>NC_051254.2:30615245-30925343 GCF_015237465.2 Chelonia mydas | reverse complement strand
GATGGACAGTCCACTGCAATCCTTGGTAAATTGTTCCAATGGCTAATTACTCTGACAGTTAAAAATATATGCCTTATTTCCAGTCTGAATCTGTCTAGCTTCATCTCCCATCCATTGGATCATGTTAGACCTTTCTCTGCTACACTGAAGAGCCCGTTATTAAATAAGTTCCCCATGTAGGTACTTATAGACCGATCAAGTCACTCCTTAACCTTCTCTTTGTTAAGCTAAATAGCTTGAGCTCCTTGAGTCTATCACTATCAGGCAGGTTTTCTAATCCTTTGATCATTCTTGTGGCTCTTCTCTGAACCCTCTCAGTTTATCAACATCCTTCTTGAATTGTGGGCACCAGAACTGGACACAGTATTCCAGCGGTGTTTTCACCAGTGCCAAATACAGAGGTAAAATAACCTCTCTACTCTACTTGAATTCCCCTGTTTATGCATCCAAGGACTGCCTTAGCCCTTTTGGCCACAGCTTCACACTTGGAACTCATGTTCAGCTGATTACCCACCATGACCTCCAAGTCCTTTTCAAGATCACTGCTTCCCAAGATTGACTCCCCCATCCTGTCAGTATGACCTGCATTCTTTGTTCCTAGATGTATACACTTACATTTAGCCATATTATAACACACAGTTTGCTTGCGCATAGATTCATAGATGTTAAGGCCAGAAAGGCCCATTAAATCATCTAGTATGATCTCCTGTATAATTCCACCCAATTACCCCTGTACTGAATCCAATAACAATTTCACTGGGATCGCTGATGGAGTAAGGTACCATTCAATGTAAGTGCATCATAATCTAGCCCCAAATTCCTGCCACCCAAACTAGCTAGCAGCCCCACTCCTCGCCAAAAGCACTGATTAAAGCACATCTGGAGTTTCTATGCCCCGTGATTTTGGATTCACAGGGCTTAACACCAGAAGGGACCGTTGTGATCATCTAGTCTAAACTCTCGTAATATAGGATGGAGGATTTCATCCAGTGATTGCTGTGTCTGGCCCAATCATATATGATGAGATAAATCAAGAGTAGAAAAATGTTGAAGGACTGAGATCACTTCATTTTCTGAATCAGATTGCCCCAGTGAGTTCCCATTTTTGTCTCAGATTGTCCAGAGATTTTTCTACTTGGGCATAAGATCACTTGTATGAAATTCCAGAAGGATCGGTTTAGTCCAGGTGAAGTTAGAGAGTGAGACTAAAATAAGGCTCATTTCACTGAGGCGAGAGTCCCTTCATTGTTATGTTTGCAACCAGCTTGTATTGTAAGTAGGAAATTCCACAGGAAATTGTGAAAATGAAATATGGAACTATTGTGGAATGGAATGGGATGAGGAACAACTTCCAATTTGCTGAAATTCTCCCCTTTTTTCCCACCGTTTTCTGGACAGCTCTGGTGGAGCTGTGTGATTTTGCTGGGCACAAACAAACCTTAGCCCCTTTCCAAAATTTTCTAAAGGAGCCATTTTTAGTTTTTTCCTGTCAGAAAGTACTTATGAAATATTTCAGGAATGCAGTGTGCCAAGGAGAATTAACTCAAATCGTGTGGAAGCAAAAGGAATTTTGATTTACGAGAGGGATCAAAATCACCCTTAGCAATGGGACTGTGGTTGCAACCTTTCCTATGAAGAGACTGTCCTCTTTTCGAGTTAAACACACGCCAACCGAACCAGGGTGAGAACCCCAGCTCCAGAGGTTCTACAAACACAGGCATGTTCGGCATAAAGGAAGAATCATGCTACATACAGAAATACCTTTGTTTTGTTTAAAAGAAAAGGAGTACTTGTGGCACCTTAGAGACTAACAAATTTATTTGAGCATAAGCTTTCAAGAGCTACAGCTCACTTCATCGGATGCATTCAGTGGAAAATACAGTGAGGAGATTTATATACATAGAGAACATGAAACAATGGGTGTTACCATACACACTGTAACAAGAGTGATCATTTAAGGTGAGCTATTACCAGCAGGAGAGCGGGGGGCGGGGAACCTTTTGTAGTGATAATCAAGGTGGGCCATTTCCAGCAGTTGACAAGAATGTATGAGGAACAGTGTACATTGGTCAAACTGGACAGTCTCTACGTAAAAGAATAAATGGACACAGATCAGACGTCAAGAATTATAACATTCAAAAACCAGCTGGAGAACACTTCAATCTCTTTGGTCACTCGATTACAGACCTAAAAGTTGCAATTCTTCAACAAAAAATCTTCAAAAACAAACTCCCACGAGAGACTGCTGAATTGGAATTAATTTGCAAACTGGATACAATTAACTTAGGCCTGAATAGAGACTGGGAGTGGATGGGTCATTACATAAAGTAAAACTATTTCCCCATGTTTATTTCCCCCCCACACACTGTTCCTCAGACGTTCTTGTCAACTGCTGGAAATGGCCCACGTTGATTATCACTACAAAAGGTGCCCCCCCCCCCCCCCCCCCCCCCGGCTCTCCTGCTGGTAATAGCTCACCTTAAGTGATCACTCTCATTACAGTGTGTATGGTAACACCCATTGTTTCATGTTCTCTGTGTATATAAATCTCCCCACTGTATTTTCCACTGAATGCATCCAATGAAGGGAGCTGTAGCTCACGAAAGCTTATGCTCAAATAAATTGGTTAGTCTCTAAGGTGCCACAAGTACTCCTTTTCTTTTTGCGAATACAGACTAACATGGCTGCTACTCTGAAACTTTTGTTTTCTTTGTAAGCTTAAACCAGGTGATAGAGGGTAGTATTCTAGCACACAAATAGAAAGACCCTGATCTTGCAAACATGTATGCACTTGCTTAACTTTAAGCACTTGAGTAGCCCCACCACAAAAATAAAAGTATTTGCAGAGAAACAGCCATAGTGCTCAATCTCACTCTCACCAAAATTAATGGCAAAAACCTCCCCATAATGTTAATGAGAGCATGACTGAGCCTCTCACTGCTGACAACAGAAACCCTCAACTCTTGAAAGGCAGCACGATGTGGTGCAAAAGGCACAGGACAGGCAGGCAGGGCTCTCCTGGGTTCTAGTCCTAGCTCTGTGGGCAGTGAGTTGCTGCACCTCTCTCCCCCCTCCCAGCCTTTGTCTGTTTAGACTATAAGTGTCTCTCACTATGGAATGTCTCCATGGCAGACGGAGGTGTGACTGCAGCTCACCTAGACGTACCCATGCTGGCTTTAATCTCACCCGCATGGCTAAAACTGAAGACACAGCAGCATGGGCTTTACAAGCAATGTACTAGCGTTGTTAATCCACACTGGGGTCTGTGCTGACCTGGCTTTACTACTATTTTTAGCCGTGCTAGCTAGGTTAAAGCTAGTGCAGGTATGCTACCTGTACTGCAGTCGCAACTCTGATTGCAATGTGTGTGTATACAGCACCTGGCAAAATGCAGCCCTCTTCTCAGTTGGTAAAACAGACTGTGTTCCCATTTTCCACCAGGCCTGGAGAACCAGCAGCCCAGAAGTTAATGTAAATGTACCACTAACAGGCTCTGATCTCACAGCAGATTCAAGCATGTCTTATCATAATGGAGAGACAAGGTGGGCGAGGTAATATCTTGTATTGGAGCAACTTCTGTTGGTGAAAGAGACAAGCTTTTGAATTTTCACAGACCTGAAGAAAACCTCTGTGTAGTCCAAGAGCTTGTCTCTCTCCCCAACAGAAGTCGGTCCAATAAAAGATATCACCTCATCCGCCTTGTCTCTCCAATATCCTGGGATCCACAAGACTACAACAACACTGTAATGATAAACTAAGCTCAACTTCAAAGAAGAGCTAGCAGAGCCATGTCCCGTTTGAGGCCTGTGGCTGCTGGATTTTATCCATACGGGGTGAAATCCACCCCCATGCAGAGGAAGAGCACATCACGGCCATGCCATGCTCGAGTGGTGCCTAGGCTTTGGGATGGCCCTCCGCCCAGGGGCACATAGGGCTCTGAGAGGGAAAGGAGCACGGGCTCTGCCAGGCTGACCCATCTGCACTGTAACAAAGCAGCAGGATGAACCGGTTACAGAAAGAGAGCCAGGTGCCAGCTGAGGCCTCTGGCAATAACGACAGGCTGCAGCTGCCATGGTTACCATGTGGCAAGAGCACAAACTGAGCCTGTCACAGAGTGCTTGCAAACCCAGCTGATGGGGGCAATGCGGACGGAGTGCAAGAGGCAGGATTGTGAAGTGGCATAGAGCAAGAGTCTCGCCTCCAGCAACAGCCTAACCCAGGGGAATTCCGCCCTGCCTGAGCCCAGCATGCGTAGAGCAGGTAACAGGAGCAGAGAAAGAAGGGGCAACAGGAAGGCTGGCATTGTAATCATAGCCTAGCCTTCGGGAGATCTAGATTCAAGCGCCAGCTCTGTCACAGACCAGCTCACTGCCCCTGGACAAGGCCCTTCATCTCTCTGGGCCTCAGCTCTCCACCTGTAACGATACATCTTTTGTGGGTCTTCTTCACTGAGACTGTAAGACCCTTAGGATAGAAACGATATCTCTGCAGTGCCCAGCACAAAGAGGTTCTGATATTGGATGGGATATCTAGGCAATAATGGCATATGAATAGTTTTTAACAGTTGCAGTTTGTAGCCTAAGCCACAAAGCAATAGTGAAAGTCCAGATATGTGCAGGCCTTAGAAAGCTAGATGGAGTTATAAAAGGAGAAAGGTGCATTGCCCTGCCATGATTGAGATCCTGTAAATGAAGCCCCACATTGTCTTCCCAGTGCATCTTAACAAGTGCATCTTGTCTGTACTACAGACTTCCACTGGCTTTGCTATGACGGTCAGGGGCGTGAAGAGGTGTGATCGCTGACCAGCAGGGCTGTGCTGGCAAAAGTCTGTCATGTGGACACAGCTACACAAACAAAAGTGCGGTTTTACTGGTATTGCTTGTTTTCACTCATGAGGTTGGACAGTGCATATCTTAGCCAGGATAGCGGGGTCCACATTAAGAGCACTTTTGCAAATATAGTACATCTGTATTCCTAAATTGGTAAAGCGCACCTAGTATAGGCATAGCCAAAGAGTAAACAAAGTAAGCACAAAGATAGAAAGAGAGTTATAAGAGGAATTCAGAGACAGGACTGCCTTCTGTAATCACACCGGACTCAGATGAACAAGGAATGTGGAATCTCCTCTGAAGCAGGAAGTCGGGGCAGATGGGTTAACGCATTTCATTGTAGCGATGATACAGAAAGGCAAAGACCCAAGGAGAGGGATGTGAATGCTTGCAAAATAGTAAATCAGAACCTATCTGCAAACAAAGGGGAGATGACAGCTTGCAAAAGAACCTTCAGCCAGATCCTCAGCTGGTGTAAACTGGCAAAGCGCCACTGACTTCAAATTAAAGTTTGGCTTCAGCAGAGCTACAGCGATGGGCACCAGCTGGGGTGCTGGCAGAGCTACACCATCATTTGCAGACATATTTTCCAGTGAAGGAGTTTGTTCAGGCCCATTAGAAACTGCAGACTATGTGGAATGCTGAAGCGCACCAACCAAGACACGTTACTATGCTAGCTAATTTTCAGAGCTATTCCAGCTTTGTTCACCTTTGCACAAGGAAGACACAGTGTATCAGTGAATTAAAAACTGCAGAGAGAATTTCAGAGTAGAATATGTCAGTTGAATGGAAATGTACTTATCTCAAAAGAAAAGCACTTTATTTAGCACAGTGTTTCTAACCTTGCTGATACCAGGGACTGGCTTGCTGCCTTCCTAAACTGTGTCAGGGAGATCTCAGGGACTGGCACCTGTCCACGGACCAGTCACAGAAAAGCACTGATTTCGCACATAGGTGATGCTGTCGAATGACTTGCTCTGCCTAGCACATATGTGAAAATCTCATCTATTAAAAAGGAAAAACAAAAAAACCCCACCCAACTTGCCCCAAAGTATCTAAGGATGTCAGAAAAATGGTGTGTTTCACTGTATTTGATGAGAACTAGACTTGACTGAGTGGTTAAAGACTGGATTGCCATGTGTTTGCACAAAGGGGGCAGAGGGCCGGCTGCATGATCAACCTTCACTTGGGCAATTCCTGACTTTCGACTACTTAGCGCAACACCATTAAAGGGATCCATGAAAACAGCCCCAAGAGGGCTCATATTTATGGTGTCCGTGATTTCTCAGATGAAATCTGTTGAGCTAAAGATATTAAAAATGAGTTCAGGGCCCCATGGTGCTCAATGTCGCATATATACATAGTAAGAGGCTTGGCCCACCGAGCTCACCACTGCAATGCACAACACAAAGGGGGAGAGGGGAAAGGGAGATAGACAGGGAAGAGATTTGCTCGAAGTCATCCAAAAGGTCAGTGGCAGAGCCCAGATTAAACTTAATTCTTCTGTGTGCTCTAACCATTAGACCATGCTAGTCATATTATGTATTTTTTTCCTAACGCTTAGCTAGATAAAGTGAGCCTGCAGTCTGAAAACCAAGCTGTTTTTTCCATTGCCTCACACCTCACCAACAACAAAGTATCTGCATTCAGAATTTAACTCACAAGGCTGTTGATCATGGGTGAGCTGGAGCTAGGTTGGCTCAGGGATAGCAGGGATAAAGAACAATAGCACCATAAAAGGCCTCAGTCCTGTAGTGAGATCCATGCAGGGGTAAACAGCAGTAAGAACTTATTTACAGGAAGTCAGCAGCTCTGGCTGACATTGCACACAAGTAGCAGGGCTGTTGAGGAAGGTGGTCACTTTTCAGACTAGGGCCCCATTCTAGTGTAGTATGAATGTTGTTGGGGTTGCATCTGCTGAGGTTGCATCTGGACAGATTCATCAGTATCTTCCTGGCTTCTGCTCAGTGCAACGCAGCTGTAACCTGGCATAACCGGCCAGTTAACCTTTGTTTCTGGCTGATTTGTGTCACCAGAATAGCCCAAAGCAACCAGAGCCTGCTGGTGAATCCCAGCCCTACGTTTACAGACAATTACAGGTCAATTGCAAAGGAAAAATATTTGCCTAGCAACCTTTCCATATTAGTCTGTGTCTGGTTAAAGATTTATTTAAAAACACTTTTCTTCTGCCTTTCCTTGTTCTTTGCAGTTTGCATTTTTGATACATGCTTTGCCCTCAGCAGCTCAGCAAGCCTCATATGGGCCCCAATCCTGCCTCTGATCCATGCAGCTGGATCCTTTAGCCTGTGCCCCTGTTCACCCGTTTGCAGGATCAGGGTCTTGGAGTGGGACTAGTGCGACAGAAAGGTGTCCTGGTGAGCTGTGATCTGAGCTCCTGCTAGTCCACCCGTCCCATCCCCCCCATTCCTTGTGTTGCTGGCCCTCTACGGAGTGGGGAATTTCACCCGCCGCGCTCCCCCAGCCTCCCAGCACTCCATCTTGCCCTCCCCAAATAGCAAGGGCTTCAGCCACAGGGGAGGGGACGGAGTCCGGGAGAGCAAAGCACTGCAATCGCCCACTGCCTCACCCACAGCGACTTACCAGAGACCAATCCTCTCCTCCTGTGTGACTCGGCAAACGCGGTTATCCGGGGCCAGCTGATCGCAATCTCCTCCGCTAGGCGAAACATGGATTGGACACGAATTAGATGTGTGGCAGGGTAGACGCGGGTGCTCTCTGGAAAGCAGCCACTCCCTCCCCTTCAGCCCCCAATATCAACAAAACACCTCAGTCTCTCAAAGCTGCAGCTTTGACTGGACTTCCTCCGCCCTGTGCTGAGAGGCTGTGTGTTCCAAACCTCTGCCCCCTCCCCCACCCCCCGCCACACACACATCCTCACTGTCTCTTCACCTGCTTCACTCCACACCTGCCCCATCCCCCCCACTTCCCTACCTCTTGTGCCTGGGGCACAACGGTGTAGTCTCCTGAGGACCCAAATGCTTTGGTTTCATGACAGTCACTGGCCTCAAGGCTGGGGTAACTGGGCGAAACTGAATGACCTGTATTATGCAGGAGGGCAGACTTCATGGTCTAATGGCCGCTTCTGGCCTTATGCTCTATGAACACATATCCAGCAAAACCAACTTTTGAGCCAGTGCAAACGTCGGGTCTCACACAGAAGTTGGCAAATCAGAACCACAGCTCCACAAAGGGCCAGACTGAACCACCTGCACCCGCCTGGGATTTTCCAAGCAATCTGACAGTCAGGAGCCCAAACCACATTCAATATCAATGGGATATGGCCCCACGAACCTAAGAGCCCTTCAATGTCAACACGTCAAGGAGGTTACAAGAATATCCTGCATCTTGGCAGCAGGTTAGACTAGATAACCCTTGTGGTCCCTTCTAGCCCTATGGGTCTATTATTCTAATATCCTGATACACATATTCTGGTTCACCAAAGAACGTCATGTAGGATCTCAAATGAAAGCCACAGTCATTTTGGTCATTAATATCATTGTGAAACGTGCGTACAGACTATGTATAGACTTATGGATGTGTAAAGAAAATATGTTCCTAGAACTTGTATCAAGGCTGGGTCGACAAACAGGTTTCTGCCAGACCAGGGACGTATATTCACCCCTGTATCTCTCGTTCACATGTAAATTAAGCATTGCAAGCCAACACAATGGAAGCGCCATTTACATACAAAGTCAACAGGAGACACAACACCAGAAAACGAACTCCAGGGGCAGACAATGAATTATGGGGAACATAAGAGGAAGGCAAGAAGACACACTCCTTAATCCTGCATCTAGAAAGTTAACGGGCAGCACATTTACATTCATAAAAACAGGATGCCAGCTGGACTTGGTTGGAAACCCTGCAGAAGGCTTTGGGTGAGATAAGACTGCCCGAGACAGGAGGTTAGCCTCTTAAGTTTAGTCTCTAGAAAGCACCTATAGCCTTAGTTTTATATGTAACCCTTCTGTTTCCATTATACTGACTCACTATCTCTTGAATCTTGGCCTTTGATAAAAAAAAATGTACCGTTTTCATTATACACATATCTCAGTGCGTGGTGTTATCCAAGGAGCTGATCCTGAATTCAATCCTTCAAGCTGGTCCTTTGGGGACAGTCAACCTAGGATTTCTGTGAGGGGACAAAGGGCTGGACACTACAGGGGGATGCATCAAAGGGACTTCGGAAAGGGGTACACTGATCGTTACCCTGCCAGGTGAAGTAAGGGCTGGCACACCCCAGAGGAGATTGTTTGGGTGGCTAAAGGGTGAGCACCAGCAAGTCTCCCTCTTGCTGGAGGCAGGCCCTAAGGGGCAGATTTTAAAAGGTATTTAGATTCTTAAACCCATTTAAAAATCTGGCCTTAGCCTCCTTAGAAAATTGCAGCCCTTGGGTAGTAGCCTTGTTTCCCTGGCTTCAGCAGGTGAGATTGTAACTTTAGGCCCAGCCCTGACCAGAGTGTCATGCCAGCCCTGGGACTATGCCTCAGACACACCCTTCTGAGTCACAATTCCTCCCGTTCACTCCTGGAGGGAGGAGTAATTTAAGCTAGCCTAGAGCGACAATCAATTACTACCCCACCCCATGCTGGGTCAGTGAGCAGCCAGGTGATGGACCCCAGGCTACGCCCATCGCCTGCTCAAGAGAAAGTATCAATGGGCAGGTAGCCCCATCTATTCCTCTGAGCCCACGAGAAGTGCGAGGGGGTCTGTCATTCCTTTGCACAGGCGTCATCTAATCCATTGGCCTGCTAGCGGGCAGTACCCTCGTCCCACCTACACTTGTGCACATGTTTAACACTACACATGTGAGAAACGTTAAGCACATAGGCCTGGTCTACACCTACAAAATTAGTTCAAGGCTGGGAAAAATTCTGCACTCTGTGCGACATCGTTAGGTCAGCCTAACCCTCGGTGTAGATGCAGCTGGGTGGACCTAATCATGGCATCGAAGGGAGGAGGATTAGCTACAGCAACAGGAGAACTCCCTTCTGATCCATTCTGATCATCTCGTCTGACCTCCTGCAGAACACAGGCCAGGGACCTCCCCCAACAGTTTCTACCCCGAGCAGATGACTTCTGGTGGAGCAAGTCAGTGTAAGGTCTTGTCTATACTAGAAAGTTGTACCACTGTATCTTTACTAGTGTAGTTAAAGCAGTATAACCCCCTTTACTGTGGACACAGTATTATGGGGCTAAAGGTGCATATTACTGGTACAGTTTATTCACGTATAGGAAGGGGAATAAGCTATCCTGGTATAAGGCACCTTTATAGCCACATAACTGCGTAAACACTACTATAATGCATCCGATGAAGTGAGCTGTAGCTCACGAAAGCTTATGCTCAAATAAATTGGTTAGTCTCTAAGGTGCCACAAGTACTCCTTTTCTTTTTGCGAATACAGACTAACACGGCTGCTACTCTGAAAACTACTATAATCATATCAATAAATAAATACTGCCCCTGAGTGAAGCAGCCAAAGTAGGGCTGCAACTGGGGAAGGTTGGATAAAATGGGCTCAGCACCCCCTGGACCCAGAACTGTGCAGAGGGACCCCCTCACACACACATGGACAAACTCTGGGGGCCGTAGGACCTCGCCTCCCCTCCCCCCTGCCATGTGGCCTTTAGGGAAAACTGCAGAGAGGAGCCAGCCAGAGACTCCAGTCACAGCAGTGACCTTTGGACATTCAGGGAACTGACTGCAGCTTTGACTGGACTTCCTCTGCCCTGTGCTGAGAGGCTGTTTGTTCCAAACCTCCCCCACACACATCCTCACTGTCTCTTCACTTGCTTCACTCCATACCTGCCCTGTCCCCCTCTTCCCTACCGCTTCCCTTTCATGTCCCCTCTCCCTTCCCTTTTCTTTCCATCTAGCTGATCCCCTCCTAACTAACCACCTCCCCCCCTCCAAGAACAAAAAATACCCCATGGCACTAACGTGTCATTTGCTCCCATCCCATTTCTCACTCTCCTGCTGTGTTCTACCCCTTCCCTCACCCTGGGTCTGTCTGGTCTATTTCAACTGTTCGCTCTTTTTGGCATGGACTATCAACTTCTCGGTTTCTACTGCACCTAGCACAATGGGGACCCGTTCTTGGCTGGTCCTACCACAATAAACATGATGATGATGATTATTAACAATAACAACATAGTTCTATCAGTACAAAAACTGTATCAGCCTGATTGTTTGCAGGATTGGGGCTTGAGGTGCTGGTCCTTGTACATCTAGGAGATGGAAATGGGCCCCAAGCAATTCTGGAATGCAAACAGCAACTGGGTGGACAAAACTTTGGCTCAGATTCTCTAGAAAAGAACAGCAAACCAAACCAAACAAAAACTATGACAAATATTCAATCCATATAGGCCGTGATCTAATATATATATGAAAATAATAATACAGCTTCGCAGAGATGTAAAATAAATTATTGAAAATAATACAAAGTGGCCTGGGGATTTAGGAAAAAGCAAATGATTTTAAAAAAATATAAATAAGCCGAAAATTTAAATATATATATATATATATATACACACACACACACATATATATGGGCAGGGAGAAGAGAGGGACAGGAATTTAAGTATAGAAAAGTTTTTAAAGTTACAAAATTAATGGAAAAGTGGTTTAAGAAAAATATAAAAAGAAAATAGAAATGGAGTGCTTTTTGTTTAGTTTAAAAAAAATAAAATAAAGAATAAGAACACATGAACTGATAGGAGAAACTTGTTCATTTCACTATGCCTGCTCCAGCAGAGAATCATAGGACTGGAAGGGACCTTGAGAGGTCATCTAGTCCAGTCCCCTGCACTAATGACAGGACCAAGTATTATCTAGACCATCCCTGACAGGTGTTTGTCCTACCTGCTCTTAAAAATCTCCAATGATGAAGATTCCACAACCTCCCTAGGCAATTTATTCCAGTGCTTAACCACCCTGACAGTTAGGAAGTTTTTCCTAATGTCCAACCTAAACCTTCCTTGCTGCAATTTAAGCCCATTGCTTCTTGTCCTATCTTCAGAGATTAAGAAGAGCAACTTTTCTCCCTCCTCCTTGTAACAATCTTTTATGTACTTGAAAACTGTTATGTCCTCTCTCAATCTTCTCTTTTTCAGACAAAACAAACCCAATTTTTTCAATCTTCCCTCATAGGTCATGTTTTCTAGACCTTTAATCATTTTTGTTGCTCTTCTCTGGACTTTCTCCAATTTGTCCACATCTTTCCTGAAACGTGGCGCCCAGAAGTGGACACAATACTCCAGTTGAGGCCTAATCAGCGCAGAGTAGAGCAGAAGAATTACTTCTCGTATCTTGCTTACAATACTCCTGCTAATACATCCCAGAATGATGTTTGCTTTTTTTGCAACAGTGTTACACTGTTGACTCATATTTAGTTGATGGTCCACTATTATCCCCAGATATCTTTCCGCAGTACTCCTTCCTAGGCAGTCATTTCCCATTTTGTATGTGTGCAACTGATCGTTCCTTCCTAAATGGAGTACTTTGCATTTGTCCTTATTGAAGTTCATCCTATTTACTTCAGACCATTTCTCCTGTTTGTCCAGATCATTTTGAATTTTAATCCTATCCTCAAAGCACTTGCAAGCCCTCCCAGCTTGGTATCATTCGCAAACTTTATAAGTGTACTCTCTATGCCATTATCTATATAATTGATGAAGATATTGAACAGAACTGGAACCAGAACTGATCCCTGCAGGATCCCACTTGTTATGCCCTTTCACCATGACTGTGAACCACTGATAACTATGCTCTGGGAACAGTTCTCCAACTAGTTTTGCACCCACTGTAGAGTAGCTCCATCTAGGCTGCATTTCCCTAGTTTGAATATGAAAAGGTCATGCAAGACTTCAAGTATTAATATTAGTTGTGAGCATTATGGTGGCACATAAATGTTCCAGAGCTACATTGTGCCTGGGGCTGCATGGACGCACAGTGACCGAGATCAGGGGACTGTCTCTCACTGTGTCTGTGCAGTGCCCGGCACAACGGGGCCCTGATCTCAGTCATCGTGTGTGTGCAGCACCGGTGCAATGGGGCCCTGACCTCAGTCACTGTTTCTGTGCTGTGCATGGCATGACGGGGCCCTGGGGCCATAATATGCTACCATAATGATCACAACTAATATTATAACAGCCTGACACCATGTGGTGTCTTTATACTTGAAGAAACAAAGACGGTTACTCACCTTCTCGTAACTGTTGTTCTTCGAGATGTGTTGTTCACGTCCATTCCAATCAGGTGTGTACGCGCCACATGCACGGTCGTCGGAAACTTTTCCCCTCAGCAGGTCCCATCAGGTCGGCCAGGGAGCCCCCTGGAGTGGCGCCCCCTCCATGGCGCTCAATATATGACCCTGCCGACCCGACCCCCCTTCGGTTCCTTCTTTCCAGCTATTCCAACAGAGGGGAAGGAGGGTGGGTATTGGAATGGACGTGAACAACACATCTCGAAGAACAACAGTTACAAGGAGGTGAGTAACCATCTTTTTTTCTTCTTCGAGTACTTGTTCACATCAGTTCCAATCAGGGGACTCCCAAGTCCTCCCATGGGGGTTAAGGAATCACTGACTGGAGCACCACTCTGCCGAGAGCTGCATCATCTCTAGCATGCTGGGTGACAAACGTATACACCGAGGACCAGGTCGCCACTCTGCGGATCTCCTGGATGGGCACCTGGGCCAGGAAAGCAGTGGGTGAGGCCATAATAGCCAGGGCTGGGACCTTGGCAAGGTCATAACAGGTATGGATGCAGTCCATAATCCAGGAAGAAATGCATTGTGACGAGATGGGAAGCCCCATCATCTGGTCTGCCACCGCTACAAACAGCTGGTTCCTGAAAGGCTTCATGCGCTCAATGTAGAATGTTAGCACTCTCCACTCATCTAGTGAGTGAAACCTCTGCTCCTGTGCATTGGCATGTAGCTTGGGATAGAAAACTGGTAGAAAAATGTCCTGGCTGATGTGGAATTGGGATACCACCTTGGGCAGGAAGGCTGGGTGTGGCCTGAGCTGTACCTTGTCCTTGTGGAAGATTGGGGTTGGAGGTTAGTGCTTTTAACTCGGACACCCTCCTGGCCGATGTGATGGCAACCAGAAAGGCCACCTTCCACGAGAGATACAGAAGGAAACATGTAGCCAGTGGCTCGAATGGGGCTCCCATTAGTCTAGCTAGGACCAGGTAGAGGTCCCAAGTCGGTACCGTTGGGCAGGACTGTGGATATAGCCATTCCATGCCCTTAAGGAAACAGCCCACCATAGTGTTGGTGAAGACTGAGCATCCCAACTCTCCCGGGTGGAACGCTGGGACAGCTGTACCTTGATGGATGATCCGGCCAGGCCTAGCCGCTTCAGGTGCAGTAGATAGTCCAGGATGAATGGTATAGATGCCTGAAGTGGGGATACACGACTGTGATCGCACGAGCACGAGAACCTTTTCCATTCGGCCAGATAAGCAGCCCTGGTGGAAGGTTTCCTGCTTCCAAGCAGCATCTCCCTCACCGATTCCGTGCATTGGAGCTCCATTGGGTTTAACCATGAAGCTTCCAGGCCATGAGATGGAGGGACTAGAGGTCCGGGTGAAGCAAGCAGCTGTGGTCCTGTGTAATCAGATCAAGGAGGAGCGGCAGCGCGATCAGGTTGTCCACTGACCACTCCAGAAGCACGGTGTACCTGGCCATGCAGGAGCCAGCAGAATTACCTCCACCTTGTTCCTGCGGATCTTGAGGAGAGCCTTGTGGATGAGTAGTATCGGAGGGAAGGCATACAGTAGACGGTTCCCCCAATGTATCATGAACGCATCTGAGATAGAGCTTGGACTGTGCTTTAGGAAGGAGCAAAACGTTGGACACTTCCTGTTGCGCCTGGTGGCGAATGGGTCTACCTGGGGAAACTCCCACCTTTGGAAGATGGAATGTATGATGTCCAGATGGATGGACCACTCGTGACTGTGGAACGACCTGCTGAGGTGGTCCACAAGCTCATTCTGTGTTCCCGGGAGATAGGATGCCTCCAGGTGAATGGAGTGGCCTATACAAAACTCCCACAGGTGGAGGGCCTCCCAACAGAGAAGGGAAGAGCGGGCTCTGCCCTGCTTGTTTATGTAAAACATGGCAGTGGTGTTGTCGGTCAGCACCGCGACGCACTGTGCTTGCAATATGGTATGGAAGGTCTGGCAGGCTAGTCTCACTGCTCTGAGTTCCTTTATATTGATGTAAAGCGGGATCTCGGACTGCGACCATCTACCCTGAGTCTGTAGGTCTCCTAGTGTGCCCCCACCCCAGGTCTAACGCGTCCGTTACTAAGGTCATGGATGGTTGAGGGCTGCTGAATGGGACTCCTTCGCAGACCATGCGAGGGTCCAACCACCAGCCTACTGGAATCTGGGCTCTGGTAGAATGGCTCTTGCCTGAACCGAGACCAACACTACCCCAATGAATTCTATTCGTTGGGTGGTTGACAATGTCGACTTGTGCAGATTGAGGAGAAGACCCAGCCTCTGGAAGGTCTCTCTGACCAACTGGACCTGGGACTCCACCTGTTTCCTGGTGCGCCCCTGCAGCAGCCAGTTGTCGAGGTAGGGATACACCTGCCTCTTACGGAGAAAAGCCGCAACCTCGGACTTGCATTTGGTGAACACCCAGGAGGCTGTTGATAACCCGAATGGGAGCACTGTGAACTGATAATGTATGCGGTTAACAACGAACCTCAGGAAACGTCTGTGGGCTGACCAAACGGCTATATGAAAGTAAGTGTCTTTCATGTCGAGGGCAGCGTACCAGTACCTCGGATTCACGGAGGGAATAATTGCGCTCAGGGAGACCATGCGGAACTTCAACTTTACCATGAACTGATTGAATCCTTGCAGATCTAAGATGGGTCTGAGACCCCCCTTTGCCTTGGGGTTTAGGAAATAATGGGAGTAGCATCCCTTGCCCTTTAGCTCCTGAGGAACCTCCTCCACTACCCCTATAGGGAGGAGCGATTGCACCTCCTGGATAAGGAGTTGCTCGTGAGAGGGGTCCCTGAAGAGGGATAGGAAAGGAGGGAGGGAGGAAGGGGAGGAGCAAAATTGGAGAGAATATCCCACCTCTACCATGCGAAGAATCCAGCGGTCCGATGTTATATGGGACCATGCACGACAGAAGTGGGATAGACGGTTCAGAAGGATCCGGGATAGTGGCTGGTACGCCGTTCTCGGGCATCCCTTCAAAACCCTTGCTTGGACCCCGACGATGGCTTGGTCGGGCCCTGCCCTTAGCTCAAGGGAGGGTTGGAAGGTCTACGCCTGGTATTCCTGCCCCTACGGCGGTATGTATCCTGCCTTGGGCGGGGTAGGCATTGCCTCTGCGTGGTAGGGGCTAAGGCTTGAAGGGCTTTCTCTGGGTAGCAGGAGTGTGATTCCCCAGAGATTTCATAGTTGCCTCAAGTCCTTTAGGCTGTGGAGCCTCGAATCTGTCTGGTCCAAAAACAGCCCTGTGCCCTCAAAGGGAAGGTCCTGCAGGGTCCGTTGAACTTCCGGTGGAAGCCCGGAAACTTGGGAGCCATGCAGTTCTCCTCATGACCACCCCAGAGGAGATGGTACATGCCGCAGAGTCAGCCCAGTTGAGTGAGGCCAGCAAGGATGTCCTGGCCACTGCCTTCCCTTCCTTGACCAGGGCCAAGAACTCAGCCTTCGACTCAGTGGGGAGCAACTCCTTGTATTTGGACATGGAGTCCCATGAATTAAAACTATACCTGCTGAGGATAGCTTGTTGGTTAGCTATCCTCAGCTGTAGACCCCCACGGCATAAATTTTCCTGCCTTCCAGAGCGAGAATGTCCACCACCGGGTCCTCTGACTCAATGACTTCCTCCGCCTGTAGGCCCATGTTACGAGCAATGCAGCGGAGCAGGTCCTGGTGCACCCTATGGTCAATGGACGGAGGACCTGAAGCTGATGCTCCTGCCATTGCCTCATCAGGCGAAGATGACGAGGAGGCCAGTGGGGGAACAGGGTCATCGTGGCCCACTATGTGCCCAGGTTGCTCCTGGATAGCATTGGTGTCCAGTTGTTTGGCATGGTCATATGTGACCTGAGCTGTGGGTGGGTCTGGAGCCAGTTCCGTTATCCCATCTGTAGAATGAGGGGAGGTCTGGATAGGGTCGCCTCTGTAGCACGAGGCGTGGGTCTATCCATCGGTGACCGTGCAGGATGATACCACGATGTCACAGACCTAGAAACCCTGGATGGGGTTGATGGTAAGCCCAGGGGGTCCAGAAGGGCCATCGTGCAGCGGGTGGCCACTGTGGCTTCCAGGTCGACTGTGCGTATCTCCGGCACTTATCTGAACTGTGCCTACTGCGTCACAAGTAGTAGGAGTCAGCCTCACAGTCCGAGGATCCCGAAGGCAATGACCACGGCAGTGCCGACGATCCTCAAGCTGGCGGTCGGTGCTGAGAAAAGGAAGTCGGGGATTGGAGTCACGACGCTCATGTAGAGGATCGGTGCCAGCTGTCCTACAACTTAGACCGGTGCTGTGAATCCGGTGCCGGAGAATGGCTCCTGTGTTCCGGTGCCGTGTCTCGGTACCGGCCCATAGAGGGTGACCGTGATCGGTGCCAACCTCTCGGTGCTGGACACACAGATTGTTGTGCTCCCTGCTCCAGGTGATCTTGTACTGAGGTCGGTGTCGGGGTAGGGGGTGTGTGTTGCAGTGATGTAGACTGGGAACGGTGCCAGGAACGATGTCGGTCTGGCGATGAAGAGGGCCTCATCATTGTAGGGTTGCCTCTAGATGGCACCTGTCTGGGCGGTGCCGGAGGCTTCTCTCTAACAGCAAGGGGCTGAGGCACAGTACTTTCTATAAGCTCTTTTGCAGCCTGGAAAGTATCTGGGGTGGAGAGGAGTTCCAATTCCTCCACAAAGCACTGCCCAGCCGGAAAGTCACTAAGTGGGCTCAACGGTGCCATCTGGGGCCCCAGAGTCAACGGCACAAGGTCTTGCTGCTTGGAAGTTGAGTCCTTCCTCTGGGGCAGCAAAGTCTCCCCAGATGGTCTCGCTCTCTGAGGAGAGTGCCCTCTGTCCGCCTTCTTATGGCGCTTGTGGGGCACTGGGGATGTTGACCGGTGCCAGGGCGCTGCTCCGTACTGCGGTGTCAGGAATTTCCATTACTGAGGGTCTCTAGCACCAGAATCCTTCCTGTACCGATTCGTGGTCTGACACCGGGGCGCTCCGCACCGAGCTTGGGCCTGGGACTTGGTAGTCAGGTGCTGCTGGACCAAGTGCGGCTTCCAATAATAGCTGCTTCAAATGGAAGTCACGTTCCTTCCTAGTCCTGGGCTTGAAAGCCTTACAGATCTGACAGCGCTCGGACTGATGCGCCTCCCCTAGACACCTCCGGCACGAGTCGTGAGGGTCACTATTGGGCATAGGCTTCTTGCATACACCACAAGATTTAAATCCTTGGACCTGAGGCATGCCCGGAAACCCAAGGCGGGGGAAAGGGAGAATGACCTACTCACCAAGACTATCCTAACTACCGAACAATAAACTAACCACAAAACAAAAGACTGTGTAGGACTAAGTAATAGCTAAGGGAACACTTGCATGCAAGCAAAATGCAGTTCCAATGCCGCCACGGAAGGTAAGAAGGGAACTGAAGGGGGGTCGGCTAGGCAGGGTCATATATTGAGCGCCATCAGGGCGCCACTCCAGGGGGCTCCCTGGCCGACCCAATGGGAGCTGCTGAGGGAAAAAGTTTCTGATGACCATGCATGCGGCACGCGCACACCTGATTGGAATCAAAGTGAACAATCACTCGAAAAAGAACAATTCTATTTCATTCTGCTTCTCAGAGCCTGCTCCTGGTTCTTTCCGACACAATCCGGACCCATGGTGACAAACCTGGCTTCAAAATGAACACGCCACATTCAGCCCTGGCCTAGCTCCATACAAGTCGGTGGAGGGGCTGGCTCTGGGGCACTGAGTGGGAAAGTCTATGCAAACAAGGTAATATCATATTTGCATAAATGATAAACATGCATCAACTCATTTGCATAAACAGCCTCCTCTTCCAAAAATCCCTCACCCCCATACACACAGTACCTACATCTCTGCCTCCCTCCCTCCTCCTCAACTTCCCCCATCCTCACTCCCTGTTCTCTCTGGCTACCTACCATAGCTCCCCCACCATTTCTGGCTGGCCCCCAGAATTCCCCCATGGATTGGTTCCCATTTCCCTTGTATCCCGCTGCCCATGGTTTGAAGTCCTATAGCTTCCCTTCTGCACTGTAACCAAGGAGACAGGGCCTAGTGCACTCCTCACCCACCCTCTGCCCCCAATGGGAGTAAGAGAGAGAAGTGGGACCCTGGGGAGAGAGGCTTTGTGTCTGACGGGGGCAGAAAGGAGGGGGTTAAAGGCATGGAGAGAGAGAGCCTGGGTGTAGGGGGAAAATGGCAAGAGTCTCACAGAACCTGGATGTGGGGGTCTAAAGGGAAGGCAGAGTCATATACCGCCTCTAGCCATCCAGCCCCACAGCTATCTAAGCTACTTATACGGCCCCATCACCATAGTATCTGAGCTCCTCACAATCTTTAGCCTCACCGCACTCCTGGGAGGCAGGGCCCTGCCACTGTCTCTGTGTTTCAGAAGGGTGAGACGAGGCCTAGAGAGGCTAAGGGATGGTGGCTGTCACATAGGAAGTCTGGGGCTAGGGTTACCATATGTCCGTATTTTCCTGGACATGTCCAGCTTTTTGGTTTTTAAATCGCCATCCAGGAGGAATTTTTAAATATCTAAAAACGTCTGGGATTTTGCCATTATTATTTTTCCCCAAAGAAGAGTTGATCATTCAAGAAAGAGAGTGAATGTTGATCATTCGAGAAAGAAACTGAATGTTGATCACTTGAGAGATCTGCTTTTTCCCCCAGCTCCCAGTGCTTGCGCCGCGAAACAGCTGTTTCATGCAGCTGGGAGGGAGGGGGGAGGAAGGGGAATGCGGCGTGCTCAGGGGAGGAGGCGGGGCTGGGGATTTGGGGAAGGCATCCAATGAGGAAGGGAGGGGGCGGAGACTCTGGGGAAGGGGTTGGAATTGGGAAGGGGCTGGGGCGCACAAGCAAATACCACCCCCCAGCCCGGGGAGTGTCCTCTTTTTTGAATCTTCAAATATGGAACCCTATCTGGGGCAAAGCGGGGAATTGAACGCAGGTCTCCCAAGACTTATGTTAGCGGTTAGACAAACCACAGCCACAGTCGTCCTCTATCACGCCAGCTCTCCCTTGGTCCATCTCTCCCTTCCCATGCACTTTCCCCCTCTCCCTTGGTCTTTATACCTTGCTCCTCCATAGTGTCTCTATACCTCTCCAGCTGCTTTGCTTCTTCATTGATGTTAAGCCAGAAGGGACCATCTAGTCTGAACTCCTGTACAACATAGGCCAGAGTTTCATCCAATGATTCCTGTATCGAGCCCCCCACTTCCAGCCAAACCTAATCAGTTTCTGTCAATGGTAAATGATTTTGTGTGGGCTAGGGAAAAGGGAAGAAAACACCCCATATGAATCATGCTGCTCCAGCTGAGGCCTGCGGTCATGTGCATTTTGCCAATTCACTAACAAGTCAGATCAAGTTATCCCTTATTGTATTAGACTTTGTTCTTTGTATTAGACTTTATTATTATTTCACAAATTCATGTCAAATTCCCCACATTCTTTCAGTCAAGAAAAAAATGATAAAAAAAATCAAAACATTTCCATTTTTCTATTCAAAATTACTTTTCTTTTAGAAATTTCCTTAAATTTTAGAAAAATTAAGAACTTGAAAAAACGCTCAAAATCTAAACAAACCATTTCATTTCAGGTCAAACAAAGCATTGTATTGGATCTGAAAATAAAATTTGTTTTGTTTTTTTTGGAACTGAACTGTGAACCAAAAAGTCAGTTATTCACACAGCTCTGATTGAAATATTAATTAAATGGTGCAAATTCTTTGCCAGGTTCACTTGCTTTTAGGTTGTATCCCTGTCCCCTTTGTCTGCTTGTGTCATTTAATCATAAGCTCTTCAGGGCTGGAATTTTCTCTGTCTGTCTGTACAGCACCCAACACAATAGGGCTCTGATCCCAACGGAGACCTCTGAGCGCTACCATAACATCAATATTTAATAATAATTGGGCCCTTTTAGAAATCTAGCCAGCAGCAGCATAAGATCTAAGCACCGCTTAAGTGGCCCTTTGCAGAGGGGTGAGTTTTCATAGGCAAATGCACACTCAGCATTGAAGGAATTGCATTCCGCAAGGACCAAAATACAGTCAGAGGACATTGTACGACAGGGTTACGAAAGCCTTACAAAAGGTCTGAGTATCAGGATGCAATTTGTAGTACTGAAGGCAGACTTCCAGACAATATGAAAGATGCAAAATGCTCTTGAAACATAGCAAGTGGAAACAATGAGATCATGTCACCATTCGTAAGGACTCACTTTCGGCCAGATTTGTAAGGGTATTTAGGTGCCTAAAGATGCAGATAAGCACTTTTGAAAATCCAACTAAGCGGATTAGGTGCCTCCTCTCCCGCCGACTTTTGTGTAAACTCGTCTAGAGGGCCCCAATACAGTCAGCGTGCTCAGACCAGATTGGGCCTCACACATGATTTAGGTAGCTGAAAACCTATCTTCCCCTGGTTTGTGGATCTCTCCAGGGCTTAGGCAGCAGACAGGCACCTAGAGGGAGGCAACAGTGCTCACACTCAGAGGCAGAAACATAAGTACCTAAGGCACTGAAGTTTTGTGAATCTCAGTGTAGCCTAAATTATTTAGGCACCCAAGCACTTTTGTGAATCTAGGCCATTGAGGTTACTCAAATGCTTAAAATTAAGCATGTGTTTACGTGATTTGCTGAAGAAGGATGGGATTACTCATATATTTATAGTTATACAGGAAGTCAGACTACATGATCCCCTCTGGCTTGATAATCTATTAAATCTATGAAAGAAGCATGGGTTTAAATACACTGGTTAATCAGGGGCACAGTGAATTGATATATGTAGGTAGCCCCCTGAACCCTTAGCTGCTCATAGTTAAGGCTAAGATTTAGTCACAGGTATTTTTAGTAAAAGTCATGGACAGATCACAGGCAGTAAACAAAAATTCACGGCCCATGACCTGTCCATGGTTTGTACTATATACCCCTGACTAAATCTTGGGTGCTCTGGAGGGGAGGCTTCAGGGGCACCACAAGTGCTCTAGGGCAGGGGTGCTGGTGCTCAGAAGGGAGCAAGGAGAGCGCAGCGCGTGGCCCGAGACCACTGCTGCTGCTCAGAGGGCCGGTGGCCCGAGACTGCCCCAGCAGCGGCCAGTGCGCCTGGCCTGGGGGCTGCTTGAGCAGCTCAGGCAACCCCCAGACCAGCCGCAACAGCCGCTGCAGAAGTCACGGAGGTCCTAGAAAGTCTCCGAATCCGTGACTTCCGTGACCTCCACGACAGACTCACAGCCTTATTGATAGTATTACAGTAGAACTTCAGAATTACGAACATCTTGGGAGTAGAGGTTGTTCGTAACTCTGAAATGTTTGTAACTCTGAACAAAATGTTATGGTTGTTCTTTCAAAAGTTTATAGCAGAACATTGACTTAATACAGCTTTGAAACTTTACTCTGCAAAAGAAAAATGCTGTTTTCCCTTTATTTTTTTAGTAGTTTACGTTTAACACAGTACTGTATTTGGTTGGTTTGGGGGTTTTTTGTTGTTTGTTTTTTGTCGCTGCTGCTGCCTGATTGAGTACTTCTGGTTCCAAATGAGGTGCGTAATTGACTGGTCAATACATAACTCTGGTGTTCGTAACTCTGAGGGTCTACTGTATGTACATAATTGTACACTATGAATATATCTTTGCATACAGATATATCAATAACATTCATGGTTATTTCCTTGAGTCAGGAAGGCCAAATCACACCTGGAGTTGCAGCTAACAAGAGATGTTAAGAGGAACAAGAAGGGTTTCTTCAGGTATGTTAGCAACAAGAAGAAAGTCAAGGAAAGTGTGGGCCCCTTACTGAATGAGGGAGGCAACCTAGTGACAGAGGATGTGGAAAAAGCTAATATACTCAATGCTTTTTTTGCCTCTGACTTCATGAATAAGGTCAGCTCCCAGACTACTGCGCTGGGCAGCGCAGCATGGGGAGGAGGTGACCAGCCCTCTGTGGAGAAAGAAGTGGTTCGGGACTATTTAGAAAAGAAGGACGAGCACAAGTCCATGGGGCCGGATGTGCTGCATCCGAGAGTGCTAAAGGAGTTGGCGGATGTGATTGCAGAGCCATTGGCCATTATCTTTGAAAACTCATGGCGATCGGGGGAAGTTCCGGACGACTGGAAAAAGGCTAATGTAGTGCCCATCTTTAAAAAAGGGAAGGAGGAGGATCCTGGGAACTACAGGCCAGTCAGCCTCACCTCAGTCCCTGGAAAAATCATGGAGCAGGTCCTCAAGAAATCAATTCTGAAGCACTTCGAGGAGAGGAAAGTGATCAGGAACAGTCAGCATGGATTCACCAAGGGCAAGTCATGCCTGACTAATCTAATTGCCTTCTATGACAAGATAACTGGCTCTGTGGATGAGGGGAAAGCGATGGACGTGTTGTTCCTTGACTTTAGCAAAGCTTTTGACATGGTCTCCCACAGTATTCTTGCCAGCAAGTTAAAGTATGGGCTGGATGAATGGACTATAAGGTGGACAGAAAGTTGGCTAGATTGTCGGGCTCAATGGGTAGTGATCAATGGCTCCATGTCTAGTTGGCAGCCAAGTGGAGTGCCCCAAGGGTCGGTCCTCGGGACGGTTTTGTTCAATATCTTCATAAATGATCTGGAGGATGGTGTGGATTGCACCCTCAGCAAGTTTGCAGATGACACTAAACTGGGAGGAGAGGTAGATATGCTGGAGGGTAGGGATAGGATACAGAGGACCCTAGATAAATTAGAGGATTGGGCCAAAAGAAATTTGATGAGGTTCAACAAGGACAAGTGCAGAGTCCTGCACTTAGGACAGAACAATCCCATGCACCACTACAGACTACGGACCGAATGGCTCGGCAGCAGTTCGGCAGAAAAGGACCTAGGGGTTACAGTGGACGAGAAGCTGGATATGAGTCAACAGTGTGCCCTTGTTGCCAAGAAGGACAATGGCATTTTGGGATATATATGTAGGGGCATTGCCAGCAGATCAAGGGACGTGATCGTTCCCCTCTATTCAACATTGGTGAGGCCTCATCTGGAGTACTGTGTCCAGTTTTGGGCCCCACACTACAAGAAGGATGTGGAAAAATTGGAAAGAGTCCAGCGGAGGGCAACAAAAATGATTAGGGGACTGGAACACATGACTTATGAGGAGAGGCTGAGGGAACTGGGATTGTTTAGTTTGCAGAAGAGAAGAATGAGGGGGGATTTGATAGCTGCTTTCAACTACCTGAAAGGGGGTTCCAAAGAGGATGGATCTAGACTGTTCTCAGTGGTAGCTGATGACAGAACAAGGAGTAATGGTCTCAAGTTGCAGTGGGGGAGGTTTAGGTTGGATATTAGGAAAAACTTTTTCACTAGGAGGGTGGTGAAACACTGGAATGCGTTACCTAGGGAGGTGGTGGAATCTCCTTCCTTAGATATTTTTAAGGTCAGGCTTGACAAAGCCCTGGCTGGGATAATTTAGTTGGGGATTGGTCCTGCTTTGAGCAGGGGGTTGGACTAGATGAACCTCCTGAGGTCCCTTCCAACCCTGATATTCTATGATTCTAGGATTCCGCATTTTTACAAAAAATCCTGTGGTGTTGGTACTCCAGTATATACAGTAAATTTGTTTGTGGCTGTCATCCATTATGGGATACTCGAATAGAGCAATATATCTTCCTGATACAGTAAACAGATGTAGATGACTTCAAGTTAGAGACATAATTAAATATATATGTGGACATCTGTTCATTTAGATCCTTAGCTTTAAGAATGTGTTTCCCACCATCAAGTCAGAAAAGGATTTTCCATTTGCATTTGACTTTTCCCTTACAAATCTCTCTCCCCCCCTTTTTTTTGATACACTAAGGACAAGATTTTCAAAAGGGCTCAGCATTGGCCTTACTCTGCTCCCATTGAAACCAGAGGTAAAACCCCTATTGCCTTCAATGGCACAACTCACAGGGACAGATCTTCAGCTGGCGTAAACTATTGTATCTTCATAGACTTCAACTGAGCTGTGACGATTTATACAAGCTGAGGATCTGACCCACAGTAAACGAAGTTAAGCACATACATAAATCTTTGGAGAACTAAGGCCTTAAGATTTATTTTTAGAGGTTTTTAAGGCCCGGTTTGATAAAGCCCTGGCTGGGATGATTTAGTTGGTGTTGGTCCTGCTTTGAGCAGGGGGTTGGACTAGATGGCCTCATGAGGTCTCTTCCAACCCTAATCTTCTACGGTTCTACGATTCTATGATTTTGGTCAATCAAATATAGAAATCATAGAATCATAGAACTGGAAGGGACCTTGAGAGGTCATCTAGTCCAGTCCCCTGCACTCAAGGCAGGGCTAAGTATTATCTAGACCATATCGGACAGGTGTTTTAACCTGGTCTTAAAAATCTCCAATAATGGAGATTCCACAACCTCCCCAGGCAATTTATTCTAGTGCTTAACCATCCTGACAGTTAGGAATTTTTTCCTAATGTCCAACCTAAACGTCCCTTGTTGCATTTTAAGCCCATTGCTTCTTGTCCTATCCTCAGAGGTTAAGAACAATTTTTCTCCCTCCTCCTTGTAACAATCTTTTATGTACTTGAAAACTGTTATCATGTCCCCTCTCAGTCTTCTCTTTTCTAGACTAAACAAACCCAATTTTTTCAATCTTCCCTCATAGGTCATGTTTTCTAGACCTCTAATCATTTTTGTTGCTCTTCTCTGGACGTTCTCCAATTTGTCCACATCTCTCCTGAAATGTGGCACTCAGAACTGGACACAATACTCCAGTTGAGGCCTAATCAGCGCAGAGTAAAGCAGAAGAATTACTTCTCGTATCTTGCTTACAATACTCCTGCTAATACATCCCAGAATGATGTTTGCTTTTTTTTCAACAGTGTTACACTGTTGACTCATATTTAGCTTGTGACCCACTATGACCCACAGATCCCTTTCCGCAGTACTCCTTCCTAGGCAGTCATTTCCCATTTTGTATGTGTTCAATTGATTGTTCCTTCCTAAGTGGAGTACTTTGCATATATCCTTATTGAATTTCATCCTATTTACTTCAGACCATTTCTCCAGTTTGTCCAGATCATTTTGAATTTTAATCCTATCTTCCAAAGCACTTGCAACCCCTCCCAGCTTGGTATTGTCTGCAAACTTTATAAGTGTACTCTCTATGCCATTAACTAAATCATTGATGAAGATATTGAACAGAACCGGACCCAGAACCAATCCCTGCGGGACCCCACTTGTTATGCCCTTTCAGCATGAGTGTGAACCACTGATAACTACTCTTTGGGAATGATTTTCCAACCAGTTATGCACCCACCTTATAGTAGCTCCATCTAGGTTGTATTTCCCTAGTTTGTTTATGAGAAGGTTATGCGAGACAGCATCAAAAGCCTTACTAAAGTCAAGATATACCACATCTACCACTTTCCCCCGATCCATAAGGCTTGTTACCCTGTCAAAGAAAGCTATCAGGTTGGTTTGACACGATTTGTTCTTGACAAATCCATGCTGACTGTTATTTATCACCTTATTATTTTCTAGGTGTTTGCAAACTGATTGCTTAATTATTTGCTCCATTATCTTTCCAGGTACTGAAGTTAAACTGCCTGGTCTGTAATTCCCCAGGTTGTCCTTATTTCCCTTTTTATAGATGGACACTATATTTGCCCTTTCCAGTGCATATGATCTCTCTGTTTACTTCATATTTCTTTATTAGTAATTGTTAGTCTTAATTATTTCTATTTTTTACTTTACAACTCTTTCTATACCTCATGCCTTAAGCTGATTATACTTGAAAAAAAAATAAAAAACCAGAGCACTTTTGTGATGAATTTTTTTAGAGTCACAAAATAGTTAGTGCAAAAACAAGTGAACTTAAAAAAAAAAAAAAAATGGGCTGATTTTGCTACTGACTGCTTCCAACTCAACAGCCACGTGGGAGTAAAAGATGGTTCTCAGTAACTCAGTGTCTGCATGAGTTTATCATGAGATTCTGACCGAGTGTCATTAGCATTCACTCTGAGCAAAAGAACAGCTCTGAGACGATCTATGCTCATTCGACTTTTCTCCTCACTCCAAACACCATTCATCACCTGAAACCTGATTCCGCCAGCCAGGCAAACACAGAGTCAATTCTACCACTAGAGCAACACATCTGGAACAAACACTCTGTAACTATAAACGAACCCAAATATTTTGTCTGATGAAATTAAAATCTGGCACATTTCTAGAATTCCAAAAGAAGTTCCCAAGACACAGGGACAACAAGGGAAAACAAGGGTGTCTCTATACATTCAGGCTGTATGGCGACTCTTCATTTGCACATTAATTATACATATACAAACTCCAAAATGGCCCAGATTTGCTAAATTTCAAGATATGCTGCATTTGTTTCTCCTGGGCTGTGAAGAGAAGTAGAAGGCCTCAGTGGAGGCTGATATA
The DNA here is from genome assembly GCF_015237465.2 of Chelonia mydas. Lineage (NCBI taxonomy): Eukaryota > Metazoa > Chordata > Testudines > Cheloniidae > Chelonia > Chelonia mydas. The sequence goes on along the minus strand of NC_051254.2, from coordinate 30,897,839 downwards.
TGGATGATTATGATCTGCCACTTGGTACAAATGCAGTTTTGGGTTTATAACATTAAATCATTCTCAGGGGGTTCAGAGCCAGTGTCTGGGCACCATTCATGATTCGGAATCAAATGAAAATAAAATAGTATAAAGAAATATGGCAAGAGAGAAATCAACACTAAAACAAGTGGAAAACTGGTGAACAAAAAACATTAGGAAATAGTTATCGGAGATGGGATTTTACAATCATTATTAATATGCTCTTTAATTTACATGTATTTGTGCAAATGAAAAGTGATTAAAGTTAGGCTGGGTGGAGAGGTGCAAGAAGCAGGGGTGATAGCTAATGTAGATGAAATATACAGCAGGAGTGAAGTGCTGCCAGTAGTAACTGGTGAGCTTGAGACATTCAAGGCCAGATCCTCAGCTAATATAAACTGGCAGGCGCCTGCTGATTTACAGCAACTGGCAGGATTAGCTTGCTAACTTCATTAATTATTATTAATTGTATTGCAGTAGCACCTAGGGATCCCAAATTAGATCAGGGTCCCCACTGTGCTGGGCACTGTACAGACACAGAGTAAGATATAGCCCATGCCCTGATGAGCTTCCAATCTAAATAGGATCTGACCCTCACTCTTCTGAGCTCCTTCTGGAGGTAGAAGAATTAGCCTGTGGAAATTAATTACAATCCATTTTCTCAAAAAGAAAAGGAGTACTTGTGGCATCTTAGAGACTAACAAATTTATTTGAGCATAAGCTTTCGTGAGCTACAACTCACTTCATCGGATGCATTTTCTGGGAATCAGGGCCTCTCATCTGAGATACACCTTCAACCTTAACCGTTTCCTCCTAACAGTGATGGTGATGTTGTTTAGGGGGAAAGGAGGGCTAAACTAGTAACCTAAGAAATCTCTAACCTGCTAAAGCAAAACTCTGTATAATCCTCCCAGGATAAGAAACCAAGGGGAAGGACAAATTAATCTGGCACTAAAATGATGCAATGGCAATGAAAGCTAAATGGATCTCAGAATCTTTATTTAGCATAGCTCTCCTCCACCCTTTGTCTGTTGTTATCCCCGCCCCCGCCCAGTTTGCAACATACTGTGAACTTCTGAGGGCAAAGAATCATCCCTTCTTCTATTTCTATAAAGTATCTAGCATCCCAATGATGCTGCAGAAATAGTCATTTGTTACAATGACCATGCTACTATTTTAACTCTGGGCTGGGGGGACCTGGCATCAAAACAGATAGGAATCTGCTCATGGAGTGGGAGGGGCAGATTTTGCTGGAGGAGGAGGGATCATTCCCCATAGACCAGGGGATATGATGATGCAGTCACAGCACTAAGTGTTTAACCCCTCATCTGTGTCTAAACCTGCCCCTATGGGCAGGGCTCTGGAGCTGTGCTCCGGCTCTGCTCCAGCTCCACGCAAAAACCTGCAGCTCCATTGCTCTGGAGCTGCTCCGCGGGCTCCACTCCAAAGCCTTGCCTATAGGTGGAGCCAGTCCTGGGAAGGGGAGGTGCAGCGACACTGTCTGTGTGTCTGGACAAGTAGCTAAGCCTGCACCACCACATAGAAAGCCCTGGAGAGGAGGAGACTCATAGATTTAAAGACCATAAAGGGCCATTATGACCATCTAGTCTGACCTCCTGCCTAACAAGGGCCAGAGAACCTCAGCCAGGGATCAATCCATATATTAGCACCACCAATATTATGTTCCTGAATCTGGGAGGCATGGAGGGGACAGGCTCTCTCAAATGGGTTCTGGGGACTATGGGGCTGATCCCCCTGAAGGCTACAGGGGAGGGGAGAATCTGACCCAGGCACTTTGGAGGACACACCTCCCTCCCCTCACCCTCACCTTCTAACACCAGAGGGTGCAGGGATCCTTACCCAGTGAGATCACATTCTCATAGTTCTCCTGCATCTCGTCCGTGGGATCCAGATTAGCTCACTCACTGCCCCTCGGTGGAATACACAGCCGCCTCCTCAACAGTCCCTGAAACAGCCAGAGACCCTCATTCAGAACCTGCTGTCCCAGCCACAATCCCATCAGCTCAGCCACAGGAACCCTAAGTCGGTCCCTCTGCTCTCTCTCTCCTACATGTCCCTCCCTTAAAGTGATGGTTACACATTCCCATATGATTCTTTCTAGCCTCCCCACCAAGCCAACCCTCATTTCTGGGTGAGTACCAGACAGTCATCTCCCCCTGAATGGCTTCTCTGGCCTTACAAATGTAGTAAACCACTGACAGCAGGGATACAGGATTGGGGCAGGTTCTTTATTCTAATGGAGCACAGCCAGGCACATCATGAGCTCCCTACACTCCCATTTCTCTGGTCTCCTTTCTCTTGGTAGCGGTAGGGACCATATTTGGGCTATGGCAGGGCTAAGAAGTCTTGGGTTGAAACTTCCTAGCGATGATGCTCAAGTGAGCCCAACCTGCCAGGGAGGAGGGGAGGAGCTGGAACAAAAAGCAGATGTGATTCTGCAGCCTGTCATGAGGAGAAGGGTGACTGGAGAGGTTTTGGAAGGGGCTTTAGTCAATTTCACACCCCGGGTTCCCCTGGCCTTTCCCTGCAGACAGACACTCTGCAACCCTGGGACTATGCTCAGTCGTTTTATTATAGAGCAGATCCAGCCCCTCTCCCTATATTAACCCCGCTCCCCCGCCAGTAAAAGAGTTTCTGAACCAAATGCTAGAAAAATGCAGAATCGAAGGTGCCACTTTGGGCGATCCCTAGGGCTGCCAGTTTTGGTTGGAGGTATTCCTGAAGGTTTCCTCATATGACAGAATCTTTAACTATGAATCTTTAATTCCTGGAGGGTTGGCAACCCTAGGCAGTGGTTCTCAACCACAGCTCCAGGGCCCCCTGGGGGACCATGAGCAGGCTGCAGGGGGGCCACCAAGCAGGGCCAGTGTTAGACTTGCTGGGGTCCAGAACAGAAAGCCAAAGCTCCACTGCATGGGGCTAAAGCCTGGGGTTCCAAGCTCCATCACCCAGGGCCCAATCAAAGCCTGAGCAACTTAGCTTCACAGGGGCCCCCTGTGGTGTGGGGCCCTGGGCAATAGCCCTGCTTGCTACCCCCTAACGCTGGCCCTGGCTTTTATATGCAGAAAACAATGGTTGTGGCACAACTGAGCCATGGAGTTTTTATAGCGGGGGGGGGGGGGGGACTTAGAAAGAAAAAGGTTGAGAAGCCCTGACCCCAGGGACACCCACACACACACATGGTCCCCTGCAGCGCGGGGACCAGGCAGAGGCAGGAACTGGCTTTTCCTCTCCCTGCGCCTCCCCTTGTCCCAGGGAAGTCAATCTGCCCGGGGTGCTGCAGGGAATGGGGCTGGGCAGGGCTGCGAGCCGGGAACCTCCCTCCCCAGATTGCTCCTGCTGCCCCTTCCCGTCGCCTTACCCTCTTCCTTTCTCTGGCTGGGGAGACGGGCTTATTGTTGCATTGGTCGGGGGGGGGGGGCGCGTTAGCTCTCCCAGGGCTGCTTGGGCTGATGCAGGCGCTACGGGCAGGCAGAGCCGGGGTGTGTCCGGGCGGGCAGCGGCAGCGCTGGGACTCCGGGGTGGTAGAAAGCAGCCCTTTCCCGAGTCACTTTCCTGCCCATCCCCAGCACTTTCCCCGAGTTCGCTCGCTCTCAATTACCTGGAGCTTCCGGTTCAGGGAGCTGATGTCGGGCGGCAGGGGCCGGGGCTTCCCCGGGCCGCTCAGTGCCGTGAGAAAACGTCCTATAGCGCCCGGGTTTGTTGCAGCCCGGGTTGGGTATGGGGAAGGACACAGGAAGGGGATGGAGCAGCTGAGAGTGGCTGTAGCTAGGTGCTGGGTGGGAGGAGGGGAGACAGGAAGGGGGGACAATACAGAACAGAGGGATCCCCCCAGCCCGTGGTGGGGCTGGCTCTCTTTCATTGCAGCTGCAAAGAAATCAGGCTGCCTCCATTGTGAGCCGGGAAGCCGGGCTGCGCCGGGGAGGTGTGATCTTGCCAGCCAGGGACTTTCTCATTGTTGCAATTGGTCGCCCTGGCGTCCTAGAGCAGCCCCGGGCTCTGCCGACACCAGCTCCCGAGCCGGAGCCTGCAGGTAACTGAGAGAGACCCCGGGGGAAAAGGGCTGGAGCTGGGCAGAAAAAAACACGGCCCCCATCTCTACCAGTCCCCTCACTGACACCCCCAGGCTCTGGCTCCCCTGAGCCCCTGCAGGAGCCGAGCCAGCCAGCGGAACAATAGCTGTTAGCCACTGGTTTATTAACCAAAAGTTTGGTAACTCCCACTGGTACTAGCAAAAATTTGCCCCACGGGGAGTGATTCCTGAGGTCACGTTGTCACTGGTAGCAAAGTTCCTTCCTGCATGCTAGGGCTTTTGTTCGGAGTCTTCCTTTCGGCACTGGTCCATTTCTTCTTCAGCTACCCTGTTAGGAAATACCCTAGCTCGGTAGAAAGGCTGGGATTTCTGAAGGTTTAGGGAGATCGGTACCTGACTCCCATTGTCTTTCAAGGAGAGTTGGGAATCTCTGTGTCTTCTTCACCTTTGAATTCTAAAGCCATATATGCCCCAATCCCTGCACCTGCCCTCCCTGCATTGCCTGCTGCCTGCACCTGCAAAGATTTCAGGTACTTGCTTTAGCAGATCCTCTCCCCTCTTCCAGCCAGCTGCTATTAAAATGCATGCATGAGCTTCCCCACTTGCCTTGCCCTTCCGGCTCTAGGGAGAGACCGGGTCACATCCTCAGCAGGTGTAAATCAGTCTGCCTCACTTGGCTTCAGTGCAGCCACAGCTGATTTACACCAGATGAGGATCTGGCCCCCAATTTTTTATAGACACCCAAACTCTCACTATATGAAACTTTGCAAAAACTTTAAAACCTTTTTATAAACCTTTTAAATGTTCCCAGATTCCACTAGGCAGCATCTGTGAACACTTTTGCAGATGGTCACCTGTTTCAGTGGGGTTGGGTCACAGTGAAAGGCCAAGGGCTCTGCCCCATTTTGTTTCATGACATGGGGTACAGGTCTGGGCTTGAAATAACAAGGCATGTCATTTGGGTTTATGTAGACTTTAGCAGTAGTGCGAGCAGACTGGTGCAGGGGCAGCAATCCCAGGCCCTTATGGGATTGTGGAACTGAGAGGAGGGGATGCTTCTTGTTTCAGGGGCTAGTGGCTTTCGAGGTCTGTGTATCTCACCATGGATCAGTGGGCTGCTGTGGATCCTGATCAGAAACCTTTGTGCAGGGGTGGCATACAGGAGAACGATGATCCCCTGGTGATTCTGAGTAAGTATCCCATGGAGGCTGTGGGGTCTTTGCAGCTGCCAGGTCAGCTTCTGAGTAGTGTTCTCCTGTGGACCCTTCCACAGAACTCAGAACAATGGGAAGGAGGATGGTTGTGTGGTGAAAGGGACAGACTCCCCTCAGACTCCTGGGGACAGAGTAAAGGGACAGGTTTCCACCAGAGAAGCAGAGTTGGGAGGACATCTAGGCAAGAGTGAGGGTGAGAAGACAGGGCAAACATCTATCCAATCCCACTATTGACTGAGGTCGCCCTAAGGGAACAAGGGGAAGAACCATGTATCCCAAAGCTCAATGAAAATAAGAGCCCGAGAAGTGAGGAAAGAGTTAAATCAATGTGAGAATCCCCTTCAGCTCCCTCAGGATCATGTCTCCAGCAGGTGTATCCTCCGGGCTTCCCATCCACCCAGCCTGACCCCTAGCAGTAGCTCCCTTCTCCCTGAACCTGCAGATGGAAGTTGAGGCAGGGTGGGTCCCCTCTTCTCCCTGCTCTAGGGAAGGGTTTGGGGTGGGGGGAGGGCAGATTTGACTTCTGGTCTTTCAGTGTGCCCCAGCAGTTATTTGGGTTTGTTCCTCCACTCCCCTGTGCAGGGCCTGACTCCTGTGCGGATTCTCTCCCTACCCCAGCCGGGGACAGGGCAGCGAGTGAGACTGAGGAGGAGAATCCCGGGGAGGAAGGCCCCGAGATCGTGGAATTGGATCCAGCATTGCTGGGCAGGCTGGAGGGGGCTGGGGCCAGGAGCCCGGAGGAGCAGGGTCCAGACTGTGAGAGCCTGCGCTGGACGGTGGTGCAGCAGATTGACTCCCCCGGGAAGCCGGCGCAGCGGCGGGGCGGCGGGGGCAAGTCAGCTGGCGCCAGCTTCCAGAACTTCAAGAGCATCATCGTGCTGCAGAAGAGCTACGAGTGTGGCGAGTGCGGCAAGACCTTCAGCTGCAGCTCGCACTTCAGCAAGCACCGGCGCACCCACACCGGCGAGAAACCCTTCTGCTGCCTGCACTGCGGGAAGAGCTTCAATGTCAGCTCCAACCTCTACCGCCACCAGCGGGCCCATGCCGCCGAGCGGACCTGCCCATGCCCCGAGAGCTCCCCACCGCCGGTGCCAGTGAGCGCCCCCAACCCCGCCACTCCTCGGCCCCGGGGGCTGCCATACAAGTGCGAGGAGTGCGGCAAGAGTTTCCGGCGCAACACAGAACTGGTGACCCACCAGCGGCTGCACACGGGGCGCTTGCCCTTCCAGTGCACCCACTGTGGGAAGAGCTTCTCCTGGAGCTCCCACTTCGACCGGCACCAGCGCATCCACACAGGCGAGAAGCCCTACCAGTGCCCCGAGTGCGGGAAGTGCTTCAGCCGCAGCTCCCACCTCTACCGGCACCAGCGCACCCACGCTGGGGGCCGCTCCTATATCTGCACCTACTGCGGGCGCAGCTTCAACAGCACCCTGCACTTCGACCGGCACCAGCGCACCCACACCGGCCTGCGCCCCTACAAATGCACCCTATGTGGCAAGGGCTTTGGCGATGGGCTGGCCCTGGTCAAGCACCAGCGCCTGCATCTAGGCGATGGGCCCTTCCACTGCGAGGAGTGCGGCAAGAGCTTCGGGGCGAGGGCGCAGTATGCCCGGCACCGGCGCAGCCTGCACGGTGCCGCCGCTGCCAACACCGGCGGCGAGAAGCCCTACCGCTGTGGCGACTGTGGCAAGAGCTTCTCCTGGAGCTCCCACTGGGAACGACACCAGCGTATCCACACTGGGGAGCGCCCCTACCAGTGCGGCGACTGCGGCAAGCGCTTTGGCCGCACCTCCCACCTCTACCGGCACCAGCGCACCCATGCCGGCGGCCAGCCCCACGTCTGCGCCGACTGCGGCAAGAGCTTCAACAGCACCTTGCACTTCCACAAGCACCGGCGGGCCCACGCAGGTGAAGCCCCCTGCCATGCCTGCCCCGACTGCGGAAAGGCCTTCGCTGACGGCTCCGCTCTGGCCAAGCACCGGCGCACCCACACTGGAGAGCGGCCCTTCCCTTGCCCCCAGTGTGGACGGCGCTTCAGTGTCAGCTCTCACCTGTACCGCCACCTGAGGAGCCACACCGAGGAGAAGCCGCTGGAGGAGATCGCATCCTACTAGAGATCAACTCCTCTTCCCCCTTTACCTGGGAGAGGAACCCCCCCATGCTGGAGGTTTAGCTCACCTGGACCTGGCTGCCCCTCTCTGGGCACGGGAGTGAACCCCATGCACTGCCAGCCAGAGCGTTAGTGGGGCTTACCTCACAGGGATCTGACCATGGGGATCGCCGACCTGCAGGGGTAGCTGAGACCTCTAGGAGAGCAGTGGGCAACCCCATTGTGGGCATTCTGGGGCCACAGGGACGGGTGCAGTGTAAGGTCCCAGTCTGGAGCCCCTTGAAGGGCTCCACGTCGATGGGGGTCTGGATCAGCCCTGAGGATATAGGTAGATAAGGTAGATTAGGTAGGTAGGATAGGTAGGAGGTAGAGCAGAGTGGTGGCTGTACTAGGGGGCTGGGCAGGGTGGAAATAAGAGAGGGAGAATGTTAAATGGTGTGTGATTGAGGGCGGATTACCCTCTCGCTCGCTCCGGTGTAAATCAGGAATATACTCACCGGCGTCATGGGGGCTGATTCCCCTCTCATTCACTCTGGTGTAAATCAGGAATAACCCCACTGGAGTAACTGGGGCCAATTCCCCTCTCGCTCACCCCAGTGTAAACCAGGAGTAACCCCACTGGGGTTAGTGCAGTTACAGGAGTGTGGAGGCAAGGGCGAATGGGTGATCGGAGCTGGGGCGGGAGGCAGTATCTGGGGATCAGGCAGGTGGGGCAGGAGGTGGCGAGGAAGATGGGAACCAGACTGGGAGGGGAAATGAAGTGTTTGGGGATTGGAGTGTCTGTGCGGTGGGAGCAAGAGAGGGATGTGGGTGATGGAGGACTGGCATGTCTGTGGACTGGGCTGGTGGGGCAGATATGGCACTGCTAGGGGTCTCCAGACTGAGGAGGATGGGACCAAGTTTACTGCCACTCCTTCTCTGGGTTTCCATGCCCTATCCCTGCCTCCTGATCAGACAGGACCCAGGAGGAGAAGAAACTCTGCCACATGGAACCCCCCACAAGCCATCCCATCCAGGAGGGGAAATGCAGGGGACTCAGCATGGAGAGAGCCTGGGAAGTGGAGAGAGCTTGGTGTGTAATGCACCTGACTCCAGCAGGAATGAGAGACAGAAAACCTTAGGGTAGAGTGTGATTAACTTGTGGAGTTCACAGCTGCAGGAGATGACTGGGGCAAACACCTCAGCAAAGCCCTCTGCCAGCTCCATGGAGCAGTCTGGGGCTGTTGACTTCCAAGCGACTTCCTGCGTGTGTGAAAATCTCCCTTAGACACACGCCCTGCCAGTCCCGATCCTAATTCAGAGCACGAGGGACAAAAACCTGCTCTCCACTGTTCTAGGGATATGGAGGGGGTGAGTTTCTGTAAAGGAAGAAAGCTAATCACTCCTGAAATTAGCTATCCAAGCTGGGGCTCAGAAGATCATGAGCTTCATCAGCTGCACTTTTTGGAAGGATCTGTGAGGTATTTACATACCAGGAAATCTGTTGTTGTTAGAGGTTAGATTCTTTGTTGGTGTCAGTGGACATCCAGGGATTTCTGCCCATTTATGCCCAGTGATAGATTAGCCCTTTCTCTACAGTAGGCTTCGGCCTTGTCTATGCATCAAAGTTGACTTGCTTTTAAACTCGATGGGTACAGTTAAAGCACTATAACCCTCACCCCCTTTAGTATGAATGTTATCAAAATCATCACAGCAAATCCCAAAGTGGTGTAACCTCCCTGCAGATGGAGCGCCACCTGAATCAATTTGTAGCTAGATCCTCAGTATGGTCTTGCTGGATGGTCAGTCTATGTCCGTCACTGGTGAGCTTATCAAAGTCTTTGACAACCACTTGATCGCTAGCTGTGTAGCAGTGTTCCTTGGTAACCGCACTTCGTAATTCATTATTACTCCTGAGGGCATTCTGCGCCAAAAAAATTAAAATTCTGTGCACAATATTTTAAAATTCTGAAAATTTTATTTGTCAAATAAATGTGGAGTCTCCAGCATGGCATTAGGGAGCATTGGCCACTGGCTGTACGGAGGTGGGAGATCACTGTGCAGCTCCCTCCCGGGACACAGACTCAGCAGTGAGGCTTCACCCAATCCTGACATAGCGCAAGGACAGGGCCTGCCCCAGAAACACCCCATGGCCCTGCCCCTCCGTGCCAGATGCACCAGGTAGGCTAAGCAAGGCAGGATCTTAGTGTGGGGGGAATCCAGTTATGGGTTGAGAGGGTTCTGTGGGGCAATCTGGGTGTGGACGGCTCAGTGGGAGATCCAGGTGTGGAGGGGATTTGGATGCACAGGGGCTTGTTGGGGGGTTCTTGGTGCAGTGGGAATGGGACTTTAACAGGGGATCCAGGTGAAGGTGGTTGGGACTCAACAGGGGGGGTCTGGGCATAGGGGGATAGAGCTTGGCAGGGGGGTCTGGGTATGTGGGGCTCAGTGGGCGGTCCAGATGCTGGAGTGGGGCTCAGTGGGGTAGGGATCCATGTGCGACTGGTTGGGACTTGGTGGGGTAGGGATCAAGGTGTAGGTGGCTCGTTGGGTTGGTCCGGGTATAGTGGGAGTGGGGCTCGTTGGGGGGTTCTGGGTGCAGGGGGGTGAATGTCAGCGGGAAGATCTGGATATGAGGGGGTCTGGATGCACAGGGGTTGGGTGGATGCGGGGAGAAGCTCTCTGTACAGTTATCCCTCCCCCTGCAGCTGTGGAGCGATGAGTGCAGGAAGTGGCAGGGAAGGGAGTTTGCAGAGCTTCTTGCAGCTGTGGGAGAAATCTGGGGATGGGTCTGAGCCGGACCTGGATGCTGTGCAGAGGAAGAGGAAGTCCCGTCCTCCACAGCCCAACCCAGACTAGCAGCTGAGCCTGGCACAGGGTAGGAGTCACCAGCCGGGTCTTCCTCAGTTCTGCCTCCTGCTCCACAGTGATTTACCTCTCTGCCAGCTTCCCTGGGCACCCAAAACATACTGCTGGGGAGGGTCTCATGATCTCTCTTGTGGCTTCCCTTTGCTTCCCCATCAGAAAGTCATTTTTCTGCAGGGAAGGAAAGAAATTTGTGGGGGACATAAATTCTGCGAATGCACAGTTGTGCAGAATTCCCCGAGGAGTATTCATTAGTATTATTAATTCATCCTAATAATACATCAGTACCAAGAAAGCCACCGAAACTGAACCAGGGCTGATGAAAGCAGTTGCTGGGTTTGGCTACAAATATCCTCATTGCTGATCTTGTCCCAACACTTGAGATGGAGCAGTTGGCAAAGATCACATGAGTTGTATTGGTACAAAGGTGTCGTCTCTCAGTATAACTGTTCCCATAAAGGAAGGAGAATAAACTCTACCATCATAAGACATCTTTATGCCAATATAACTGCCTCCGCACTAGGGGCTGTACCCACTGTACTATTCTGATGGAAAATCAAACTCCTATCCCATATAGCTAATCTAGTCCAAAAACTCTGTGTAGACAAGGCCTGAAAGTGTCCCTCCGCTGCTACCACTGGTTCTGTTTTCCATTGATGTGAGAAGTGGGAGCCCTAATGTAGACTGAGTACTTGTGGTTACCAGCATGTTAAGCACTTTTCTGTGTAAGCTAATTCTGTGCATGTCAACACAGTGCTTCAAATACTGGTCTGTTCCTGGAGCCCTGCCTAAAGTAGCACTCACCCCATTCTTACCACAGGTGGAGCTGAACTGGCCCTCGCAATAGTGGGAAATGTTGGACAACAAAGCCTACGTCCCTCATGGAGGCAGCAGCCCTTTCACATGGGGCCGGTTGGGAAGCCCCAGAGTGTGTTATCCTAGCTGGGCATTGGCTTTGACTGGACACTTGGTTACCTGGCTGGGCTGGAGCGACACATGCTGCTGAGCGATGGCCCAAGCAGAAAAGGGCTATTGGCTGGAGTTAAAGGTGACCTGCAAAGGGATTTTGCTTTCTTTTATGCTTGTTTTTTATGTTAGAAATTCTGGTCTAGTTTACCGTAGAAGACTCTACAGTGCCTGGGAGAACGAGTGAAGAGAGGACATCCCAAGAAAATGGAAATTGAGCAATTGGAAGGAGAAGGGATTTTTGACCAGCCTATTGTAAAACTTTTTGGTTTTTTATTAATACCTGTTTCATTCCAGTACCTATTCAACACCTGTGAAAAAAGAAAATCAATGTTAACGATTATAGGCAGCCCTGTTTGAAAAGCTTGCCTAACAGTGGGTTCCTCTGTCCATATTTAGGCACCTAAATAATTATATTATTTAATATATTAGGTAATTTTTAGGTGCCTAAATGTGGATTTTGGAGCCAAGCTTTAGGCATCTCAGCTCAAAAATATTGCAATGAAGACTCACTATCGATATCTCTAAGGCCCCAACAAGACATCCAGCCTAGCCAGGGGAGATGTGGCTTGACATGCCTGACATTTCAGAGGTAAAAAACAAGCAGCCAAAAAGACACATGTAGTTACAAAAAATAAAATCTTTCCAGCCTTTGCTCTGCGTCACCAGGAAACAAAGACACAGGTCTGGTTTTGTTTTCCAATCCACTGCAGGTCTCCTTTCAGCCATAGAATCCCATCTCCGGAGCAAGGAGCCCAGGTAGAGTAGTAGTTTAGCATGGGGGCTTGAACCCTGAGCTTTTTAGCTAGAGTTCTGGGAATGATGTTCACTCGACATAAGCTCCACTGCTGTCCTTGCTGTCGGGTCCATCTCTGGTCAAGGGGAGCTGGGACTGTGTTTGTATTGTGAATAAAATAGACAAGGGGGGGAAATATCTTGGGTCTGTGTTCAGTTATTTCTCTGCTAGAGACGGGATTAGCCCCACTTTCCTAACAGCACCTTGCAGGGCAGATTAGCAACACTGTGGTTAAACTGCTGGCCTAGAACTAAGGAGATCTGGGTTTAAATCCTGACTCTGCTACAGACTCCTTGGGTGTGTCTTTGGCTCCTTGGGTCCCAGTTCCCCACAATGGGAATAATACTTCCCTGACTCTCAGGGATGCTGTGTGGAGAACTTAATGTCTGTGAGCTACTCAGGCAGTACATATTCCTAGCAAGAGCCAGTGGGTGTAATGGGCGTAGCTACTCAACAGAAGTGTGCCAGTTTATACCAGTTGAGGATCTGATACAAAGGGGCCTGATTCCCCCACTGTGGTTGGAAAGTTAGCAGAATAAGACAGTCTTATTTCAGAATAAGAGCTCTTATGCCAGGGTTTGCGCTTATTTATCAAAACCAGTTTCAATTCACACCTTGTTATACTGGTGCAGCTTTTTGGTGTAGACAAGTCCTTGGTGACTTCATACATACAGACAGCAGCTTTCAAAGAGGACTCCTTTGGGCCTGAGTCTTATTTACACTAAGAGCTTGTCTAAACCAGTTTAATTAAAGGTGTGCATATAAACTCGTTTAGTTAAACCAGTGCAAACCCCTGTGTGGATGCTCTTATTTCAGTGTAAAGGCAGCTCATGTCTAAACATTAGTCACTTAATAAAAATCCCATGAGATTTGTTTCAGCAAAGGGGGTGATGCTTACGTGATGGTAACGTTAGCAGTCAGCATGCATGGTATAGACACAGCAATGCCATGTCGATGTCTGAATTGCTCCCAATATTCACAGGTTAGATCATTTCATGCATGCTCACTTCAGCATGCCCAATGCTTCTGATGACTCATGAACACTTGAGGGCAGCATAACTCAAGGAAAGTCCCTCATTCAACACATTAGGGAGCCCACTGACTTCAATGAAGCTGTTCCCACACATGAAGTTAGGGGTGTGCTAAATACCTTGCTGAATCAGGGTCAAAAAGAGGATCTGATTTATATAGCCATAGATTTTAAGGCCAGAAGGGGGCCATTCTGATCATGTAGTTTCACCTGCATCATACCCGGGGATTCCTGCATCCAGTCCATAACCTGCAGTAGAGTTAGAACAGATCTTTCAAGGCAGGTTGGCACTGCAAATTAAGGTGTGATGGCAGCTTGGGAAGGCATACCCATGCTGGCTTCAGTTTAGCTAGCATGGCTAACAGTTGCAATGAAGACATGGCAGCCCCAGTACAAGCCCACTATGAATTGGCTAGCCTGCCCCAGGGTCTGGGCTGCCATGCCTTCACAGCTGTTGTTACCCACTCTAGCTAAATTAAAGCTAGCACCGAGTCTGTTTACCCAGGCTGTAATTACACCACCAATTTCAGGGTTGACGTACCCTTAACAAGAGACACCCAGTCTTGATTTAAAGACTCCGAGTGATGGAGGATCCACTGCGTCCTTCAGGAAGCTGTTCCAATGGGTTAAAAATGCGCACCTCATTTTCAGTTTGAACCCTGCCAACTTCAACTTTCAGCCGTTGGATTTCAATTTGCCTTGAGACGGCATAGACCATGATCACTGTTTCTCTTAACCCTCCCTTCAGTAAGCTAAACAGATGGTGCTCCTTTGGCATCCCATTATAAGGCCTCTTTTCCAGGCCTTGCATCATTCTTGTAGCTCTTCTCTACATCCTCCGTGACCATTCAACATGTGTGGACACCAGAACTGGACACAGCATCCCAGCAGTGATCTTGCTAATGCTACATGTCAGATAATATCACATCCCTACACCTACTTGCTACTCCTGTTCATGCATTCAAGGATCTCATTAGCCCTTTTAGCAATAACATCACACTGGGAGCTCATGGTAAAGTCATTTTCAAAGACACTGCTTCTCAGGGAACAGAGATTGGATCTTTAATTATTTGTCCAAGAAAGATCAAGAATATTGAATGAAGGTGATGTCCCTTCGCGTTAACACAGAGATTCTTCTGTTTCCAGAAGGGTGAATCATAACTAGAACCAGTAGAAATGTTTCGTTCCAGTTTTCTGCCAGTGAAGTTCCATTTTTGAAAGACAGAAATTTTCTCAAAAGTATTTTGACATTCTCAAAATTATCAATTTTTTTGAAAATTTTTGGTGGAAACATTTTCATTTAGCAGTAAGTATTTTCCATTTTCATTTACTTTTTTGTTTGTTTTTCAGATTTTATTTCCCACTGAGGGGTGGGAAGGAGTTATTTTCCCCTCATTGCAATTTTTGATTGGCCAGCTTAATCATAGAGTCATAGAATATAAGGGTTGGAAGGGACCTCAGGTGGTCACCTAGTCCAACCCCCTACTCAAAGCAGGACCAATCCCCAACTAAATCATCCCAGCCAGGGCTTTGTCAAGCCTGACCTTAAAAACCTAAGGAAAGAGATTCCACCACCTCCCTAGGTAACCCATTCCACTGCTTTACCACCCTCCTAGTGAAAAAGTTTTTCCTAATATCCAACCTAAACTTCCCCCACTGCAACTTGAGACCATTGCTTCTTGTTCTGTCATCTGCCATCACTGAGAACAGTCTAGATCCATCCTCTTTGGAACCCTCTTTCAGGTAGTTGAAAGCAGCTATCAAATCCCCCCTCATTCTTCTCTTCTGCAGACTAAATAATCCCAGTTCCCTCAGCCTCTCCTCATAAGTCATGTGCTCCAGCCCTGTGATCATTTTTGTTGCCCTCCGCTGGACTCTTTCCAATTTTTCCACATCCTTCTTGTAGTGTGGGCCCCTTCTGAGGACCTTAAATGATATTTTGACCTCTTCTCTTTTCCCTGTGTAATACCACAGCTAATTTTGGCTCCATTTGGAGTCTTATTACATGCAGCAGAGCTGAAATCACTGATACTTAGGTCTAAGCATTAGATCTACTTGGGGCTAGTGGTGCACCAGCACTGAAGCTCCCCTACTACCAGCTAAAAATCACTGAGAGCTGAAGTTACTAAGAGCTGAGATCACTAAGAGCTGTGTTAAGGGGGCGGGCCTGAAGACAAGTTGGTGAGTGGACAGCAGGATGCGGAGAGCGGAGCGGATAGCCGGGCGGCTGGCGGAGAGGAGCGGACAGCAGGACGGCTAGCGAAGAGGCCTGGAGAGTGGAGTGGAGCAGATAGCAGGGCGGCTGGCAGAGAGGCACAGCGGGCAGTGAAGGCTGCAGCAGAACCCCATGGAGAGGTGTGGCACTTGGCTGTCGACCCGAGCAGCAGAGCATGTAAGATGCCCCCCACCCCACTCCATATCTCCCTCCACTTCCACCCAGGCTGGGAGGTGAACTCTGCAGATGAATTTCTGAACTCTCAGGGGCTGCACTGACTAAGGACAGAAACTGGGGGGAGGGGGTGACTATTGGGTTGCTGGACTTAAGACCCTGAAGGGAAAAGTACACTGCAAAACTTGCTTGGGCGTGGGTCTTTTGCTCATGGTTGTTGTTATGAATCCTGTTTGTGGTGTTTCCCCAACATAATGCCGCATTGTTTCCCTTCTTTATTAAAAGGCTTTTGCTACACTCAGACTCTGTGCTTGCGAGAAGGGAAGTATTGCTTCTTAGAGGCACCCGGGGGTTGGTATGTAATTGTCCCAGGTCACTGGGTTGGTGTTTGAGCCAGTTTTGCATTGTGTTATTGAAACGGAACCCCTAGATACTGAACCCGGCCCTTGTTGCTGCCAACTCTGACAGGCAGAAGGGTTACATACAGGTGGTTTGTTCCTGCAACTCCATAAGGATTCTTTAAAATACAGCCAGCTCTCCTGGACTCCTTACCCCCTCATGTTATTCTCCCAGGGGATCCTGCCCATCAGTTCCCTGAGGGAGTCAAAGTCTGCTTTTCTGAAGTCTGGGGTCCATATGCTGCTGCTCTCCTTTCTTCCTTGTGTCAGGATCCTGAACTCAACCATCTCATGGTCACTGCCTCCCAGGTTCCCATCCACTTTTGTTTCCCCTACTAATTCTTCCCTGTTTGTGAGCAGCAGGTCAAGAAGAGTTCTGCCCCTAGTTGGTTCCTCTAGCACTTGCAGCAGGAAATTGTCCCCTACACTTTCCAAAAACTTCCTGGATTGTCTGTGCACCGCTGTATTGCTCTCCCAGCAGATATCATATTGGTGGGATTGTTCCAAATGACAAAAAATACCACATTTTTGGTTTGTTTCAGTTGCAAAAAAAATTTTTTTTAAAAGAAAGAAAAAAATCTGTCAAAGACTGGAGAATTTCTAAAACAAATTTGATACCTTTCAAGAGCAGCAGAACAAAATAATCTGATGGCAAATATTTTTAGATGCCTCAGTTTTTGAGGCACAGCAGGAGACACTCAGAGAGCTTTAGGTGCACTGATCCCATTGAGTTTCAATGAGACTGGTGTTCCTAAACCCCTTAGGGTTTTGTAAATGTCCCCCTAAAGAAGGTTGATTTACAGAGAGCAGATGATAACACTTTCTGGAAATCCTGCCCTTTTACAGTGTCTCATCTTGGCTGTGGCCCCTTTCAACCTGAGCAGTTAATCAAAGTTCAGGCCCTGGGGATGTTCCCATTGGAAATGGAAACTGATGGTGTCTGATATTTTCACTGATGCAGTTTTATTTATTTACAAAGGATGTGCAAAGTCCCGTGTCTCTGAACACAGAAGGAGCCAAGAAGAAAAAGAGCAATTTCTTAGTTTCCAGCCCCAATCCTCTTTATCCAATGGTACGAAAAGCTCTCCCTCTAGCTTTTTTGCCAAAGTTAAACTCTGCTTAGAGGCTATGCTTATGCTTTCTTGCTTTTTGCCTCTGCCTCTCTCTCACTCATGCCAGATCTGCACTAGGAAATTAGATCTGCATAACTACATTGCTCAGAAGTGTGAAAAATCCACACCACTGAGTGATACAATTAAACCAACCCAACTCCTGGTGTGGACAGCGTTCAGTTGACGGGAGAATTCTCCCTCAGTCTAGCTCCTGCCTCTTGCAGAGGTGGAGTATCTATGCTGTTGGGAGAACCCCTCCTGTCGGCGTAGGTAGCATCATCACTGAACCCCTACAGGAGCGCAGCTGCAGAGTTTGAAGTGTAGACAAGCCACCGTGAGATGTAGCCAAAAAGCTCTTGGGTGGGTTAACACACACCTCGTGTTTTAGGTGGGGCTTATGTTCACAGTTATGTTAATTGAAGGGTGAGTTCACACCCTTGGGGTTTTAATCCAATGGGGCTTTAACCCAAATGGGGGTTTTAAGCCACGCCCACAACAAGGTTTTACCCAGCTCATAACATTGGTTACCCATGGTCTATAGTCACTTGTGAGAATAAAGGCCTTTAAATCTAGTGGGTCTGGTAAAGAAGGTGACAAAATCCCATGGAAATGGCTCTAAGATTCTGTCTAAAATTCTGGGAAAGAAGCAAGGTAGAAAGTTTGACCAGCACCAGACCAGCTCACAGACACAGACCAGCAACTATAGCAGCCCTATGATGTCAGGGCTCGTTCCTAGGCGCCTGCAATTTGTATCACCCCCAGTAGGCACCATCCTTTTTATGCAGTTCTGGAAGCTGCAGTCCAACTCCTGGTTTATGGAGGATAAAATCCTGGCTTCCTGTCAAGGCCTTCCAGAGTCACTAAGAGGGGACCAACCTAGGCCTAACATCTGATTTTACCTGGACAGTCCGGTTTTGGGCTTCTGTGTCCAGGACCTATTTAGGGTTGCCAGGAATCTGGTTTTTGGGACCTGGCAACTCTAAATGGCACCCAAACCAAAAAATTCAGTTACCACGGGGTAGGGGGAGGCATCAGGTCATTAACCCGCACCAGCCTCTGCTCAGCCCTGCTGCCTCCTACTCCAGACTCCTTGAGATGATCCAGCGAGCAACGTGGGGAGGAGGGGAAAGGAACTAGTGATGGGGGTGGGGCTTTGGAAGGAAGAGACGGAGAAGGGGCCGGTCTTGGGGAAGAGGTAGGGAAAGGGGTGGGGTTGTGGGGGAAGAGGTGGGACGGGGTCGGGCCTCAGGGGTCCAATTACTGGGAATTAGAAAGGTGGCAACCCTACTGTTGGGGACACTGGGGCATGGCCACTAGGTAACTCGAGGGGATGGAAGACCACGAATGTCGATGAAGCCCCCTCGCACTAGGCCCAGGTGTCCTTGGCCCCACCCTCCCGCCTGGAGGCACTGGCAGCAGCTCTGCGTACTAGGCCCAAGTGTCCTTGGCCCCCCCGCCTGGAGGCACACACAGCAGTTATGCTGAGAATCTGCAACAATATGTTGCAGAGTCAGACTGCCTGAAACTAAGCAAGGCCACACAGGGGAGATATGGAAGAACAATGCTGAATAAAGCAGCTTTATGTATAGTTTAACAAATGATACAGAGAACCAGGGAACTATCTGGGAACTGGATTGGCTGGCTATATGGATACTTAGGGCAGCTTGCTATTGGATAAGTATGCTGGGAAAAAGGATGTATAAAAGCCTGTGTAACTTCCTGCTCTGGGTACAGGATTTGAGATTCAAATCTCCCTGTACCTTTTTGAAGCTTCAAATAAACTTTTCTGCTTCTCCACCCCGTTGTGATTATTGGGTGTAGCACACCAGGTAGCGAACCAACTCCAGCTGTTGTTCAGCCTCTCGGCACTGGGTGCCGGCAACACTACCTCAGCATGAGTTATTCTTTTCAGCCAAAGATATAATCTGAAGCATGCTAATTTGGGGACCCAGTAATGGCACACAGTCCAGGCACGCTGGGCTCCCTCCACCAACCCTGGCTGTGTCTAGAAAGATGCTTGTAGATGATGATGAATAGGTAAGGGAACTGTTGGCCCCTTACTGAAACTTAGTGGGGTTTTTTGGTTGGCCCTCTTCCAGTACCAAAAGAAAGGGAAAGGGCCAATGAGAAATCAAGACCCTGAGACTGACAGTTCCCAGGGTCAATGGGGAGAGGCCAGAGCTCTGGGTCAGCCTGATTGACAGGGAGGCAGGCCAATGAGGGAGCCAGGAGCCCGGGGCACATCCTCTGTGTGAGCTGAGCCGGAGCAGGGCAGAGCTAAGGGGAGAGGAGCAGAGCAGAGCTGCAGAAGCACCGAGGTGGAGGAGGCAGAGCGGAGCCGGAGCCAGAGCTGGGAACTGAAGCAGCCCATACCAGGACTGAGCTACAACGGGGAGCTGCGGGCCCAGAGCTGGGGAATGGATGCCTGCCGTGCCACCAGTAACACCGGCACTG
Source organism: Chelonia mydas (assembly GCF_015237465.2). Classification (NCBI taxonomy): domain Eukaryota; kingdom Metazoa; phylum Chordata; order Testudines; family Cheloniidae; genus Chelonia; species Chelonia mydas. Next base: position 30,878,451 of record NC_051254.2, on the reverse strand, counting down.
AGTGCAGTGAGCAGCAGGGGTCCCTGGGCAGAGGGCCCAGCACAGGGAGACATCATCAGCCAAGAGGTCTGGCAGGCCGGACTCGAAGCGGGGGATGTGACCCCGATGGGAGGGCCCATGCTGGGGAGAAGGGTCTTGCCTCCTCGGGTCTGAGGGCATGTGGCCACTGCCAGAGCAAGTGTCTGACCTGCAGCATCCCTGCAGCAAAGTCAGGGTCTGGGCAGGAGGCCTGGGACGTGTGAGGAACAGATTGTGAACTTTATGTTCCAGAGACAGCTGTTTGTGATGTCCCTGTGTCACAGAGCAGGGTTACTTGTTTTCTTTAACTTTTCCCATTTTTTCCTTATTTTTCTTACTGTTTCCTACTGATTTATAAATTGTATTTGGTTTGAACTTAATGCAATGATCAGTTGGCCAGGGAAGCGGCCGGTGTGTGGAGACAGCACCCTGGAGTAGGAAGTGCTCATGTGACCGTGACAAGATTGGGGGTCGAGCCCCCCAGGAACCCTGGGCCTAGCCTTGTCAGGGTTACAAGGACTCTGCCACATGGGAGGGAGGAAGCGGAGCCCTCAAGGTCAGCCAGGCCAATGGATAAAGGGAGTGGGAGTGAGGAATCAGACCCTTTCGCTAGCCCATTTCACTGGGGTAGTGCAGAAGCTAGGAAAGTTCAGGATCGTTTCCTCACTTACAAATAGAAATGATACATGTGTAAAAGCTAACTTTAGGGAGAGAGAGAGAGGCATGCTAAAAACAACAGTTGATCTGCAGCTTTTGTTTAGAGAGAGCTGAGGTTGAAAGCCATACAGGATGGCTCCCATTTGGATGGAAAATCTGTGGCGTGGAGTTCAGGGTGTTTTCTCTTGTGCAGCTTATTTATGAACTGTGCACAAGATCCTGTTTTCCAGGAAGAAATAGTGTCAAGACAGATCTGTTTTGCAGCACTCTCAGTCCAGGCATCTCTGCCTTGTCCCCAGAATCCACTCTCTGTTTTGTTGCTGTCTCTCTCCAGGGATGCAGCAGCTGACGGTTCCCACACAATTTCTAGAATACACCCGGTTGCTACAACTCCCCCTTCTGATTACAGGTGGCAAACCCCTAGAGAAATTAAGGGGAGTCAGTGAACTCACTCAGCCACAGATCTTCCAAGGTATTTCGGGGTCAGACTCCCAGTGATTTCAGTGGAAGTGTGGCCCTGAAAGATCTTTGAAGAGTGGGGCGACAATCGCTTACATGCACAACCCATCGTGGGGAGCCATGTCTGGATGCTGCCAAACAAACCAGATGCAGATTTTATCCCACCCAGCCGTGCTTCCAAGTCTGCAAAACTTCTTATGAGCGGGTGCTAGAAAAGTAGCTAGCGGCATTGCCAATCAGCTGAAAAATCCCTCACTCTGTAGAAAGGCAATACGTTCTGGGGTCTTTTTCTTTGCCGTTTGGTGCTTGAGCCCTTAAGGTTTGTTTTCCAGCTTTTCTCCTCCACAATAAGAGTTGGAAAAACAGGCCCAGGGTTTTAAAGGTGTTTAGGTTTTGGAAATCAATGGGAGTTAGGGGCCTAAATCCCATTAAATATCTGCCCCTCAGGCCTTAGCCACACACAAAAGCTACCTTGCTTTAACTATCCTGGTGTATAACAGGGCGCTCTGCCCCTTTAATGAGATGCAGCAATGGTAGGTGTCAGTAAGGAAGCAGAAGGGAGGTCCCTGGGAGGAGAGATGGTGTGAGCCTGCTGGGGAAAAGGGCCCTTCAGGGAACAGGCTGCCTGGGAGCCTGAGCTCAGCTAAGAGATCAAGGAAGAACCCTGCAGCGCCTGGGAATAGGGGGAAGAACATGCAGAAGGGGTGCCCAGAAAGGGGGCCAAATCTATGTTTTCTTCTGGTTAGTAAGGACACGGTGTGACCATTGTTGAAGGTGACCAGGGGAGAGGAGCCTTGGTGATGGTGGAAGATCTTCAGTGTAAAATTTCCAGTCTGTAGGACATTCGCAGGTCTGGACTCGGAGGGCTTGATCTTGGACTTGAAAGGCTGATGTTTGTTTTCATAAAGGAGCCCAAAAGAGGGCATTATTGGAAGGAGGAATTTGTGAAGTTCCTGTTCGAGAGCCTGAGGAGGGGAAAACTGAGGCTGAGTGCTGCAATGCCTGGTCTTGCCATGAGGGGGAGCTAGGGAGACAGGATGTTACATGACACCTGTTTCAGAGTAACAGCCGTGTTAGTCTGTATTCGCAAAAAGAAAAGGAGTACTTGTGGCACCTTAGAGACTAACCAATTTATTTGAGCATAAGCTTTTGTGAGCTACAGCTCACTTCATCGGATGCATACTGTGGAAATTGCAGAAGACATTATATACACAGAGACCATGAAACAATACCTCCTCCCACCCCACTCTCCTGCTGGTAATAGCTTATCTAAAGTGATCACTCTCCTTACAATGTGTATGATAATCAAGTTGGGCCATTTCCAGCACAAATCCAGGTTTTCTCACCCTCCGCCCCCCCACACACAAACTCACTCTCCTGCTGGTAATAGCCCATCCAAAGTGACCACTCTCTTTACAATGTGTATGATAATCAAGTTGGGCCATTTCCAGCACAAATCCAGGTTTTTTCACACACACACCCCCCCCCACAAACTCACTCTCCTGCTGGTAATAGCTCATCCAAACTGACCACTCTCCTTACAATGTGTATGATAATCAAGGTGGGCCATTTCCAGCACAAATCCAAGTTTAACCAGAACGTCTGAGGGGGGGTGGGTAGGAAAAAACAAGGGGAAATAGGCTACCTTGCATAATGACTTAGCCACTCCCAGTCTCTATTTAAGCCTAAATTAATAGTATCCAATTTGCAAATGAATTCCAATTCAACAGTTTCTCGCTGGAGTCTGGATTTGAAGTTTTTTTGTTGTAAGATAGCGACCTTCATTATCTGTAATTGCGTGACCAGAGAGATTGAAGTGTTCTCCGACTGGTTTATGAATGTTATAATTCTTGACATCTGATTTGTGTCCATTTATTCTTTTACGTAGAGACTGTCCAGTTTGACCAATGTACATGGCAGAGTAGTACAGCCCTCCCTAGTATGGGTGCAGTTATATAGATCTAAAGGTGCTTATACCAGTATAGCAATTTCTGCAAAGGAAGGGGAATAATCCATACTGGCATAGGATACCTCTGTACTGATACAACTGCGTCCACGCTCAAGATTGTATTGATTTAACTATATCACTATAAAATCACCCCCTGATTGACAGAGTTCCCCAGGGCAAGGACTGGGTTTACACCAGGCCTTACTTTTCTTGAAAAAACAAAAGCTGAGATTTCCCTGCAATTATGACGCTTCCAAGAATTGAGGCTTTAAGAAAGACACCAAATATTGTGAGAAATACTCCACCAGAATAGGAGACACTGGGTTTGTCCCAGCCAGCAAAATTTCTAAGTCCCCAAAGCTGTGAGTGTGTGTGAGAATGCCGTGGTCAGCTGTGACAAGTCATAGGGACAGCAAAAGCCCGCCTGAATAGTCTGCTAATGCAGCCAATTTCCCAGCAGCTGGTCCATAGGGAAAGAACTTGAAACTCATTCCATTCACTGCCTGGAATATTGTGCTGATGCTGTGAAAAACTCAGTCCCTGTCTCAGGACATAGCCTTGGTCTTGTTGTGAAAAAGGAAATATTCACAATGGAAAAACCCTCAGCTGTTGATAAAACCTTTAAGTAGCAAACCTTTAAGTAGCAAATCTACCTCTGCTCTGAGGAAAGAGCAAACAGAGCAAAGTGGCAGGAATTATTTGGACTTGTGTGATATCAAACAATGAAAAGGATGTGAAAAGTCTGGCAAAAATCTGTCAGCTTTGTTTGACGTTTGCCAGTGATCCCAGGGCCTGGACAGCTGAAGCAATGTCTACACTAGAAGCACTTTGCTGGTATAGCTATCCTAGTACACCCTACTGGCAAAACAGCAGTTTATATGGGCAAAACTTAACACTTTTAACACTTTTACCAGTATAGCTAATTCTAGCCCCTGAGGTGAAACAAGCTCTATCAGTAAATGCACAGTCTTGCTGGTATAACTGCGTCTAGACTACAGACTTCTGCCTGCTTAGGGATCACACCTCTTCATATCCGTGACCCAACACAGCAGAAGTCTACAGTGTAGGCCTCGTCTGAGGTATTTTTTGCAAACCTAAGTAAGCAGCTCTTTGTGTAGAATGGGCCTGAGACATTACTTGAAGCTGGGAGAATTTTATAAATCCATCCATGAATTCTCCTTCATAGACACCTGTCCCAGATCCACAGGATCAGTGTGAAGCTCCAGGTTTTAAACCGTCCCTGGGAGGATCCACTTCAGTGTGCCAGGACCCCCACATGGTCTTAGTCTTCCTTCATGGTGGGCCGCATGGCCTCAGCACCTCCAAGTCTGAGCCACTACAGCCCTCCTGCTTCACACCATGAGCTGTGCCCAGCAAGTCCAACATTTATCACACTCCTTATTCTCCGAGGCGTGAGGATGGGCTTTGTCTTAGGAAAGTGTTAAATATACAAATTGCACTCAAAATCCCGATTCCACAGACACCGAAGTCTGCTCCAACCTGGACAGGGACCTCCCAGGCCCAGAATTCTGTCACTGCTCATCAAGGGCCCCAGTGCGCAGTGACAGTACCCGAGAGACCAGCTCCGAGGGACCTCTCATTCAGCAAGAACAGCAAACGCTCACCTGTGCTGAAAACAATCCAAGGATGCTCGGGAGCACTTACAGTGGGGGTTGGTTTCCAACCTGCTGGGAATGCTGCACAATGCCTGTACTGGGATCGCTACAGAATAGAAACTGGACATAAGATGTTACTTGAAATGACTCAACACTTAGCCCATGAAAGGGCATCTGGTAGGAGAAGTTTGGGGGGAGGGGCATCAACTAAAGTCAGTGGGTATTTTACAAGCTGCAGGACAATGCCTTAAAGACAATGCCTCTTTAAAATAGCAATTAAAGAGAGACAAAAATCAATGCTAAAAGTGTGGCCATTGATGGTTTTTTTTCTCCCATGCCTCTAATTTTGCATCCGTGAGTGGATATGCCTTGGGCTTGGCTGTCGCAGTCTGTGGGCACCCAGCACTTCTGATAACCTGGCCCGAGGCACCTAGCCCAAAATTAATGGGCAATCCTGCAAACGTTGGCCCAGATTTGGGCACCCAGCAGCTCCCACTCAGAGCCATGGGGAATATTCTCTCTCTCTCTCTCCCCACCGTTGAGATGCTGTGTCCTGAACTTTTAGGAAGACTTGGCCTTACGAGACGTGAAAGGTATTAGTCAATTCCCCCAGTTCTCTTGAGTGCTGAGATCTCATTGCCGGGTTCTGTCTCTGATCCCATCCTCAGGGACATGGAGACAGAGAAGCAACCCCTGGCGGGTGTGTCAGAGGTGCACTCTTCCCACTCACCATCCCTTTCTGAACCATAACACCTCTGATAGCTACTGCCATGGTGTGCTGGGCCCATAGGATTAGCACTGTACCAGCTTTTAAACAGTCTCTTGCAGGATCCCCTCCCATGAGGCAGTCCCCCAAGGGATCCCCCTCTTCTGCAATGTGGCCTCAATGCTTCCAAGACTGAGTTTCGGGCTCCAACCTTGTGCTTCATGCCATGAGCTCTTCCCAGCGAATCCAGCTGAGCCAGACCCCTGGGCAGAGACTTTTACACTCTGCAGGGACCAGTGTTCTTCAGCCAGGATTTGCAGTGACACCCAGCAGCATTTTCCAAATGAAAAATACTTTACATTTGTTCTTATTGAATTTAATCCTATTTACTTCAAACCATTTCTCCAGTTTGTCCAGATCCTTTTGAATTTTAATCCTATCCTCCAAATCACTTGCCATCTATGAACTGGTTCAGTGATCTATGAGACAGGGCTCACAACTAAGGCTTGGCCTACACGTACAAGTTATGTCACACAGTGAGAACAGAGACCTCGGCCTGCTCAGGCCTGTGACAAACACACTAGAAAATTCATGCCACAGTTTAATAATTGATTGATTAGGCTACACATAAGAAAAAGGATTGAAAACAGAGCATAAATCATTCTGGGACTGAAACTGAGAAATTACGGAAGAGAAACTTAATTAAACCCTTATGCAAGTCCCTTTTTCAGAGAGAGGATATTGGTTAGAGTCTTGTCCTGTCAAGCAATCCTTGGTAGTGGGGATAAAAGGACTAGTTCTGTGGTGGTGTTCTGAGCTGATTGCTATGAAAGATGGTTACCTGTCCTGCTCCTGACAAGACAGACAGATACAAAGTGGGAGAGGAGACAGCACAGTATAGGTGGGGGAAATACAGCTTTGGTTGCTGCTCTCAGGACATCAGGTGGCTGGTCAGTCACGGATGTAGGCTTTGGCTCTGGGCTGGCAGGTCAGCCACGACAGCTGTTGCTCTGGGCTTGCTTCCCTGGTCTGGGACATCATCTGACTGGTCTGGCTAGGCCCCTCTCCTTCACTGGTCCTTCTCAGGCTGGGCAGAGCCAGATGGGCTGTCTCCTCCTGTCATGTTGGTGCCACGTTGTGCAGCTGGCTGCAGGATCAGGGGAAAAGCTGAGAGAGAGATAGGAGAGGAGGAAGAGAGTGGAGGTGGGAAAGAGAAGGGAAGATAGAGCAGGAGCTCACATGTACCAGGCAGGGTGCTTGCTGGTCCAGCAGTGATGGCCAGGTGTCCTTACCAGTGTGCTGATCTGGATGTTCTGATGATCCAGACTCACCAATGAAGGACAGCATCTCTGGAGCAAAGCAGAGGCTGTTGGCCTTTCCCCCAGCAGTCCACCCTTTCTGGCCCCAAAGTCTCTTTTGTAAGCTCTAAAAAGAGTGGGGGAGGGAAGGGGAACAGACCATCCCCTCATTAGTTCATTCACTAATTATCCTGATTTCTGACACACCATTTCTGACACACATCATGATTTCTGAGTCTGTCCTCCCTTGGTTTATCAGTCATGACCCTAATACAGTTCTGGGGTTGCATTTTTGTTTGGACGAATCCTGTCTTTCTGATCCATTCTCGTAATCCTCCTATCAATAGTCACTGTTACAGGTTATTGTAACGTTTTCTGAACTTTCTCCCATGTCCCAGCACTTGATCTGACAGGGTAGATCTGCAGGCTCCAATTACTGCAAGAGTATCTTGGTAAAAGTGGATCAGATTCCTAGATTAATGTATGTTAATGGGCCAGAAGGGACCATTCTGACCATCATGTCTGAGCTCTTGTACCACACAAGCCAGAGAACCTCACCTAGTGCCTCCTGCACTGAGGCCAATACCGTGTTGTTTAATGAGAACAGATCTTTTACAACCACATCCTAGCTTGATTTAAAGGCTTCACGTGACAGAAAATCCATCACATTCCCAGGTAAATTGTGGCTAATCCCCTCACTGCTTAAAATTTGAGCCAATTTTGATTTAAAAAAAGAATCTGTGGAAAATTTCTTTGAAAAAGGACTTTTAAAAACCATCTGAATGTTGCCATCTTTGACTTGGTTGTCTCCCCCACCCCAACAAATTCTAATTGCAAATGCTTAGATGCCTATTTTTTGGGTGCACATCATGAGAAACTTTAAGGGGATAAATTTCAAACCACCTAGGAGATTTAGGAGCACCACTTCCAGTGACTTCAGATGAGACTTGTGCTCCTAAACTCCCTAGGCACGTTTAAAAATGTCCCCCTTCAGGGGCAGGTTTGTAGAGGCCGGGTGCTCAGTATTTTCTGCAAACCAGCCTTCTTTAAAGTGTCTGAATTTGGGCATCCAAAGTCTGTATTTGGTTTTAAAATGGAGCCCAATCCTGTTAAATGTAGACCTTAGAACCCAGGTCACCCGGTGGAAGAGACTCTCCTGTGGAAATGGCTCTAAGGTGTTGTCTAAAATTCTAGGTGTGTGATAAATGAAGGGGGTTGGGGGGTGCTCCCTTTTATGGACACCCACCCAGCCAGTTAACTATCAAGTCCCTCTTGGTGGCTGTTCTCTGCTTGCTTTACCTGTAAAGGGTTAAGAAAAATCCCCAGGTAAAGGAAAGGGAGTGGGCACCTGACCAAAAGAGCCAATGGGAAGGCTAGAACTTTTTAAAATGGGGAAAAAACTTCCCCTTTGTGTCTGCTGTGGTTCTTCGGGAAAGAGGGAAGCAGGGTATCAGTTATGCTGTGAGAAGCTGAAGTCCAGATATGAAAATTATCAGATCATATCTAGAACTACCTATTTAACAACCCAGATATGTAAGTAGATCAGGAATATTTAGAAAGACACGATTAGGTTTATTTCTGTTTATTTCTTATGGCTAGTGGACTCCTCTGTGCTAACTCCAAATGCTTTTTGTTTTGCTTGTAACCTTTAAGCTGGACCTCAAGAAGGTTATTCTTGATGTTTAATTTTTGTAAGTGGGTTTTTTAAATCTAGCAAACGTCTAAGTTCCAGATGTATTTTCTTTCTTTTTGTTTTTAAAAATTTACCCTTTTTTAAGAACAGGGTTGGATTTTTGGTGTCCTAAGAGGTTTGTGCATATGCTGTTTAATTAGCTAGGGGAAACAGCTAATTTCCTTTGTTTTCTTTCTCAGCTCTTCCTCAGGGTGGTAGGGGGGAAGAGCTTGAGGGTACCCCACAGGAAGGAATTCCCAAGTGCGCCTTCCTGGGTTCCAAGAGGTTTGCATTTGGGTGGTGGCAGCATCTACGCATCCAAGGTCAGAGAGAAGCTGTAACCTTGGGAGTTTAATACAAGCCTAGAGTGGCCACTATTAATTTTTAGAATCCTTACAGGCCCCCACCATCTACACTCGAAGTGCCAGAGTGGGGAATAAGCCTTGACATGGTGGCAGTAGTGGGATCATTTTCAACCAGAAGCACAGGCCTCAGGATTTTAAAAGGGCACATTTTTCCTTTTGGATGTTTGAAAGCAAGGGAGGTTTTTTTAAAATTTCTTTTCTTCTCTTTGCTGCCTGAGGTGGAACAGGCCAAGCCAGGGAGTCCAACAAGCAGGTTTTTTTATTTTATTTTTTTCTAGTTCATGGCAATGCAATAGCTAAGCTAGAGTAGGGCAGCCTGTGTATGAGATTGAGGTCAGGCACCGAAATCCCAAAGCAGCACACCACGGAGAAGACAGACCCAAATCAAGCCCAGACATCCAGCTCCATGAAGGAAATGCAGGGAGGGGATGGGGGACCAGGAACTTCCCAGGAGGGAAGGGTCAGGCCTCCCCCAATCCGAGATCCAGGTGCCAAGATGGGGGGATGCCCTGAATTCAGACCGAGTTCTAACTGCGGAAGACAGGAGTTTCTTCCTAGAGATGAAGCACTTGGAAGCGGAGGAGAAGTGCTTGGAGGTCGAAGCTCTTAGAGCTGGAAAGGGCTAAGCTGGGTCCACCAGGTAACCCTAACAGTCCTTCTCCAGGTACCGCTCCCCATTCCAAAAAATTCCCCACATACAAGGTAGGCAATGATACAGAGGCCTTCTTAGAACATTTTGAAAGGGCCTGCCTTGGGTACAACACCCCTACAGACCAGTATATGGTGGAGCTGAGGCCACAACTCAGTGGATCCTTAGCAGAAGTGGCAGCTGAAATGCCTAAAGAACACATGAACAAGTACAAACTTTTTAAACAAAAGGCCAGAATTAGAATGGGGCTAACACCCGAGCATGCCCATCTGCGGTTCAGAGCCCGAAGGTGGAAACCAGACATGGCATTTTCCTGACACGCCTACCAGATTGTAAAAAATTGGGATACCTGGATATGAGGAGCAAGTGTTAAATCTCGGAAAGATCTGTCTCTCCTCATGCAAATGGAGCAGTTCTTAGAGGGTGTTCTTGAGGAAATAGAAAGGTACATCCTAGATGGGAAGCCCCAAACTGTAATCGAGGCAGGGGAGATCAGAACCAAAATGGGTGGAGGTGGCGGAGAAGAAGAAAGCTAGTAGCAGTTGGAGAGGATACCAGAAGGGGCAACCCGAGACAACACGCCACCATCAGGGTCAGCCCAAAGCTCCACCTAGCAAGGAGGAGCCCTCCACACAGCCAGGGAGACCCCAGATGCCCTCTCGTCCCACCACCCCACTCTCCAACCACCCACCTCGCCCCAGCCCATTGTCAACTGGGTGATGCTTCAAATGTAATGAGCTGGGGCATGTGAAGGCCAACTGCCCCAAGAGCACCAGCCAACTGCAACTGTTCACCCCGGGGTCCCACCGACAGCTTTCAGGCCCAGATGCTTTGCAAATACCCCCAGAGCGAAGGGAAACTGTGAGTGGACGGGAGAAAGATTACTGTGTGGAGAGACAGTGGAGCACAGGTGTCAGCTATCCACCAATCGCTGGTGGACCCCAAATTTATTGACCCAGAGGCCCAGGTGACAGTGCAACCCTTTAAGGCCAGCTCTTTTAACTTGCTGTCATAACCATACAGCTAAAAGTAGCCTAGAATTCCTCCTTACCTGTAAGGGGTTAAGAAACTCAAATAACCTGGTTGGCACCTGACCAAAAGGACCAATGGGGAAAGATGATACTTTCAAATTGGGGTGGGTGGGAGGCTTTGTTTGTGTGTTCTCTTGGGAAGCAGAGAAGCACCGGGTCAGAAAATTCCTTCTCCTATAAACCATCCTAAAGTGAGTCTCAATCTTTCAAAAAGAGTAAGTAAATAAGGCAGGACATGTTAGATTACCTTTTCTTTTCAACATGTGAATTTTCCCTGTGCTAAGAGGGAGGTTTATCCCTGTTTTTTGTAACTTTAAAGTTTTGCCTAGAGGGGACTCCTCTGTGTTTTGAATTTGATTACCCTGTAAAGTTACCTTCCATCCTGATTTTACAGAGGTGCTTCTGTTACTTTTTTTTTTATAATAAAGTTCTGTTTTTTAAGAATCTGGTTTACCTATTTGGTTGGTATATTATTCTTAAGCCTTCTCAGGAAGGGGATGTAGGGCTTGGGGGGATATTCTGGGGGAATAGGAATTCCAAGTGGTCCTTTCCCTGATTCTTTGTCTAAATCACTTGGTGGTGGCAGCGTACCGTCCAAGGACAAAGGATTTGTGCCTTGGTGAAGTTTTTAACCTAAGCTGGTAGAAATAAGCTTAGGGGGCTTTCATGCAGGTCCCCACACCTGTACCCTAGAGTTCAGAGTGGGAAGGGAGCCCTGACACTTGCCTACAGCCAGGTTGCCTGTCCAGTACAAGGACTGGTCAGGAATATGGACTTTGGCAGGCTATGATGATTATCCCATTCCCATGCTGCTGGGAGATGACTTAGCCAACCATGTGAGGTTAACAAAATGGGTGGAGATGGTCACCCGCAGCCAGGGCCAGCCCACAACATTTTGGCACCTGAGGCGGGGACCTCAAATGACGCCCCCATGACCCCTCGCTTGGGCCAAAACTTTGAAAGGTCTCAATTCTGCCTTCTTCCTGTTCTACTCCTGTCATAAATATAAAGGTAAGGGTAACCAACTTTCTGTATACAATGCTATAAAATCCCTCCTGGCCAGAGGCAAAACCTTTTCACCTGTAAAGGGTTAAGAAGCTAAGGTAACCTCACTGGCACCTGACCCAAAATGACCAATGAGGGGACAAGATACTTTCAAATCTGGAGGGGGCAGGGACAAAGGCTTTTGTCTGTCGGTGTGATATCTTTGCCAGGAACAGATCAAGGATGCAAGCTCTCCAACTCCTGTAAAGTTAGTAAGTAATCTAGCTAGAAAATGCTTTAGGTTTTCTTTGTTTAATGACTGGTAAAATAAGCTGTGCTAGATGGAATGTATATTCCTGTTTTTGTGTCTTTTTGTAACTTAAGATTTTACAGAGGTGATTCTTTTACCTTTTCTTTAAATAAAATTCTTCTTTTAAGAACCTGATTGATTTTTCATTGTTCTTAAGATCCTGTAGTATCATCAATGTCAATACATTCTAGAAAATGCTCTCTGACCGTCACTATTGCAGGGACATTTTCACTAGGTTCTGTTGTTGTTACAAAACGCACCATTAAAGTCATTTGTTCCATATGGCTGATGTCAGGTGTGCAGTCCAGAATAACAGAGTAATATCTTGCTGACTTCAGATCTGCCACAATCTTCTCTTTGACTTTTGTTGCCAGTAACTGTATGATCTCATTTTGAATTGTTTTTCCAAGGTAGTGGTGTATGTATATTTCTTGGGTGGTGACTCTTCTTAGATACTCCTGGAGTACAGCATCAAACTCTGCCATCAGCTCCACAATTTTAAGGAAGTTTCCATTGTTTGGCACATAAAGCTGACCTGAAGTGCCACACAGTGCTAGGTTTTGGGTAGCAAGCATTCTCACCATGGCAATGAGCCTTTTCAGAACATTTTGCCAGTAAAGAGACTCTGATGCAGTCTTCTCTTGATGCTGATCATCTATGGCGGCCTTTAACCTTAGTCTCATCTCAAGCTCTTTCCACCTATAGATTCATAGATATTAAGGTCAGAAGGGACCATTATGATCATCTAGTCTGACCTCCTGCACAATGCAGGCCACCGAATCTCACCCACCCACTCCTGCAATAAACCTCTCACCTATGTCTGAGCTATTGAAGTCCTCAAATCATGGTTTAAAGACTTCAAGGTGCAGACAATCCTCCAGCAAGTGACCCGTGCCCCATGCTGCAGAGGAAGGCAAAAACCCCCCAGGGCCTCTTCCAATCTTCCCGACCCCAAATATGGCGATCAGCTGAACCCTGAGCATGTGGGCAAAATTCACCAGCCAGATACCCAGGAAAGAATTCTCTGTAGTAACTCAGATCCCATCCCATCTAACATTCCATCACAGGCCATTGGGCCTATTTACCATGAATAGTTAAAGATCAATTAATTGCCAAAATCATGTTATCCCATCATACCATCTCCTCCATAAACTTATCGAGTTTAACCTTGAAGCCAGATAGGTCTTTTGCCCCCACTGCTTCCCTTGGAAGGCTGTTCCAGAACTTCACTCCTCTGATGGTTAGAAACCTTTGTCTAATTTCAAGTCTAAGCTTCCTGATGGCCAGTTTATATCCATTTGTTCTTGTGTCCACATTGGTACTGAGTTTAAATAATTCCTCTCCCTCTCTAGTATTTATCCCTCTGATATATTTATAGAGCGCAATCATATCTCCCCTCAGCCTTCTTTTGGTTAGGCTAAACAAGCCAAGCTCCTTGAGTCTCCTTTCATAAGACAGGTTTTCCATTCCTCGGATCATCCTAGTAGCCCTTCTCTGCACCTGTTCCAGTTTGAATTCATCCTTCTTAAACATGGGAGACCAGAACTGCACACAGTATTCCAAATGAGGTCTCACCAGTGCCTTGTATAATGGTACTAACACCTCCTTATCTCTACTGGAAATACCTCGCCTGATGCATCCCAAGACCACATTTGCTTTTTTCACGGCCATATCACATTGGCGGCTCATAGTCATCCTGTGGTCAACCAATACTCCAAGGTCCTTCTCCTCCTCCATTACTTCTAATTGATACGTCCCCAGCTTATAACTAAAATTCTTGTTATTAATCCCTAAATGCATGACCTTACACTTTTCACTATTAAATTTCATCCTATTACTATTACTTCAGTTTACAAGGACATCCAGATCCTCCTGTATGATATCCCAGTCCTTCTCTAAATTGGCAATACCTCCCAGCTTCGTATCATCCGCAAACTTTATTAGCACAATCCCACTTTTTGTGCCGAGGTCAATAATAAAAAAATTAAATAAGATTGGTCCCAAAACCAGTCTCTCAGGAACTCCACTGGTAACCTCCCTCCAGCCTGACAGTTCACCTTTCAGTAGGATCCGCTGTAGTCTCCCCTTTAACCAATTCCTTATCCACCTTTCAATTTTCATATTAATCCCCATCTTTTCCAATGTAACTAATAATTCCCCATGTGGCACCATATCAAATGCCTTACTGAAATCTAGGTAAATTAGATCCACTGCATTTCCTTTGTCTAAAAAAACTGTTACTTTCTCAAAGAAGGAGATCAGGTTGGTTTGGCACGATCTACCTTTTGTAAAACCATGTTGTATTTTGTCCAATTTACCACTGACCTCAATGTCCTTAACTACTTTCTCCTTCAAAATTTTTTCCAAGACCTTGCATACTACAGATGTCAAACTAACAGGCCAGTAGTTACCTGGATCACTTTTTTTTCCTTTCTTAAAAATAGGAACTATGTTAGCAATTCTCCAGTCATACGGTACAACCCCTGAGTTTACAGATTGATTAAAAATTCTTGCTGATGGGCTTGCAATTTCATGTGTCAATTCCTTTAATATTCTTGGATAAAGATGATCTGGGCCCCTGATTTAGTCCCATTAAGCTGTTCCAGTTTCACTTCTACCTCAGATATGGTAATATCTACCTCCATATCCTCATTCCCATTTGTCATGCTACCATTATCCCTAAGATCCTCATTAAAGACTGAGGCAAAGTATTTGCCTATGTAATGCTCTCTGATGATTTGCTGCCTTCTCATGGCATGCCAGATTTCTAGCCAGATTTTTCCAGTCCTTTGTTCCTGTAGAACCCAATGTGGCTGGAACATTAGACTGGAAGAGTTTGCAACAAAAACAGTATGCAGCATTCTGGGGTTTTGAGTACATAAGCCATGGCCTCTCACTTTGTCACCATTGGGGATTTCACGCCAGTAATGTGTTGGATGGAAACTTCTATTTTCATGTCTTTGGGGAACATGCAGTTTTTCACTTGCTGTGGCCCATGCAGTACAAGGAAGTCCCTCAGGCTACTGCTCAAGTGGGTCCACAGTCCTGGATCATCTAGACTTAAGGAACTAAACTCAGCAGCAGCTATTTCTTGCACCTCCACCACACTCTGATCTACACTTTTCTTCAGGAATGTGCATGGTTCCATCCATCTGAGATGGAGATATGGATGCTGCAGTTGCTGCCAGGTCACCTGCACTCTGACTAACTGGAAGATCAGGCATCTCCTCACCACTCACATCCTCACTGGGGTGGGAAGGCTCACCATGAACATTTGTGTCTATGTATCTCAGGAGAGCTCCTTCCTGCTTAGACAGAAAAGCTTCCTTTGCTTTCTTTCCTTTTCTGAGTGCTGCCCCAGAGGGGCGTTTTCTTCTTTCACTCATGATTGCTGTTCTGTGCCAGCTATAGTGGCTCTCAACACTCAACTGAAGGGGACAAATAAGCAGGCTGGTAGCAGGGCCTGAGTGAGGGAAGATATCAGTGACTTAAGGGCCTAACTGGCTCCTACTACTTCAGTTGACGGCCTGTTCTCCTCAGGGAAGTAGCAGGAAACAGGAAGCTCCCTGAGAAGTTGGTGTTAATCAGTCCAGGCTCCTGGGGATGCTAGAGATGTACATAAGAGGCTCCTCCTCCTCTCTCTCCCTGCAGCTCCTGCTGCTTTCTGTTATTGCCTCTCACCTTTTCTCCTGCCTGCCTGTTATGTCTCTTGTGCCGTCCTTCCTCCAGCACAGCACTCTACCATCTCTGTGCATCTAGAACAGAGAGAATACATATGCACCAGCAGCAGACACAATTTTCTACACTCTGGGTCCTAGTGGTGCCCCCCCCCAGTCAGCAGAACCTTACAGCTAATAAGGGCAGGGTGAAGGACAGTGGCTTCAGCAGATGTTACTGAGCATGCTCAGTTCATGTGAGCATGCTCAGTACACGAGAAGTAGCACATTCCTACAGGGAGCAGTTTCATGTACTACACCTGGCAGGAAACTGACTCTGCACCAACGGCCCCTCCTCACCTCATCTCTGCTCCCGGGCGGGGTTCTGCGAGTCCTGGAGCTGCTGCCCTTCCTGACCGACCCCAGTCTCTGGCTCTCACAGCCCCCCCGGTTGCTCTGACCCTGCAGGGCACCAGCCGAGGACCCAGCCCTGGGGTTCGCTGGCTGTGTCTGTGCTCTGCCCCCATCCCCACCCCTTAGTGCCCACCTGCCGCAGTCAGGGCGCTGCCCACCCCGGGCACACATCTCCAGAGCGCATCCAGCCAGCTGTGTCTGTGCTGGGGCAGCAGCAGGAGTAGGGCTCGGGGGCTGAGCTCCCCACAGCTGATCGGCTCCCAGGTCCCCCCGCTCCTCTGCCATAGCCCAAGCTAAGAGGCACATGGCAAGGCTGTGGGGTGTGAGGAGTGTAGTGCCCAGGCAGCTGTCAGTCAGGGTTCGCTGGCAGGATGACTATGAACTACCAATGTGGTGTGACTGCAAAGCAGGCAAATGTGATCCTAGGATGTATGAGGTGGAGCTAGGGAAGTGTGTGGATGTCATGCTGCGAGGTGCTGGGGAGACCTCCTCTGGGATGCTGGGCACAGTCCTGGTTACCCATGGCCAAGAAAGATTAATTCAAAGTGGCCCAGGTGCAGAGAAGGGCTGGTAGGATGGTCGGGGGCATGGAGGGACAATCTTCTGAGAGGAAGCCAGAAGACTTGACTTGTTTAGCCTAGGAAAATAAAGGCTAAGAGGGGATGTGTTTGTGCTCTATAAATACAACAGAGAATGCGGGGAGCACCAGGGAGGGAGAAGAACTCTTCGGGCTAAAGGACAACGTTGGGCAAGAACACATGGGGATAAACTGGCCATGAACAAATTCAAGCTGGAAATGAAAAGGTTTCTAACCTGGGGGCAAACCACTTAACGCATGTTGAGAGACAGATGGACAAATTAATGAGGGGGACTGTACTATGAGATTGCATGTGATGGTGGGGGGAAGGGGTCAGCTGACCTAGGGATCCTTTCAAGTTCCTGTTTTATGTTTCTAAAGCACATGCTTCAGTGCAGGGTCAGGAAGGGATTCCCCCCAATGCATCCTGGGGGCTTGGGGTGTTTTTAGTCTGTTTCCTCTGAAGCATCCCCATGGCTGGCGGTGGGCACTAGTCAGTGTGGCCAGGGCTCAGAGGTGGCACTGAGCATTCTCTCTCTCTCAGGTGCTAGGCTGGCTGGTTCCTGCTCCCATGCTCAGGGACTGTCTGGTCACCATATGTGGGGCTAGAAAGGAATTTTCACCCAGGTCAGATTGGCAGTGACTTCAGATTTTCACACCTTTCTCTGCAGTGCGGGTCACGTATCTCCACGTATATCTCACTTTGACATTCCCCTGCCACTGGTGGGGCCTCAGACATTGGTGCACCTCAGTCCCTCCTGCCTCTGCCTGTGGCACACAATAATCTAGTCTCATGTGGGCTGTGAAATTTTGGTCTAATTCTGATTGTTGGGCTTGGTGTGTAGGGGTCTTGTGATATGCAGCAAGGGAGACCAGATGATCTGGTGGTCCCATCTGACTTTAAACTCTGTGACAGTCAGAGTGGGGCATAGCTGGGGTAGCATACATGCAGTGGGCAGGCTGGGAAAATTGGCAGGGGGCAGCATCGCCGGTGGCAGAGACCACACTCTCAGCTGTCAATCCACTCTGAACTCTAGGGTACAGATGTGGGGACCTGCATGCAAGACCCCCTAAGCTTATTCTTACCAGCTTAGATTAAAACTTTCCAAAGGTACAAACTTTGCCCTGTCCTTGAACCGTATGCTGCCACCACCAAGCGTTTTAAACAAAGATCAGGGAAAGAGCCCATTTGGAGACGTCTTCCCCCAAAATATCCCCCCAAGCCCTACACCCCCTTTCCTGGGGAAGGAAGAATCCTCACCAATTTGTACAGGTGAACACAGACCCAAACTCTGAAAAATGAAAAATCAATCAGGTTCTTAAAAGAAGAATTTTAATTAAAGAAAAGGTAAAAGAATCACTCTGTAAAATCAGGATGGTAAATACCTTACAGGGTAATCAGATTCAAAACATAGAGAATCCCTCTAAGCAAAACCTTAAGTTACAAAAAAGACAAAAAACAAGAATATATATTCCATCCAGCACAGCTTATTTTACCAGCCATTAAACAAAAGGAAATCTAACGCATTTCTAGCTAGATTACTTACTACCCTAACTGAAGTTCTGAGGCTGCCTTCCTGATCTGTTTCCGGAAAAAGCATCACACAGACAGAAAAACCCTTTGTTTCCCCCCCTCCAGATTTGAAAGTATCTTGTCCTCTCATTGGTCATTTGGGTCAGGTGCCAGCTAGGTTACCTTAGCTTCTTAACCCTTTACAGGTGAAAGGGTTTTGCTTCTGGCCAAGAGGGATTTTATAGCACTGTATACTGGTTACCCTTCCCTTTATATTTATGACAGGTTGCATGCAGAGACAGGGGGTCTTTTGGGAGGTGAGAGTCCAGGACAGACACCTCCACTTCTGCAAAGCCCAGATCCCTTCCTCATGTTTAAGGCTGATTCGTTCTTTCCTCTTCACATACTCCCTGGCCACCCCCATGGTCCAGGGTCCCCTCACACCCATCTCCGTCTCCCAGTACTGTGTCCTTGAGGTGAACCCCTCAGAGCCCAGCACGCAGGGTTCAGAATCAAATCTCTTGAGACTTTCTGGTAGGTTCTTCCACTCAGAATCCCAGTCCATGGATTTCTGATCTGGATCCACCACAAGCCAGGGATACGCCGTGTCCAGGTCCAGGATCGTGTCCTCTGCAGAGAGATCCAGAGCATCAGGGCAGAGTCAAGGTATGCAGGAGGAGGGAGTCAGAGCATCAGGGCAAAGCGCAACCTGGGCAGGGGTGAGAGGTGGAGGGGCAGAGACATTCAGAGGTGGCAGCAAATACAGCCCCTGGGGAGAGCCCCCCTCAGTGCCAGGTGCTAGAAGGAGAGAGAAGCATTGACGAAAGACCTAATATAAGGCACCTAATACAAGATCGGGGAAAACCCCTAATGTAATACAGCCTGAACATTTGCAGTGGCTTAAGCAGCTGCAAGAAGACAAAACCACTCTCCAGTATAGGGTCAATCAAGCTATTAAACAACTAAATAAAAAATGCATGCACAGAAGCATACTAAAGCAGCCCTATGGGAAACAGGGGATCAAGTTATATGCCTCAAATTGGGAAAAAGGGGCCACTCTCTAAAATCAAAATGGACAGGTCCCTATTCCATAATGGACTGCCTCAGCCCACTGGTATACCGTATTGAGAAGGATGAAAAATTAAAATGGGTACATGTTTCACATGGAGCCTGGCCTGGGGAAATCCATTCCCACTCAGCGATTCCCCGGGAACAATGGCCATTTCAGTACTCCTGGAAACTCACTAATTGGAAGTGCACAGGCATAGCCTGCTCCTTCGCGGCCTTTGGCCCCATGAAAGGAGTGTGGGCTCCCGCTATAAACCTTTGGGAAGGCTGCCTCTGGGACTGGGTGGTCCATCGTGATGTGTGGGAGGTGGCTCCCCACAATGACATGGCTAAGCGGTATGTGCTGACTGCAGCCCTGACTATCAGCACATATGGATTGCAGAGGGCAACACCTAGCAACTGTAGCCTATGGAGGCCCCTCAAATGATGTGTAAAGAAAAGGCAATGCCAGGCTGCTTTCATGAGGTGGGTCAACACATCTGCTGGGAAGGGGAGGCATCGGGATATGCCCCCACCAAGGCATATCTGTTTACCAATACCTCCGCGAGTGTTTGGAGGACCACCTACCCCAGGGTGCCCCTCGATTTGCGGTTGCAATCTCAAGTGCAAAATTTTTTGGTGCATTGGCCCGCTGTTATCCAAAGTAGTGTTAATGTTTCTAATTATATTGTGTTTAATTTTTCATGGAGTCACCGGGCAATGCTCTGGAACTACTCCATATGAAGCCAGTCAGGACTCTGGGGGAGCCTCCTCCCTGTGAGCAGACTGTCTTCAGGGCAAGAAGCTTCCACAGCTTCCACCTTCCTGGTTCTTACCTCAGAGTATTCAGCATCCCCTGCCCCACTGTGCGCTTCTCACAGCGAGTCCGCACAGGCCGGGCTCCTGTGGAAGCCAGTGGGCCCTGCACCCCAATTCCGCAATCAGATGTGACTCTCAGCCAGCCAGTAAAACAGAAGGTTTATTAGACAACAGGAACACAGTCCAAAACAGAGCTTGTAGGTACAGACAGCAGGATCCCTCAGTCAGGTCCATCTTGGGGCAGGGAGGCCAGACCCCAGATCTGGGCCTCCCCCCATCTCCCTGGCCAGCTCCAAACAAACTCTCCCGCCCCTCCTCTTGCATTTGTCTCTTTCCCGGGCCAGGAGGCCACCTGATCTCTTTGTTCTCCAACACCTTCAGTTGGCACCTTGCAGGGGAGGGGCCCAGGCCATCAGTTGCCAGGAGACAGGGTGTCTGCCATTCTCTGTGCAGACACCATCACGCTGGCCCTCTAGGGCTCCACAACAATCACACACCCTTATCCCAGCACCTAGACACTTAAGAAATGCATAGGGGAAACTGAGGCACACACAGAGTATTCAGAGAGAACATTAAAAACAGTCCCACTTCGTCACATCTCTCCCCCCTTCGAGACCGAACTGAGCGGGGTCACTTTAGCCGGTGACCTGGGGAAGTTCGAACCCACCAGTGTTCCCATGGATGCCCCAGCATCTCTCCTATTCCTTGGTGGGAGTTACACCAGGCCCTTCCAGTTTCACGCCCTCCCTTAGGTCGGGTGTGCTCGATGGCACGCGCAGGCCGCATGTGGGAAGGTTTATGCGGCCTGTGCCCTTTTGCCACCCCAACACCCCTGGGGTTCAAACTGAGATCGGGTCTTCTCCCAGCTCTCCAGTCTGGAGGGCTGTGATTCGGGTTCTCTTGGTTAAGAGCCCCCATCTTGACCTTGGCCACCCTCAGACCAGGTGTGTCTGTCACCAGCAGCTCGGCATCAGCCCCTTTCAGTTGGTGCAGCCACGTATGAGAAGAGTGGTCAATATACACAGTAAAGTGCCGCCCAAATAGATATGGCTGCAGCTTTTTAAGGGCTCGCACCATGGCCAGGCCTTCTCTATGGCCCCATAGTTCTGCTCCCAGGGCAGCAGCTTCTTGCTCAGGTACCCAGTGGGGTGTCTCTCCCCCTTAGCATCAGCTTGCATCAGCACCGCACTGTAAAGGGCTTTGCAACATCCGGGTTTACCAGATTTACTGGGCCCTGGATTAGAGCCTCCTTCAGCGCACAGAGAGCCCTCTGGTGCTGCTCAGTCCAGACCACCTTGTCTGGCTTACCCTTCTCATATAGCTCAGTGATGGGGGCAGCTGGGGAGCTAAAGTGGGGTACAAACCTCCGGTAGTACCCTGCCATCCTGATAAAGGCCTGGACCTGTTTCTTGGTCTGGGGAACAGGCCAATCTCTGATCATCTTCACCTTGGCTGGCTCTGGGCTTGGGCAGCCGCTCCCCACCTTGTGGCCCAGGTACAACACCTCTGCCATCCCCACCTTAAACTTTTCAGCTTTTACTGTCAGTCCTGCCTCCTTGGGGCAGCCCAGCACCCTCTTCACCTGGGACATCCATTCCTCCCAGGTCTGGCTAAAGATACAGATGTCATCAATGGATGCCAGGGCCAAGTTCTCCATCCCCCTCAGTAACTGATCCACCTGGCGCTGGGAGGTGACCGACGCCCACTTGAGATCGAAAGGCAGGACCAGGAACTCAGAGAGCCCCAAAGGGGTGGAGAAGGCAGATTTCAACCTGGCATCTGGGCCCAAAGGCATCTGCCAGTCGCCCTTGGTGAGATCCATAGTAGAGAGGCAATGAGCCCCCCGCCAGCTTGTCTAGAATCTCACCAGGCCTAGGCATGGGGTAGGCATCGGACACTGTGATGGCATTAAGCTTCCGATAGTCTCCACAGAACTGGATCAACCCATCTTTCTTGGGGACCAGCCCCACGGGTGAGGCCCATGGGCTATTGAACAGCTGGATCACCTCTAAAGCCAGCATGTCCTTGATCTCTCTCTCCAGGTTCCGGGCTGTTTTCCCAGTGACTCTGAATGGGGGACACCTGATGGGAGGATTGGCTCCCATCTCAGCGAAGAGATCCACCAGGGGGTCTTCCCCCTTGCCCTCGCAACCGTCCCGTACCAGATCCAGGGGTCCCCTCACTCTTCTCCCATACAGCAGCTCGAAAGGGAAGAACGCTGTGGATTCCTGGGGCACTTCCCTGTACTGCAGGTGGGGCAGGTACTTGTTCCAGTCCTGCGGATGTTGATTCATAAAAGTCCTCAGCATCATCATCATGGTCCCATAAAATCTCTCCACCAGCCCGTTGGACTGAGGGTGATATGCAGAGACCCGGGTGGGCCAGACCCCACATTTCTCCCAGAAGTCCCAGAAATTGGACCCCTCGTCTGTAAGGACCTTGCTGGGGACCCCCGCACTGCTGAAGATGGTCAGCAGTGCGTCTGCCATGGTGTCTGCCTCGGTGGAGGACAGAGCCACTGCCTTTGGGTAGTGGGTGGCAAAATCCATCACCAACAGGATGTATTTCTTCCCTGACCAGGTCGCCCTGCTGAGGGGCCCCACTATGTCCATAGCCACCTTCTGGAAAGGTTCTTCTATGATTGGCAGGGGTCTCAAGGGAGCTTCACTCTTATCCCAGGCCTTCCCCACGCTCTGGAAGGGGTCACAGGACCTGCAGTACTGCTGGGCTGCGTCACAGACTCCGGGCCAGTCAAAGTTCTGCCACCACTGCTGCCTGGGGCACTGGATCCCCGGGTGTCCTGAGAGAGGAACATCGTGGGCCAGCTACAATAGCCTGCAGTGGTACTTCTCGGGCACCATCAGCTCCTGATCTCCCACAGTTCCACTTCCCCTTGGGGAACCCATTCCCGGTACAGGAATCCTTCTCCCACAGGAATCTTTCCCTGTAGCCTTCCCCAAGGGGGTTTGCAGTGCTGTGGCCAGCAAGTTCCCTCAGCTTCTCCAAGGAGGCATCCTTCTGCAACTCGGTCTGGAATTCAGCTGCTGGGGAAGGGGTGGGGACCTGTTCCCTCTCACTGGCTGGGCCTGGGGTCACAGCCCCGCTTAGCCCTGTCCCTGGTAACTCCCTCCTTGCCATGGGATAACTTCCCAGCAGCGCGTCTGGACCAGGCAAACCTGGTTGGCAGCTGACCTGCCCTGCCTGTGTGTCCCCCCACTCAGCTGGGGTCTCAGCTCCCACTATGCTCAGCGCTGCCCTGGCTGTCCCAGTGGGGCTAGGCACCGAGCTCGCTGCTTTGGTCACAGCATCAGAGCCAGCCTTAGCCCCCTCTCCAGTGTGCAGGGGGGTGGGGAGCATCTCTCTGTCCCACTCAGTCCCAGGGCTCTGGTTACAGGCAGGAAGGTATCCCGAGCCCAGCAACTCCTCCTCTCTGCCAGCCAGGTCATTTGCATTTTCACTGACCATTTCCGTCTTAGTCAATTGTTTCCCTGGATTCAAATTCAAATCCTCGGTCGTTACAGGAGCAGGGCCTGGATCCTGTCCCAAAGAGGCACAGGCATCCCCCAACAGGACATCATAGCCGATATCCTGGAGAACCCCAACTACCAACCAGCCTGACCCCTCCTGTGTCTGCACAGGGATCTGGGCCATAGGCAGGGCAAGGGGCTTCATCCTTGGGACCTTCACCCAGGTCACACAGCCCCTCAGCATCTGGTGGGGCTGCACCACCCGGGGCCTGACAACAGTTCTTTCTGTCCCAGGGTCTTGCCACCCCAGGAATGTCTCCCCATTGATGACCACCTTCTGCTCCCACTGGGGGGTTCGAGGGGCCTGAGCCCAGGAGACTCCACGCAGACATATAGGCCGGGGCCAGGAGTGGAAGCCTGTCCACCACCCCACCCATCTGGCTGACAGAATCTATGGCCTTGGGACCCAGCAAGAGAGCTAGATACCAGGGCTTTTCCGCAGGGTCCCCCTGGTTCAAATCGCCAGCCTGCTCGAAGGCAGTGAGGTGGGCATCCACATCGCCCCCCTCCTTAACCAGGGGTAGCAATTTAGTATCAAGGTTCCCTGCAGAGCTGGCACCCCGGGGTCTATCCCCACTCACCCCTGGGAAGTCCCCTATGCCTCTCCGCTCCACCATCGCCAGTTCATGCTGCTGCTGCTTCTCCTGCAACTCTTTCTCGGGCTCTCGCTGTCTCTCACGGTCCTCTCGCTCCTTCGGACTGAGCTCCAGTCCCATGTGTGTCTGACCCCCCCGATGGGGACCCCAATTGTGAAGACCCCAGTCTGGTCGGGGACAGGAGTCTTGGGGATGCCTGGCTGCTGCTCCAGGTGCTCCCAGATTCTCTTGTAGCCCCATCTGGGTCAGGAATCTGCTCCTTAGATCAGTCATCATCCTCCAGCTGCACGATTAACTGTGCTTTGGTGAACTTTCCAATGCGTAACCCTCTCTTTTTGCACAGGTTTACAACGTCCTTCTTAAGGAGATGGTGATAGGCCATCACTTCACTGTTCCCAAGTTGCTGTGGACTCGCAGGCCTGTGTGCTCTCAGCTCCCCATGGTTTCCAGGAGGAACCCCTAGTGTGCCAGCCCTTCTCCAGATCATCACCTCTCCCCCAGGGTCAAGCCGCAGACTCCTCTGCCCCTGAGACTGCCCACCGCAGTCCCCAGGGGGACTTCATTACTGCAACAGTCCTTCTCGCTGGTCACACACTCCCAGGGGTTAAGCGTAGCTCCTTCGCCCCCTGAAACCGCCCCTCTCTGAGCCTTCAACACACCTGGTCCTCATTAATCCCCCTTCGTTTTACTGCTCCCCAGTCACTTACTGCAAAAAGCGCCATTCACGGGGTGCAGTACATCCCATCACTTGTCACCGGGCAATGCTCTGGAACTACTCCATATGAAGCTAGTCAGGACTCTGGGGGAGCCTCCTCTGTGTGAGCTGACTGTCTCCAGAGCAAGAAGCTTCCACAGCTTCCACCTTCCTGGGTCTGACTTTGGAGCATTCAGCATCCCCTGCCCCACCATGTGCTTCCCACAGAGAGTCCGCACAGGCCGGGCTCCTGTGGAAGCCAGAGGGCCCTGCACCCCAATTCCGCAGTCAGATGTGACTCTCAGCCAGCCAGTAAAACAGAAGGTTTATTAGATGATAGGAACACAGTCCAAAACAGAGCTTGTAGGTACAGACAACAGGACCCCTAAGTCAGGTCCATCTTGGGGCAGGGAGGCCAGTCCCCGGGTCTGGGCCTCCCCGCATCTCCCTGGCCAGCTCCAAACTGAAACTCTCCCACCCACCTCTCGCCTTTGTCTCTTTCCCGGGCCAGGAGGCCACCTGATCTCTTTGTTCTCCAACACCTTCAGTTGGCACCTTGCAGGGGAGAGGCCCAGGCCATCAGTTGCCAGGAGACAGGGTATTGGCCATTCTCTGTGCAGACACCATCACACTGGCCCTCCAGAGCTCTGCAACAGTCACACACCCTTATCCCAGCACCTAGATACTTAAGAAATGCATAGGGGAAACCGAGGCACTCACAGTATTCAGAGAGAACATTAAGAACAGTCCCAATCCGTCACAATGCCCAATGTTATTCTTCCATTGATGCACACCCAGGAACAATTGATTGTGTTCCAAACAGATGCCTCCTCCTTTACAGTGTTGCAGCACACGTTTAATCTGGAGAAAGCTGCCTTTGCCACAGCCATCCGGAAGTTGCAAGAGGCCGAATGGGGAGGAAGGGAGAAAGGAACGGGTTAACTTGGTGCTCCACCTACATCCGAAGATAAGAAGCTGACTCCAGCCCAAGGCCACTGTACACAACAGATTCTCTGCTACCTGCCAAGAAAGACGGGAGCCTAGATTCCAACCCCGACCAGCCGTGAGAAAGGAGAATGGAGCTGAACAGAACTGCAGGGGCTGCGAAAACAAGTGAGACAGTGAAGGCCAGTGAGGGGGAAAACAACAGTCTCGCATTCCTGAAGCCGGTGTGTTTGGGAAAGCTGAGGAAGCCAGTTTGGACTGGTACAAAGAGCACGGGGGACAGAGGTCCCTGAACGAAACACTCCCAGAAGAACCTAGGGCTTAAAAATCCTCTCAAGAGCCAAAGCAAGTCAGAGATCAACAGTGGACCCTGGACGGCCTGTGCACAGGACAGAACTCTCGTCCACCCTTCCCCCTCTTCTTCTTACGCGACAGCCGGGCTTGGCCGGCCCTGGGTCAGCAGTTCTGGGGATCGACAATGAGGCAGGAGATGGGGAGCAGGAAGGATGCTGCAGACCCCAAAGCTCCTGCTGTTCCCCAGGGTTTAGAGACCTCCAGAAAGAGCCACAGCCACCCCCAGCTGCCATGGGGTCCCTGCACACTCTACAGAGACCCCTGGGCAAACCTCTGAGCAGGGAACTCAGGGGTAAATCCAGGGGGCTCATTTCAAACCAGCACTTCCAGAACTGAGCAGCTGGAAAACCCATGAAAGTGAGGCCATTGGAGCCACCTTCCCAGCCCCACCCGACATCCGCTCCTGTTACCATCCCTCCACCTCCCTCACGGAGACAGGCCAAGATTGCAAATCACACTGGGTGAAATGTCAGCCCAGTGAAGCCAATGGAGACTCGACAGTGACTTCAGCAGGCCAGGATTTCACCCATTGTACGCTGTTTGGCATGCATTTACCTCTCACATCCTTTGGAAGTTCCTCCAGTTTCAGGGGGTTTATACACAACCTTTCCTTCAGTCCTAAAAAAACATCCCCTGTTAGCGGTCCGCCTGGCTCTGAAATAGACATAATTCTGCAAAGCCTGCACGAGGAACAGAATGGCAAATGGAACAGAGAAGTATGCACATAACTGCTCAATACACTTTGCACGTCCTAAACAGAGAAAAGGAGAAAAATAATCAGTATCCACTTCACTTAGTCAAACTCTTTGAAAAACTGTTCAATGGTTTTCTCCCCTGTTGTATCCCAGACTTTCTTCACATCAGGGCCATTTCCTCTCTGAATGGTGAAAGGTTTGGAATTGCATTAGTCTCGGAGCATGATCTGGCTAAAACCTCTCCGGGCCTGCCCTGTTCTTAGTCTGTGCTATCCATATCGTTTATTTTCGTTCTGCTGAGGCAGATGTTTCTGTAATTAAGGGGGAAACTGATTTTCCATTACCAGCCTGATTGAGTCTCTTACCAGCAAAGCACAAAAAAAAAGGAACAGCAGCCTCACCTTTGGTGGGTCACATCTCAGGCCGAGAGAGAATTTTGCTGTCAAATTTGACAGGAATTGAAGAACACTAATGTCAGAATCCACACGGGCACACGGGTTACAACACCGAGCATTGCAGCGCCTAACCACCCACTGGAACCCACCCACCCTAGGTTGAGCACCCACTGCCCAGGCTCCCCACACACTGAATGAGGGGAGACAAGTGCCTAAGAATGGGATCCGCAAAAGTCAGCATGCTAGGTAGGGACCCACCTAAGCCAGCCAGTGGGAGATGGCAAGGAAAGGGGTGAGTCGTAAGCACTGTTCCCTCTAAGCTGTGAGCATGTGTGCCCGCACACAGATCCTAAACCCCGCGCACACGGCGAAACACTGCATGCACAAAAATTTGCACAGAAGAAATTTTTTGCGCACAGGGCCTGTCAAAAATTTGAGGGAACATTGGTCGTAAGCTCCATCCATCAAAGAGTGTCAGGGGCCTAAGTCCAGCCTGGAGGGAGATGCCTGTCTCCACTTGGGATCCACCATCCTGTCCCGGAGGCAGGCGTCTGAGTCCTTTTGTGGATCTGGGCCAGACCTCCCAGAAGAACCCAGAGCATCTGAAAAGTGCAGCACCAAAGAGCTATTGCCAATGCACTTCTGGTTCTGTTCTTCGGATCTGCTCAGAAGTTTTGCAGAGCTCTCATGCAGAGAGGACCCATCATGAAAGCTCCTAGGGCTCCTGTCTAGAATTGAATAGCCCCTCATCTTTACCTCTTTGCTCCTCACTGCAGCTTGCAGTGGCTGTGGGAAGCTAATGGATGCTGGCACCCAAAAGAAAGAAATACTACAAAGTTAGTGCTGACTGTTTCCTTTGGCTATAAGTGACGCCTACGTCTACACTTTAAATAAGGGATGTGGGGGTCACAAAAGTTATAATGCTGAACTCTGAACCGTTTGTGATCCCTGTGGCCTTCTGCAGCATCAGATACACTTTCACAAACAAAGTTACAAACTCCTGGTTGGACAGACCCCAGACTGCTGTGCTAAGAATCCTCACTCTCACATTACGGCTATTTTCTCACAGCCTTGCCTGCACAGTAGCCTCGCATTAGATCTGGGCTATCAGTTACCATGCTCAGAAAGTGCTGGGATTAGTCTGTGGTGCTGGACAAGGGCTTCCTCTGCTCCCATCCTCCCCAGGGCTGCTGCTCTGGGCTCCCGCCACAGAAAGCTCCTGGTCTTGGCACCCTGGTGCTATCAGACAGGGCCAGAGTGGGGAATTCTGGGGCCCTGTGCTCCATGGAGATTCTCTTCCCTCCCCCCCTCTTCTTCCATACACCAGACATAGCATGTGATACACACAGTCTGTAACTAGGAGAACATCTCCATTTATTAATTGTTTGTGTAACTGCAGAACATGTAACCAGCTAGCTGGACATTGGGCCAGGGCGAGCAGATCGAGGGACGTGATCGTTCCCCTCTATTCAACATTGGTGAGGCCTCATCTGGAGTACTGTGTCCAGTTTTGGGCCCCACACTACAAGAAGGACGTGGATAAATTGGAGAGAGTCCAGCGAAGGGCAACAAAAATGATTAGGGGTCTGGAACACATGAGTTATGAGGAGAGGCTGAGGGAACTGGGATTGTTTAGTCTGTGGAAGAGAAGAATGAGGGGGGATTTGATAGCTGCTTTCAACTACCTGAGAGGTGGTTCCAGAGAGGCTGGTTCTAGACTATTCTCAGTGGTAGAAGAGGACAGGACAAGGAGTAATGGTCTCAAGTTGCAGTGGGGAGGTTTAGGTTGGATATTAGGAAAAACTTTTTCACTAAGAGGGTGGTGAAACACTGGAATGAGTTACCTAGGGAGGTGGTAGAATCTCCTTCCTTGGAAGTTTTTAAGGTCAGGCTTGACAAAGCCTTGGCTGGGATGACTTGATTGGGGATTGGTCCTGCTTTGAGCAGGGGGTTGGACTAGATGACCTCCTGAGGTCCCTTCCAACCCTGATATTCTATGATTCTATGACTCTAAATACAAATGTGTGTATAAAGATACAGACAGACATGTGGGAATCGGGGAAGGAGCACTCTCTGTCACAATCTTCCCTTTCACACCTAGTGATTTCAGGGTAGGACCCTGGATTTGCTTTCTAGCTGGGGAGTGGAAGTTTTCTGCTCATGGCACACGCACACAAGCTTGAGCTCTGTTCCCTGGAACGAAAATGAAATGTTTGTGCAGGCCAAGCCCAGATAACATGGTCCATTTTCAGCGAGATTTGGTGGCTTCCTTTTACTGGAAGGAACCTTCACAACCTCAGTTCACCATATGATTTAGCATTGTTGTTTTCACTTAATCCAGCAGGGTACTTAAACGTGCTTAAATCCAAGCATTTCAGCAGTTCCATTGATTTCAGTGGGACTACTCACATGCTTATAATTGAGCACATGCTTAAGAGTTTTCTGGATTGGGGCCTTAATATCGGACTATATTATAATAAATAATAATTAAGAACTGGAAAGTCACACTATTCAGCTCTGTAATGTTAATAGCAAAAGTGAGTCAGTTGTGAAGCTTCGATCCAAATTCAAGTTCCTAAACTT
The DNA here is from genome assembly GCF_015237465.2 of Chelonia mydas. Classification (NCBI taxonomy): domain Eukaryota; kingdom Metazoa; phylum Chordata; order Testudines; family Cheloniidae; genus Chelonia; species Chelonia mydas. The sequence goes on along the minus strand of NC_051254.2, from coordinate 30,848,923 downwards.
CAGGTCCAAACCCAAGCCACTTCACACAAGTGTTGGGATTTGGAGGTCTGAACTGGCCCCATCAGAAAAATAAACCTGAGCGGTGAAGTTGAAATCTGGACCTAGAGTTGATCTTCCTCCTGTTCTGTGTCCCAGTTGGATTCTGTGTCCCAGTTTTGGGTCCATTTTTAGTTAAAAGTGAACCGAAAAGAGAATATGGAGTTGTAAGCAAGCTCAGAAACGTGACTTTAACATCCCTGCTAACTGGGCTGGGCACAGAAGATTACGCACATAAATCTGTTTCCATTTACTTTCTGTAAATTCTTTCAAGCCACTCTCCTCCTGCCAGGAAATCTGTTTTTACAGATTTGCTGATGATGCCCCATATTCATCATTCTATGATACTATAGATACCAGAAGACTCAGATGCCAGAAGAGACATTATAGCCCCCAGGAGGGTTAGCATGAGATTTCGGGTACTTCTGATACCCAAGAGACCCAAGGTCTCCTTGTACACCCAGCAGAGATAGCAGATTCAAATGGAGAGGGAAAATCATTTTATAAGGTTAATTTAGAACTGATTCTTGACATAGTTATGGGTGCTGATATTATCACAAGAGCTCTAGAAGATCAGGACTGGTTTGCAAATATCTCTATTCTTCAAGTTCATACAATACACCAGTGCAGTCCAGAGCTTCTTCATGTGTAGCTATGTTTTACACCAGTCTCTATCTGCTATTGCATAGTATCAAAAAACATGACACCAAGAGCCAAGAGTAGCTCTAGAAATGAAAACTCCTTTGTCTCTTGAATACCTGCCCTGAACCCTGCTGCATACCACCAGAACCTTTACACTGTGCACCCCCCACCCCACTATAAGTGGTTCCCAGTCGCCTCTGGGTACTTTAATTCGTGTTCCTGTATTACTTTAGTATAGATTTTGTGATTTTTGTGTCATTATTGCTGAGCAAGTAATAAAAGACATTTGTTTTGGAAAAGCACTGCCTAGTTGTCTATCCTTTGAGTGGAAGGATGTATCCGTGTCCTCCCAGGTGTAAACAGATTTAGTCTGTCTGGGGAATTTCCTGAAGGCCATAGGGAGATCCTTGGTAAGTCTGGGCAATTCTACTAGGGTGAGGCCCCACTTTTCACCTTACAGGAACAGATAGATATCTAACTGGCTCTGTTCTTGGGGTAACACACCCACCTGTGGTGCCAAAGCTGAGCGGTGCTTAGACCCAGTGGCCCAGATCTCAAGGCCACTCATTGATGTCTGCCCCCTGCTACCCCATCATGTGCCATGACAGAGGTTGGCCAGGCCAAACCTGGTCAAGGGCCAAGCAGGATTGCTACCTCCGAGCAGCAGAAAAACTGACCACTGCACCCCACCAGCTTGACTCTCCTCTTCCCCTGCCAGGCACAACCCGCTCCACTCTGACCCCCCCTGGCCTGTGAGCTCTCCACCCATCCCTTCCCAGAACCTCAGCCCAGGGAAACCCTGATCACCCCTCCCCGACACACCTGCTTCCCCGACCCTGGACCCTGCCCCTCACCCCTCCCTGCTGGCGAGCCTCAAGGCCATCCTGCTTTCCAGCGCAGAGAGGAGCAGGAGCCTCCGCTGCTGCATCGGCACACTAAGGGCTGGGCACGTGGAGTGGGACCCAGGTGCTGTGCTGACAGTGCTTCCGGCAGCCACGTGACCTACGCGCCGCAGGGGAAGCAATCGCTGGTGTCCCCACACATGCACCCAGCAACAGTGGCCAGCTGCAGTGTGCCAAGTTAGAGTGGCCACTTGGTGAGTTTTGTTCCTGAGGAGAAACATCACCAGCACCATCACCTGGCACATTGCAACTGGCAACTCAGGAGAAAAACTGGCCCGGTGGCAACCTTAGGCCCTGGTCAGGGGCCCCTTAACACTGAGCATACTTGGGTTAATGGGGCCTGCTGTCAGAGAGCAAACAGCCAGAACATGGTTATAACCTAGATCTAAAGCTTCATATCCCTTCACCGCTGGAAATCCTGAACTGGGGAAAGGTCCTGAATTAATAAAACCAGACACTTACCCTCCACTCTGCAGATTTCTCCTCCTCCTGCAGATGGCTGACAATTTTCAGGAGTTTTGCCTGACAGGGACAACCATTTGAGAAACAATCTTTACGTCAGTACCACTCATTGGTGCAGATAATTTTGAAATGTGCGTTTAGTATTGTAACCCTTCTGCCAAGCCAAGTTGATAGCAGCAAGGGCCGGGTTCAGTACACAGGGGTTCCCTCTCACCAAAGCAAATGCAAAACTGGCTCGAGCCCCCACCCAGTGACCTGAGAAAATCTTACACACCCCCTGGGTGCCTCAAAGAGGCAATACTTCCCCTCTCGCAAGCACAGAGTCTCGGTGTAGCAGAGAATCTTTAATAACATGAGGTAAACGACATCAGCATTAATTTGGGGAAACACCACAACTAGTGTTCATTAACCAAACCATGAGCAAAGACCCACCCCAGCAAATTGGGCCACATCCTTTCCCTCGGGTTCTTGAGTCCCAGAACCCAAATGTCTCTTGAGTCCAGCAATCCACAAATCACCCAAAGTTCAAAAAGTCCAGCCCCAGAGTTCAAAAGTTCATCTGCAGAGTGTTACTCCCCAGTCTGGCTAAAATGTGCCTGTGTGTGGAAGAGGTAAGGGGCACCTTACGTGTCCTGAAGCTGACTGTCCCACAGGGCTCTGCTCTGCTGTCTCACGAACGGCTCCGCTCTGCACAGTTCGTTGTCTCACGAACAGCTCTGCTCAGCTCGCCGTCTCACAAACAGCTCCGCTCTGAACAGCTCACCTCACTGCCACATGAACACTCCACCAGCCTATCCACAAACAGCATCGCTGCACTCTGGTTCTTCCGGCTCCCCACTACTTGACACAGTGCTCAGTGATTTCAGCTCAGAGTAGTGGGAGCCTTAGTGCTGGTGCACCATAAGGCCAAAGTGAATTCAGCACAGTACTGTAGCAAGACTCTTAATAGACCCAAAATTAGCTCTGACATTACACAGTGGAGAGAGACAGAGGTGCAATTGGTGTTTCAGGCCCTCACAAAGGGGCCCACACCACCAGGTACAAACACCTGTCTCAAGCCTCTCTCCATTCACAGAGTTTTGGAACCCATGTCCCTTGCTTAGCGAGTGCTACTTAGTTGATGGTGAGTCCCTCCATCATAACAAAAGGCCAAGTACAGTTCCAAGCACAGTTCCCATAATCAGGGTAATAACAATTTATTCTTCCCGCCCCAATAACAGAGACACTGGGGATCCCACAACAGCCAAAGTGACCATTTGGGCAGCTATGGCCTCATTCTAGGTGGGGTGGGTGTGCCTATGCAAATGAGATCAGCCCCTGAAGTTCTTTTCCACAACTTGCCACACCTCACCACCAGATGTCAGGGTGGAGCTCATCCTGACTCTGCTTACAGTATAAAATCAAAAGCCAGGATGGAAACAAGCAGAATACTCAGTTCTGCAGAGCATCCTAGGCCTTGGAGGGGCTGAGCTGCAGAGCTGAGAGAGGAGCCCATTTCCCATGTAGTTACTCTCAGCAGGGGCTTGGGATTCTCTTAACATCTGGATTCAGCCACAGTTTTACACCACTGATCACAGCCCAGCAAGGCAATAACCCAGAAAGTCTGAGAGAAATCCCTAGGACCTTGGAGAAAGGACATTTCCCCACTTAACCCATTTCTAGCAGTGCAATCCCAATGATTTCAGACATTGCTGGGCATGTGGCCAGTCCACAGGGTAGAACAATAACTGTATTTGCAAAGGAGAAACCAACTTAACTGTATCTTCAGCCTGTTCAAACTGCTGGTGCAGAAATTGCCTCCTCCTACCCCACATGTTCCCCTGAACCCCTCAGCTTCCTTCATGCAACCACACCTAACCCTGCCCCTCATTCCACTGCCCTGCATTGTCCATGCTCCTGTCTGCCAGAGCACATTCCCGTTCCCGCTCCCCACTTCCCCCTTCACCCCCTAAGTCTTCCTCTGCACCTCTCCATCCTCCCTTCTGCTCCCCGTGCTCCCGTCTCCCCAAAGGTTCCTATCCTTCCCACTAGTCACGTGCCACCTCCCCTGAGGGCAACCTGGCTTCACTCTGCTGAGAACAACGGGAGGTGGAAGGCCTCTTTCTAAGGGGCAGCCTCATTCCCACATGCAGGGACTGGAGGGAAGCAGCGGTCATTTTGCCTCATCAGCCCCATGGAAAGCAATAGGAAGCTGTGGCCATTTTGGACAATGAAAGGTGGGAATAGGGAGAGCAAGTGAAAGTTTTTAAAGAAAATATCACAGCAGCCCAGGCGGTACAGCTGACTGTAAGGTACCCAGCACACAGTGACAAGATAGGATTAATCATTGAAAAAGTGTTTGAAATTCAATGACGTGTCTTTATCCGGCTGTCAGGTCAGCTCAGCTTTGTCCCACTCCTTAGCTTGCCCCTGCTGAGTGCCCCCCACTTTCTGTCCTCCAGTCTTTGAAAAGTGACACTAAAATGCAGTTATTTGTGACCACATTGACTGCTAGCAGGGAAACTCAGCTGTCAGCCATTTCTCTCCCCCTCCGCACTCCACTGGGAAGGGACAGGGACTCAATATCAGCTCTTTTCCCTCCCCTCTTCTAGTCAGAGGCCACTGAAGCTCAGCAGCATCTCATTTCTCTCCCCCATTTTCCCTGTCCTGGGCAGGGGAAGGAGGAGCTCTGCCAGGGGCCAAGCTTGGGCGTTGGGTTCAGGGCGATACAGAATGGCACTGTAGGGTGATTGCAGAGCACTTTAAAGAAAACTGGGTGTTTCTCTCAGAGGGATTGGCAGTGAGATAGGTAACAAAGGGGATGATTAGAGGGCTTCCTTCACAGCTCTCACCTGGCCTTAAATAAAAGCTTCATTCATTAATTAAGGGGGATCTACTTCGGGAAAGAGGCTCCAATTTCACCACCCTGATTTAACATAAGCATCCAAGCTAAGCTAGATCCATATAAGCAAAGGTTACGCTTGTTTGAGTGCCTCTGCAGTAGGGATTTGCTGGGTGAATTTTAAATCTATTTAGTTAACTGGCACAGTTTTTCTAAACTAGGTTTTGATATTTAAAAAATATCCACTTTAAAGGGATAGCTAGCAGAGGTATAGGGTCAGAGTTAAGGCTGATTGTGGAATTTAACTGTGCATTTCATACCTTTCTGATGCTTGTTTTTTAACTGCAGCATCCAAATCATGTTCTTTCAGTAAGTGTATATTTATTTGCAGCCTTAACACATTCATAATGATTTTTGTACCTGAGAATTAACCATAAGTAAAACCCCTGCCCTGCGATGCATTGTATCTGTGGCAGTACCCAGTTATGATCATGTAATGCGGGACTCATTTGTAAGACCGTAGGTTTAAAGTCTCTGTAGACACAGTCACTCTGAACAACCTGCTTAGCAGCGTCATGGAGGCAGCTGGTACATGCCTCACTTCCCTAACCAGCATATCCTTCACTCCTCAGCCCGGCAGCAGTCTGAGGCCATGCGTACGCGTTACTTAAATCCTGTTGGTGGAAAAGTGTCTCATGCACTGATCTCCAGCAACCCACTTTGCAGCAAGGCACGGTGAGGAAAAGCCTGGCTCCACTGAAGTCAGTGGGAGCTTGCCCTTGATTTACAGTCAGCCCAAGTTTTCACCCTGTGACTTCCATAAAGGTTTAATTAAACAGGAGCAATAGTGTTTCTTACCTTGTATTTCTGGACAGCCTCTTCTATGGGAAACACAGTGTGATGGTTTCCCAATGTATCCAACACTTTTCCTCTCTTTATTCCTTGTTGTAACACAGGTTTTTGGCTGTTTCCAGCTATATTGCCTGGCTGCGTGTCAGGCCCGATTCTCCCTTTCTGGAGTCGCTCAGCGCACTGTGGGCAGCTCACCGCACACTCTCTCTAGTCTTTTTACACAATCACCATAATACATAGTTTTGCAGGATCGGCAAAGGTTCAACCAATCTGTAGGCTGCTTCTGGCAGATTTCACAAATGGCTTCATCTAATCCTTTATCTGCTGCAACTGTTGACTCCACGGCTGCTGATCTCACAGTTAGTTCTTTCTGTCCTTTGCTCTGCAGCTCATGATCTTGAGTTGCTAATGGGAGGTGCCTGGCTGCAGGAATCAGCTATTCACAGTGATAGAATAAGATTGTTGGGGACACTGGGCATGGCCACCAGGTAACTCGAGGTGATGGAAGACCACGAGTGTCGATGAAGCCCCCTCGCACTAGGCCCAAGTGTCCTTGGCCCCCCAGCCTGGAGGCACTCGCAGCAGTTATGCTGAGGATCTGCAACAATATGTTGCAAAGTCAGACTGTCTGAAACTAAACAAGGCCAGACAGGGAAGATATGGCAAAACAATGCTGAACAAAGCAGCTTTATGTATGGTTTAACAGATGGTACAAAGCAAAAGGGAACTAGCTGGTGTCTGGATTGGCTGGCTATATGGATACTTAGGGCAGCTTGCTATTGGATAAGTATGCTGAAGAAAGGATGTATAAAAGTCTGTGTAACTTCCTGCTCTGTGTACAGGATTTGAGGTGAATAGCTCCCTGTACCATATTGAAGCTTCAAATAAACTTTTCTGCTTCTCCACCCCGTTGTGATTATTGGGTGACGCACACCGGGCAACAAACCTTGCTGTTGCTTGCCTCGGGCACTCTGTGCCGGCAACAAGGTGAAGAAATAGGAGGGGCCAAGGGCTGAAGGAGGAGCGGGAGTAAACAGGCAAACAAAAAGAGGGAACAGATAGAGAACAGCAATGGAACGTTAGGGTGAAGGGCCAGAAAAGCAGGTTAGGAGTGGGGGTGTGGGAGGGCAGGGTGGGGTGGGGTGGGATGGGAAAGCAGAATGGGAAGGAGAGAGGAGATAGAAAAATTTAACTATTTATGTACTTTCCTTTCATGTTCAAAAGCATGTAACAAGTAGGAGGAGCCCAGTCTGCCCACTGTGCAAAAAGGCATTGGAACTACCAGAGCTGATGGAATCTCAGAAATCCCTCATCCTCACACAGAAATGCAGCCAACCATTGCACAGGACTTATTAGTGCCAGGGCCAGCTCACAACCTTTGTGTCTTGACACTGTCTCTGCCCGCCCCAGTGCAACCTACTGTACAACACTGAAGTGCTCATGGGGATGAGAACCAGAAGGGAGTGTAACAGTTCTGACAGACCTATCCCACAATGCTGTGCTCTGCCTCTGGGTGACTGAGGGGTATCCTGTGCAACGTACACTATTGTCCCGCCTTCTGGAAGGAAGGCTTGTGAGCAGCCATGGCCTTTCCTAAGCTGGCCTCAGCATTGCTGGAGACACATCGTAAGGATGCTTGGAAGAATTTGACTTTTATCAGTCAATGTTGGTAAATATCTATTTCACCCTACAGACAAAAACCTATGGAGAAACATTGCCAGCGACAATAAATAAAATTTACAGCTAGGTAAAATAAGAAAAATGCTGCTTGAGAACTTAATAGAATTTGATTTAAGGAGATTTACTTTGTGTATTTTGACATGTGATGTTGATAATTTGTGTTTTAATGGTTATGAAGTTTTAACTGTTTGAATTTCAACATCTATTATCATTAAATAATTATTGTCTATTCTCCATTGTCTAGCCACTCCCCCTTACTTCCTGCAACTGTGAAAATTTAAATCAATAAATACAAAAAATGCTTAAAATCCATACTTTTGCACAACTCTGAAAATTTAAATTAATAAAAATGCTTAAACATAAACATCAGTATTATCCATCAAAGGTACAAAAGAATTAAAATTGAATTCTGCCAAGCGTAATCCTAGGCCAGATTCATTGACATGCTAGTGCAGGGAGGGGCTGGGGGTGATGGCTTAACACAGCCTTAGGGAATGGCCACGCTAGGAACAAAGATGTTTTCTTACCCTGTGTTACCTAAAACCTGGTAAAATTCTAGTGTGGACAAGGCAGTTTATAGTTTTCACACATTTTCTTAGGTCAAGGCAAACAGTCAGTGGGGACCTAGTGTTTCTCTTCACCTGTTACCGTGTATGAACATTACACACGTCTTGTGCACAGTAGGGTTTTACCACTGAAAACACCTTTATTCCCAGAGAAGACGAGGGCTTTGAGTACACCACTATGAGCAACAAACACTTGTTCAATTTCCACCTCAGCATTGACAGCTGTGTAAGTTAACACATTTTAACTGGGCATCAGGATGTTGCCGGCACCCAGTGCCGAGAGGCTGAACAACAGCTGGAGTTGGTTCGCTACCCGGTGTGCTACGCCCAATAATCACAACGGGGTGGAGAAGCAGAAAAGTTTATTTGCAGCTGCAAACAAGGTACAGGGAGAATAGAATCTCAAATCCTGCACACAGAGCAGGAAGTTACACAGGCTTTATACATCCTTTCTTCAGCATACTTATCCAATAATAAGCTGCCCTAAGTATCCATATAGCCAGCCAATCCAGTTCCCAGCTAGTTCCCTGGTTCTCTGTATCATTTGTTAAACTATACATAAAGCTGCTTTATTCAGCATTGTTCTTCCATATCTGCCCTGTTTGGCCTTGCTTAGTTTCAGGCAGTCTGACTCTGCAGCATATTGTTGCAGATTCTCAGCAGAACTGCTGTGTGTGCCTCCAGGCGGGGGGGCCAAGGACACTTGGGCCTAGTACGCAGAGCTGCTGCGAGTGCCTCCAGGCGGGAGGGGGGGCCAAGGACACCTGGGCCTAGTGCGAGGGGGCTTCATCGACACTCGTGGTCTTCCATCCCCTCGAGTTACCTAGTGGCCATGCCCCAGTGTCCCCAACAACTCCCCCCTTTGAGAACACTCAACAACCTTGGCTCTGAGTTTTCTCACTTGGGCTACTTATTTCTTTACAATAGGACTTTGCATAAGCACTTTGCGATAGCCCTGAAGAGAATGACTTATTAACTTTTGCAAAAGGGCCCTAACACATGATACTGCACAGCATAATACCAGTAATACACACAATACAGGAAAGAGAACTTTCAATAGCAGGCTAAATAAACCACAAAGCCAAGACGACAAACCCCAGCCTGAAAACAAGGTTTGCAACCAATTGTTCTCTGGGGCAGTATAGGCAACCTGTGCTCCGGCTTGGGCATGGGCCTCAGCCTGTACCACCTTTTCATAGATCTCATAACTGCTATCATTTACCTATACACAACATCGGGGCCCGACGAGGGCACAAACCCTTCCTTGGGATGCCAAGAGATAGTCCAAACCCAGCCTGTTTTGGAGGGAAAACGTCCTGAGCTGCTGTACCTCTTTATTTAATGTTTTTACTGCTGACCCTAAATCACTAACCGAGTCCTTTAACTTTAAGGCAACTTTCTCAAGTACCATTTGCAGCCTTACAGTATAGCAGCCTATGCATGCCATGGCTGGTCCGGAAACCAGTGGCGCTATTCCCAGTACAGAGCACCCTTCAAGCTTCTCGGTTGTGAGGGGATTCTTCATATTGCCCTTCAATGCTGTAGTCAGTCACCGCAGGGTCTTTTCTTGTGACTCAACAGAGGTGTCTTGGGCATTTCTAATTTTTCCTTTGGGCAGTGTGGCAGTTATTGACAGATGAGGAACTCCATGAGCTATATAACAGCTACCTGTCCAGTTGGCTGGCAGCACCTTGTAAGCCTTTTGGCCACATACAAAATAGTGACCCTGTAGGGCCCAGTAAGGACTGTTTCTTAAGGGGATTCCTGGGATACTTAAGGCTGCTTTTCCAAACAGTTCATATGCCCCTAGGGGGGCATCCCATCCTCCTGATTGGGTACAAGTGGGGGCATTTCTAATTGTGCCGTTCAAATTACACTCGCCATAGGGACCACTACAAACCCACCATTGGCTTGCTACATTGGAGATATTAACTGGACGGCAAGTTATATTTTCAAACCTTTCTTTTGTGGTAAGAGTATTTGTAAGAGTTTCCCTAAAAGGGGAGGAACCATTACACCCACACTATTGACCTCCCCTGTTGGTCTTTATCCAGTACCCATCAGCCCACTGTGTAATAACACAGGAGCTTTTTCCCACAGGACGCCCATAGTGATCAGATTGGTTTCGGTTAAAACATAACACTTTTTTAGTGAGTACTGCAACTGAATACTCCTGATCCTGATAGGTGGCCTGCTGTAAAGAGGTCTTATTCCAGAACGGCGAGTCCGTTCTTTCCTGCTCTTTGGTGGTGGCTAATTCTGCTAGGGTCAGGGGCAGCATGTCAAGGGGCATTCCCATTTGGGGGGACAGTGGAGTTGGAGCACATACCCAGCAATCAGTCTGGTTTGTTAAAGTAGCAACATGGTGCGCAAGCGAAACAAAGGAGTTATGCTCCCGATATGCACAGTTTGGAAATACCAATACAGAGAATAACAATGTTACCCAATTAATTATCACCAGAGTCTTCCCAACCCAGGGCTTCCAGTACCTGGGTGGGCCCATTTTAGCATTAAGGTGCCCGCTATTTGTGTCTTTTAAACAGTAGCTTTAGCCCGAGATCGTCACTAGATGAGGAGTCAGCAGGTTGGACGGTCCACTGTTCTGCTGACAAGGGGGCGGGTACTGCCTTCAGACGAGAGTGATGGATCCAGTTCTTGTGTCCCTCCATCTTTGCCGCTGTATGGGAGATCAGCAGGACAGTATAGGGTCCTTTCCACTTTTCCTGGAGAGGCTCGTCTTTCCAGGTGCGAACAAGCACAGAGTCACCGGGCTGTAAGGAGTGGAAGGGAGTGTCCAAGGGGAGAGGCTGGGAATCCTTGGTATACCTGTGAAGAGACAAGAGAACAGCAGACAGGGAACACATATACTGTGACAAAAAAACCATTACCCAACTCCCATTCCCCTGACAGAACCGGGTGCCATTCATAGGCCATGCCCTTCCAAACATAATTTCAAAGGGACTGAGCCCTAATCTACCCTTTGGGAGAATGCGGATACGGAGTAGGACGAGGGGCAAAGCATCAGGCCATCGCAGTGAGGCTTCTTGACACACTTTTGAGAGATGCCGTTTAAGGGTCTGATTGGTACACTCCACTACACCACTGGCTTGCGGTCTCCAGGGCGTATGGAGTTTTCAGGGGATCTGTAAGGCATGTGAGATGCTTTGAATGATTTTTGACGTGAAGTGTGTCCCGTTGTCAGATTCCATCCACAGGGGGAGTCCAAAGCGAGGAATGATCTCCTTAACAAACTTGAGGGCCACTGTTCTGGCAGTGCAGTTATGGCATGGGAAGGCTTCTGGCCATCCGCTGAACCGATCCACTATGACAAGGAGATATTTGAACCCTTGGGTCCGGGGAAACTCAGTAAAGTCTATTTGCCACACTTGTCCAGGGCCCGGAGTGGGTTCTAGGGCAGCTGGTGGCACAGGATGTCCCAGTCGGGGGTTATTCTTTTGGCAGACTAAGCAGTCCGCTTGTACCTGGGCAGCCAGGGGTCGGAGTCCGGAAGTGATAAAGTATTTTCCCATTAGCTGGATAAGTGCTTCCCTGCCAGCATCAGTGGTTTGATGTAGTTTCTGCAGCACTGGCCGGATTAGGCCCTTTGGTAAGAGGACCTTCCCTTCTATGGAGCCATCCCTCCTTTTCCCGGAGACCGAGTTTGTCAGTTAGCTGTCTCTCCTCCCCAGAGTACTGAGGGGTTGGAAGCTCCCCTACTGATGGGATAAGGGCAGCATATGGGCGTTCTCAGTCTGAGGGGATGGCAGGGTGGCAGCATGCTTAGCCTCTCTATCTGCCCGGGCATTACCTCTGGCCACATCTTGATCCTCCCTTTGATGGGCTTTACAGTGTACCACCGCCACTTTCGAGGGAAGTTGTACGGCTTCTAGGAGCCGGAGGATTTGGGGCCCATACTTGACTGGGGAGCCTTGGGCTGTCAGCATTCCCCTTTGCTTCCATAGGACAGCATGAGCATGCAGCACACCAAAAGCATACTTTGAATCAGTAAAAATGTTGACCCGCTTTCCTTTTGACAGTTCAAGTGCACGGGTCAGGGCTATTAGCTCGGCAAGCTGGGCAGAGGTCCCAGCAGGCAAACCTTCAGCTTCCACGGTGTCATGAAGGGTCACAACAGCATAGCCCACCCTCCTTTGTCCATCTATTACAGTACTGCTACCATCAGTGTACCACTCATAATTTGCATTTGGGAAGGGTACATCCTTTAAATCCGGACGGCTGGAGTACTGGACATCTATGATCTCTAAACAGTCATGTTTCTGTTCCTCTGTTTCTGGCAAGAGAGTGGCTGGGTTAAGGGAGGGGCAAGGCTGTAAGGTGACTTCAGAGTTCTCTAACAGCTTAGTCTGATACCGAGCAATCTGAGCCTGGGTGAGCCAAAGCCCTCCCTTTGCATCCAATACGGCTCGGACCATATGGGGAGTATAGATTTGCATAACCCCTCCCAATGTTAGCTTCTCGGCTTCCTCAAGCACTAGGGCAGTAGCTGCGACCGCCTGTAAACATGCCGGCCAACCCTTTGCAACCTGATCCAGTTGCTTAGAAAAATAAGCCACAGGACGTCTCCATGCTCCTAACAGCTGTGTGAGCACTCCTAGGGCCACCCCCCTTCATTCATGTACATACAACTGAAACAGCTTAGAGAGATCCAGCAGGCCCAGAGCCGGGGCTTCCATCAATTTTCTTTTCAGGATTTTAAATGCCCTGTCAGCCTCTGGGGTCCAACAGAAGGGGTCATGATCTGCTTCTTTTACACAGTCGTACAGGGGTTTAGCCCACAGTCCAAACTCTGGGATCCATATCCTGCAAAAGCCTGCAGTACCCAGAAATGCCCTGAGCCGCTTACAGTTACTTGGGGAGGAACTTGACAGATAGCTTCCTTTCTTTTGCTTGAAAGCTGACGCTCCCCTTGCCGTATGTGAAACCCGAGGTACCGTACCTCTGGGAGGGCAATTTGAGCCTTCCTCCGTGCTACCCGATATCCCCGGAGTCCAATAAAATTCAGGAGGCTCATGGTGGCTTTAAGGCAGGGGGTTTGGCCCACAGTGGCAATTAACAAATCATCTACATACTGCAGAAGGAGGGCCTCCTCATTATCCCACTCCTCTAGGTCCCTGGTCAGAGCCTGGCCAAAGAGGGTTTTTAAATCCCTGGGCCAACACTGTCCAGCAAAGTTGCTTTTTAACCCTTTTTCCGTCCTCCCACTCGAAGGAGAAGATCTCCTGTGACGGGGTGGCAACTGGGATGGTAAAGAAAGCATCTTTCAGATCAAGGACTGAAAAATGGGTATACTGTCCCCCTATAGAAACCAATAAGGTATACGGGTTAGGGACAAGAGGGTGCAGAGTCTTAACCCGTTCATTGACTGCCCTTAGGTCCTGTACCAGCCGATACGTGCCATCAGGCTTCTGTACGGGTAGAATGGGAGTGTTCCAGGCTGACTGACATTCCCAGAGAATACCATACATTAGGAATCGATCTATAGTTTCCTGTAAACCTTCTCTGGCTTCCCTCTTGATTGGATACTGTTTTCTTGCACTGGGCCTTTCCCTGGTATGAGCTGAATAGTAATGGGGGGTCTGGTGGGTGGCCTTTCCTGGAATCCCTGATGCCCACACAAGGGGGTACACCTCGTCTTCCCACGGGCTCCATTCTGGGGCTTGCATGGCTGAGGGCTCAACTGCAAGGGTCATGATCCATGCATTCTCAGGGGGTAAGGTAAGGGTTATTTCATCCTCAGTAAAATGCAGGGTGGCACCGAGGCGACAAAGTAGATCCCGTCCCAGCAGAGGTGTTGGACACTCAGGGAGGTATACCAGCTTGTGGGATATAGTCCTGTTTCCCAAAGCGCATTCCGCTGGGGCATACACTGGGCACTTGGTGTCCCTGCCTGTGGCTTCCACCACAGTAAGGGAATCTGCTATTGGCAACTGAAGAGGCTGATTTACGGCAGTTCGGGCCGCTCCAGAGTCCACTAAAAAATCTATTTCTGAGCTTCCCACCCGCATCTTTACTCGGGGTTCCGGGGGTAGGGTGGTCCGTCTCCCGTGACACCCTTATTCCTGCTCCGCCATCGCCATCATAGGGGAACCCCCCTTTTCTTTCCTCTTTGGGCACTCATTTTTCCAGTGTCCCTCCTGTCAACACAGGGCACATTGGTTGAGACCCAGTCGTCTCTCCTGCGGGCCCGGACGGTCGCGTCCACGGCCCCTTCCTCCCCGGCCACTTCTCTTAGTGCCGGCCTGTACCGCTGTTACCATCACTCTCACTTGCTTTTTCTCCTTCTCTGTCTCTCTCAGACTATAAGCTCGGTTTGCAGTCTCTAAGATTTGTGCCATGGTCATGCCCATTAAATCCTCCTTTTTTTGTAACTTTCTCTTAATATCAGGGGCTGCTCTGCACGTAAAAATTCCCTTAATAATTGACTCAGTTGCCTGATCATCGGGGTCTGCATTAGTGTTCTGTAGAATGATGTCCCGAATACGCTGTAGAAAGGCCCCTGGGCTTTCTTTTAAATCCTGCATTACTTCATATGGCTTTGCCCAATTATTATGTCGGACAGCCGAGTGACGGAGTCCATGCAAAAGCAACTCCTTATAGGAGGTAAGGCGGGTCATATCCCTTTCATCATTTGGATCCCACCTGTGGTCTGCTCGGGGGACTTACAAGGTGTGGGTGTAGGGGCCGAAGGGGACACCGGCTCTGCCATTACAGTGGGGGTGGGGGTCTGGGGACTAACATTAGCTGCTACCGAACCAGTCGGAGTCAGATTACAGTGCTGTAAAATATCTGGTCGAGTACATAAAGTCAGAAACAAATGCGCATACATATGTTCATTCCATTTACCCATTCACTGACAAAACAAAACTAATTGGAGGATCGTGTTGTAATTAATTGACCCTCCTGGTGGCCACCACTCCTGGTTCTCTAGTTGATATTGAGGCCAGTCAACTGTACAGAATCATTTTAATTGGCTCTTAGTCATCGGATCCGCACCAAATACCTTCCAGTTTGCTAGAATGCACTCTAGGGGCATACACCGTGCCCTAACCCCTGAGCTCTGTCCCTGTCCCATACCTACAGGGTAACTCTGGGCGTCCCCAGGTTCCAACAGAGCATACAATCCGGATATCAAAAGGTTCCTACCTTATCCAAGGGACCGGTTCTTCACCGTGGCCTGCAGCTGCTCCTCCCCCATGTCTAAGGGACCGGTTCTTCACCGCCGTCCACAACTGCTTCTCCACTATATGAGTGCGTTGCACCATTGTGCCCTCCGGGGTCGATCAAATCGCGTCTCCTCCGAGGCCCCGGTGAACTCACCGGTGCGCACTGGGCGTCGGTTCTCGCCGCAATCCTCGACCTCCAGGAGGGGTCCGGGCAAGGCTAAATTGCAGCCTCTGGCCCACCCAGGGACGCCAAAAGCTGTTGCCGGCACCCAGTGCCGAGAGGCTGAACAACAGCTTGAGTTGGTTCATTACCCGGTGTGCTACACCCAATAATCACAACGGGGTGGAGAAGCAGAAAAGTTTATTTGAAGCTTCAAATAGGTACAGGGAGATTTGAATCTCAAATCCTGTACACAGAGCAGGAAGTTACACAGGCTTTTATACATCCTTTTTCCCAGCATACTTATCCAATAGTAAGCTGCCCCAAGTATCCATATAGCCAGCCAATCCAGTTCCCAGCTAGTTCCCTGGTTCTCTGTATCATTTGTTAAACTATACATAAAGCTGCTTTATTCAGCATTGTTCTTCCATATCTGCCCTGTTTGGCCTTGCTTAGTTTCAGGCAGTCTGACTCTGCAGCATATTGTTGCAGATTCTCAGCAGAACTGCTGTGTGTGCCTCCAGGCGGGGGGGCCAAGGACACTTGGGCCTAGTACGCAGAGCTGCTGCGAGTGCCTCCAGGCGGGAGGGGGGGCCAAGGACACCTGGGCCTAGTGCGAGGGGGCTTCATCGACACTCGTGGTCTTCCATCCCCTCGAGTTACCTAGTGGCCATGCCCCAGTGTCCCCAACAAGGACATGACTTAAATCTCAAGACTAGGGCTGTCAATTAATCGTAGTTAACTCAAGCGATTAACTAAAAAAAAATTAACTCCAACAAAAATATTTATTGCGATTAATCGCAGTTTTAATCTCTCTGTTAAACAATAATAGAATACCAATTTAAATGTATTATAAATATTTTGGATGTTTTTCTACATTTTCAAATATATTGATTTCAGTTACCACACAGAATACAAAGTGTACAATGCTCACTTTATATTATTATTTTTATTACAAATATTTGCACTGTAAAAAAGATAAACAGAAGAAATAGTATTTTTCAATTCACCTCATACAAGTACTGTAGTGCAATCTCTTTATTGTGAAAGTGCAATTTACAAATGTAGATTTTTTTTGTTATATAACTGCACTCAAAAACAAAACAATGTAAAACTGTAGAGCCTACAAATCCACTCAGTCCTACTTCTTGTTCAGCCAATCACTGAGACAATTGGTCCGGAGAGAGAGAGTTAGACTAATTCCACAGCCTGGTGCTTACGGCCTTCACTTAGGAGGGTCCAGCTCCTGTTCCAATAAACATTCAGGTTTTTTTACACACTGGAACAGCATCAACAGGAGAGACTCCCACCCCAGAACTGCCAACAGCCCACTGGCAAGCTTATGTGAGATAGGAGACATGGAAGCCCAGCTCCCAATTAGACAGAGTGAGGCTCTGAACCTGGGGCCCCCTTGTACCAGGTGAGTGTTCTGATGAGCCCCACAGCTGTCTTTTGTGGGAGATGAGGCGTGTTGAGAGCACACCTCCTAGATTAGGCCCTGCGGGGAGACAGGCAGAGCAACACCCAGTTGGTGAATCCCAGCAGAGTTTATGGTGAGCTGTGCACCGAGCTGTTTGGTGTTGTAAGGACGTAGGTGCATTTGTTCATGTCACTAGCAGAAATTCTGCTGCTATGGAGACTTTACTGGGAGAAATTCAGGTCTCTGGGGATTTGGGAGCCTACAGGGTCAGGCAGCAACTGAGCAGGGGTTTTGAGGATCTACATTTTGGATGCAGGAATTTAAAGTGGCAGGTAGGACTAAGTCCCCTCGTGATTTCCCTACACCCCCCCTGAATTTCTCTACCACCCCCCCCCCCCCCCAGTTTTGTGAACTAGTTACATGCCAATTTAGTGACTGTTTGGAAATTTGAATTGAAATTGAACCATTAATATACACTTTAAAAGCATATAAAGTATATGGTAAAATACGTGTATCTGAAAAAGTATAACAGATTTGAAAAGTATGAACATAGACTAGCTTCCTTATACAGCTGTTGTTTTTTTATGACAATGTCAGTACATTCATTTCGGTGATATTGGCCAACCTAATAATTTCAAATTATGATTTGTAAGCAAAGTCTAAATGAGCTCTCCCTGACAGCTAGTGATGGGCTTGGGGGAAATGCTTCAGGACCAGATTGTATTTACATTCACACCTAATCTACCTAAGTATCCAGCAAACAGACCTGTGTTGCCCAAGTGATAGATTTTGGCTGGGGTTGGGTTACAAATCACTTGAATGGGGGGAGAGGGAGTAATGAAATGTTGTTATTCTTATTGTACGAGTAAAGGACAGTAGAACTGTACTTAGCCTGTGTTGACTGAGGGCATCAAGAGAGAGGGTGGAGACAGGTGCTTTGCTTGATTGTCTGAGTCACAAGTACGATTTGACCTGCCCCTCTCCACTGTTTAAAGACAGAGCTGATTAGGCTCCATAGGTAGTCTTTTGTTTTGTTAAGTGACCACTACAGCTGAAATCACTGATAATCAGGTCTAAGTGCTTAGTCCTGCTGTGGGGACAGTGTTTCTGTGAAAGAGATAGCCCAGTCTGCACTAGCAGTGAGGTTCCCCCACTGAGATCTCAGCTGAAATCACTGAGAGCTGGTGGAACCTCAAGAGACCAACTCTCAGAGGTCACAGTGTCAGGTGGCAGCAGAAGGTGACAGGGCAGGGCCATTGACAACAGAGCGGTGGAGTGAACGGTGGCACAGCAGACAACAGTGGACAGAGTGAGCAGCTGGAGGAATGAGCAAGGTGCCTTCTTGCCCCCCACCTGGGAGGTGAACTCATGTGAAAGCACCTCTGAACTCTGAGTCTCCACTGACCAAGGACAATACCGGTGGGTGGGGTGCAGTGGAGGGAAAAGTGAGAGGCACGTTAAATAAACATTTGTTTGTTGGACTATATTTTAGTGACTTTGCTCTAGAATGCTAGATTCGTGACTGGGAATGGAAACTTATATACTATGTTTCCTAGTAGGCCAAGATTTTTAAAATGCATTATTTGCCAAGGTTGTTATCTCACACTGTTGGTATCTTGAGAGCTCATTATGTTGGGGAGTTTCTGTACTACACATTTTTATTATTATAATTAATTTTTATATAAGAATGGTCATACTGGGTTAGACCAATTGTCCATATAGCCCAGTATCCTGTCTTCCGACAGTGGTCAAGGTGCTTCAGAGAGAATGAACAGAACAGGTAATCATCAAGTGATCCATCCCCTGTTGCCCATTCCCAGTTTCTGGCAAACAGGCTAGGGACACTCAGAGCATGGTGTTGCATCCCTCCCCATCCTGGCTAATAGCCACTGATGGACCTATTCTCCGAGAATTTATCTAGTTCTTTTTTAAATCCTGTTATAGTTTGGTCTTCACAGCATCCTCTGGCAAAGAGTTCCACGAGTTGACTTTATGCTGAGTAAAGAAGTACTTCCTTTTGTTTTTTTTTTAAAACCTGCTGCCTATTAATTTCATTGGGTGTCTGCTAGTTCTTGTGTTATGTGAAGGATTAAATAACATTTCCTTATTCACTTTCTTCACACCAGTCAAGATTTTATAGACCTCTATCATATCCCCCCTTAGTCGTCTCTTTTCTAAGATGAAAATTCCCAGTCATTTTAATCTCTCCTCCTGTTTCATACCCCCAATCATTTTAGTTGCCCATCTCTGTACCTTTTCCAATTCCAATATATCTTTTTTGGGATGGGGTGACCAGATCTGCACACAGTATTCAAGGTATGTACGTACCATGCATTTATATAGACGCAATATGATATTTTTTGTCTTATTATCTATCCTTTTCTTAATGATTCCCAACATTCTGTTTGCTTTGTTGGCTGCCGCTGCACATTGAGTGGATATTTTCAGAGAACCATCCACAGTGACTCCAACATCTCCTTCTTGAGTGTTAACAGCTAATTTAGACACTGTCATTTTGTATGTATAGTTGAGATTATGTTTTCCAACATGCATTACTTTGCATTTATCAACACTGAATTTTATCTGCCATTTTGTTGTTCAGTCACCCAGTTTTGTGAGATCCCTTTGTAACTCTTCGCAGTCTGCTTTGGACTTCATTATCTTGAATAGTTTGTATCATCTGCAAATTTTGCCACCTCACTGTTTATCCATTCTTCCAGATCATTTATGAATATGTTGAACAGTAATGGTCCCAGTACAGACCCCTAAGGGATACCACTATTTATCTCTCTCCATTCTGAAAACTGATAATTTATTCCTACCCTTTGTTTCCCATCTTTTAACCAGTTACTGATCCATGAGAGGACTTCCCCCTTATCCCATGATGGCTTACATTTCAAAAGTCAATTTAAATTCAATACATTTTTTTTAATTTATATTTTTTAAGAAATCTAGACCTGTTATGTGTTTTGGTGTATTTTGCATTATCCTTATGTTAAATTTGCATTATCCTAACAAAACATTTAATTTATTCATATCTCTTTTATAAGTTGCAGGTCAAAGTGAAAATGAAAAGACAAAAAACAATACAACAATTTTTCCACTCCAAGGCCTCAAAAACTAATCAAGGTGAAGAACACATCAAGAACCAAGAATATATCAACATGTCAGCTGAAGGGTCAAGTGGTGCATCTACATCCGACCAGCCCAAAGCACAAATACAGCTACCTACTGAAGAAACAGTATCTCCAAAACCTAAAGGCAGTTCCCGATTGTTGTCGGTCAAAGTGTTCCCATTTATTGAAGTTACAAAAGATGGCTACTGGTGCACCTCTTGCAAAAAAGCTTACGAAGAAGGAAAGCTTCCCAATGCTCTAACTGGTAAAAGAGGAGGGGCTTGGTTTGTCAGACCGATCAGCAAAGCCAATGCTGACAAACTACGTGAAAAGGCTGCAAAACACCAGGCCTCTGGAGTACATCAACATGCAGAAAGCCTTATAAGCCCCCTTTCAAAGCCAATTTTAGAAGTACTTAATGAGGCTGTTAAGAATGCTGGAGACACAATACAGTTAATGCAAACATGGCTGTGGCATCCTACTTTTTGTTTAAGCAAGAGATACCACACACTACAAACTGGAGGCCAATGTCAAGCGCACTGTCACTTGTTCATCCTGTAGCTGAACACTGGTTCCGAACAAGACCAGCAAATGTTCACTGTCTTTCTGCAGGAAACTCAACAGTGAAAGACTCAACAGTTGAAAAAGTGAAGAACTCTCTCACCGCATTCAGAAAAATTGCATACATGGCTGATGAATGCACCGATGCAAATGGGCATCAAGTATTAAGTTACTGTGTACGTTATCTTGATGTCAGTGGTAGGCCAGTAGATGCATTTCTAGATGTTCAAGTTATAGAAGACACGTCGGCTGCATCTGTGACAACCCACATTTTAGAAGAGTTAAATGCTTGTCAATTGGGCCCCAAACAGATGGCTGCTTGTGCATTTGATGGAGCTGCAAACTTCTCTGGAAGACATGGTGGAGTACAAGCTTTGCTCAGAGAAAAGTGTAACTCTAATCTCTTCTATACACACTGCAGACGCCATCTACTCCAACTAGCACTAGTACAGGCTGCAGAATCTTCAAAAGACATTTAAAAAGCTATAAATTTAATGTCTTCATTATATTATTTTTTCAGCAGGAGTCCAAAAAGGCTAAATATCTTGGAAAATGTAGAAGATACACTGGGACTGAAGTTCATATTAGTCCACCTGGGAAAACCCTCTGGCTTTGTCATGAGTAATCCTTGGCTGTTGTCTTAAAATTACTTCAGCCATTATTACTGGCTTTGGAAAGTATCTACCAAGATGGGATGGATCTAAGTAGTGAGGCTGGTGGATTACTTTTGCTACTACGTTCAGAGAAGACTATTGCCATTCTCTCTCTCATAAGTCTACTGTTGAAACCACTTGGGTCATTAAACAATGCTATCCAGGCATCTGCTACAACAGGAGTAGATCTTTGTCCAGCAATAGAAGCTACATTTGGATCTATCAGAGAGCTATCCATTGAAAAAGTACTGGAAGAAGCAAAGACTTCAGTCCAGAAGTTGACTAATGAAGGCATTTATATTGAATCCTTAAGTGAAGAGGACAAGAAGTGTCTGTTAAGACAACTGAAAAAGTACACAGACTTGATTCTTAAAAATCTACAACAGCGACTTCTAGATTCTACTCAACCTCTACGTAGCTTTTACAGATGCCTGTCCTCTAAAACACTGACAGTTGAGTGGAGTGAGGCACTGCCAGCAATGGGGCTGCCATGGGATCAGGACAGAATAGAGAATTTGAACACAGAGTGGAATATCATACGACGAATGAATGAAGATTTGACTTCAACTTCTTTTTTATCATCGCTAGTGGCTCGACCCGATCTTTGTGCTATGTTTCCTGGGATGAAAGAAGTAGGAATTCATCTCTTGCTACTCCCAGTCACAACAGCTACAGCTGAGCGTTATTTTTCATCATTGAATAGAATTTTGTGTTCCGAAAGAAGTCGCCTTCTGCCTGATCATGTGAATGAACTAATGAGCATATCAGTTGAAGGAATAGAAGTACCGGACACAGGAGAAGCCACCAAAGATGAATGCATTGCATTCAAGAAGTTCATTAACAGAGTTGTGCAAAATTATAACAAGAAACCAAGAAGGATGTAGACATAGTGCTTCATAGAAGGTTTAAGTAGCCAACTTTAATTTGTGTGATGATTTTAAAACATGAGTTAAATCTAATAAAATGGTCATGAAACATTTTTCAGTTTTTACTATGGTGTCATACAGCCCACCTTCACCCTCACGGTCTCACCCCTCATAGGCCCTGACACCCCCCCCCCCCCCGTAAATTCTAACACCCCACCCCACCCCCCAATTTCAATTCCTGGGGAAACCACCTTGTGTCTCTAATTGCGATATTCTCAGTGTAGAGTTCAGCCTGCAGAGGGAGCGCTGACTGAAGTAACTGACAGAAGGAGAGAGAGAGAGAGAGAGAGCTGGATTTGCTTTTTGAATTCACAGCAATCTTTTGATTGGGATAGTCAATAGGCGGACCATGGACCAAATCCAGACCGCTAGACGCTTTTGAACGGACCACAACATCTTTTTATTTACTTATTATTTTCATTATTGTTATTGTTTTGGTATAATTTTCTCTGGAGTCTGGACCTTGACAATACCTTGACCAAGAAATTTGGACCTTGACAAAAAGTAATTGATTATCCCTGCTTTAGATTCCTGGGTTCCAAGGCCAAAAGGGACCATTGTGATCACCTAGTCTGACCTCCTGCATAACACAGGCCAGAGAACTGCCCCCAAATAATTCCTAGAGCAGATCTTTTGCAAAAACATCCACTCTTGAGTTAAAAATTGCCAGTGATGGAGAGTAGGGGCTATGTATTTAGTGATTAGAACCACTGCTCTACCAGTCTGGACTAGATACATAAGGAGGAATTAACCAATTTCTAGTAAATTCAAATTTAGGAACAGGAATTTCCAGACTGGAGATCACACCAGGAATCCATCCAGTCTAGTCACCCATCTATGACACTGGTCAGCCACATGCTGCAGAGGAAGGTGTAAGAACCTCACGGTAGCAGACATAGGCTAATCTGCCTCCCATAAAGGTCTCATTCTAATTCCTTTTGGCTAGAAATTGGCCTGGTTCCTGAAGTGTGAGGTTTTATGTCCCTTCCAAAACTCTTTGAACTGTTATAACTCTGGCTGTTCTTGCTATCCATAGAAATGTCCAATCCTTCTTTGAATCTTGCTAAATTCTTGGTCTCAACAACTTCCTATGGCAATGAGTTACACAGTCTAATCACTTGCTGTATGGAACAGCATTCTTTGTTTTTGGTTTTGAATTTCCCACCTTTTAAGTTCATTGAACATCCCTTGTTCTTGTGTTATGAGAAGGGGGAACAGAAACTCCAATCTCCCTGCTCCAGACCACTTAGTATTTTACAGTCCTGCACAATGTCCCCTCCTATTCACCTCTTTTCTAAAGTGACTAATCCCAGTCTTTACAGTATTTCTCTCATCTTCACAGGAGAGTTTTGACGCCTCTGCTCATTCCTGTCACCTTACTAGGAACATCTAGATCTGAATAGATCAATAAATCAGAGCCAGGAAAGGCCAGTTCAAAACATTATTCAGCAAAAAGCCAATTTAAACAAATAATCCTGATTTGTTTTCCAACATCGCCGAGTGGCTCCAGCCAAGATCAGGTCCCCACTGTGCTGGATGTGGCACTCAGGCAAAGGAGGAGACAGTCTTTGCCCTGAAGAGCTCCCAGTCTAAATAGACAAGAGAGACAAACAGCTGAAGGGGAGACAGAGGGAAGTGACTTCCCCAAGCTCACACAGTAGCTCAGCAAGCCAAGAAGAGTGCCTAGTCTCTTTTTACGAGTGTGTGTCCCACCTGCCAGAGCACACCTCTGAGGCAGGTACTGACTGTAACGAAGCCTCAGCTAGAGATGCTGCCCATCCTCTTTGGGTGCTGGGACAGGCTGCTCAGTGTAGTGGGTACCTACCCAAGTAGGGGAGGGCAGGAAGGGCCCAGCTTCAAGGATTTCACATTGGGGGCGGGGGAGGGGACAGGGTCAAAGCTCTGACTCTCTCAAGTGTGAGTCAGGGCTTGTCTACCACTTGAGACATTAAAGGCTGCACAGCTGCAGCACTGCAGTGTAGACACTACCTACGCCTACAGGAGGGGTTCTCCCATTGATGTAGGTACTCCCCCTCCCCGAGAGGTGGCAGCTAGGACAACAGAAGAATTCCTCTGTCAACCTAGCTGGCTGGGCTGCCCTGGGGGCTAGGGAGGCTAAACTATGTCTCTCATGGTTTGGATGTTTTAACACTCCAGAATGAGGTAAGTGGATGGCCCCCTGGCATTTTAGTGCAGACCAGGCCTCAGACATTCAGCTCCTGGTTCTGGAGGTGATGGGAGGGGGCGGGGCTGACTGGTCTCAAATTTCTGCTTCTTCAATTGCTTCAATTCAATTCTGCCAGTGTCCAGTAAATGGCGGTGATGTCTTATAAATCCTTCTTAGCTCAGGTTTAACTGCGGGAGAGGAGGTAGCTGGTAATTTCCCAAAGTTGCCTTTTATACCAGCCCACTTCGAATTCTTCTTCTTTTCCTACTTCATTTAAAGGTCTGAGATGCTCTATGCTGGGTCTGTTTGATTTTCCATTTACAGTGTTTCATTCTGTCCTTTGCAAGAGAGATCAGGTCACTAAAAGATTTGGACCTGATTCCTCTCTTACACACCTGGTGTGTAAATCAGGAGTAACTCACTGGAAAAATGTCAAGCCCTGAGTGCCCTAGTGAAGTTGACCTAAGACCTGGTGGAGACGCAGCTGGGTTGACAGGAAACTTCTTTCATTAGCCTAGACACCACATTTCAGAGAAGTGGGTTACCTGAATCGATAGAAAATCCCTGTCCTTTGATGTAGGAAGAGTGTACGCTACGGTGCTCCAGCAGCACAGCTGTAGCATGTAGCTGTGCCACTGGAGTGCAGACGTACCCGGGGTGATGAGATAGTCTGATGTGGGGCTCCCTCAATCTCTCCCATTGGAGCTGTTCCACTTTGAATCATCAGAGCAGGGGGACTGGATTCTGGGTCTGCCCTGCCTCAGGCAAGTGCCCTGCCCATGGGGCTATAGAGTCACCCTCACCCTCTCTGTGGCCCAGTGAGTATTTATGTATGCATAGTGGAGTATTTCACTAGGAGCGAGTCAGGTAGCCCCACGTCAGACTAGCCCTTAGCCCAGTGGCTTGGGCACTCACCTGAGAAGTAACAGCTCCCTCTTCTAATTCCTTCTCCTCAGCAGGCAGATGGGGGACTTGACCGCAGGGTCTCTCACATCCCAAGTGAGTACCCCATCCACAGGGCTAAAAGTTATGAGGCAGGGCCTGCTCCCTGCCCCCCCCCAGTTCATGCAGAGTTAGGCAGCCTCTCAGCACACCGACCAGATGGGGCCCCACACTGGAGCCAGGCATGGGAGTGCCTGGTCTCCCTGGGTGTACTTCACCAACACAGGTGGGAACATCCGGTGCGCAGCAGGAGGCAGCCATGCACATGGCCAAGAGGCAGAAACACGAGTGTGGAGGGAATTTTCATTGTAAAAACTGAACGAGTTTTGGCACTGTGACAAAGTTCCTCCTCTGCCTTGGTGGGTCTTGAGCTTATTGGCGGATTTGCTCGCCTTGGAGCTTCACGGTAGCCCTCAGTTTGGCCGTTTTCGTGAACCAACAGTCCAGGTCAACTCCTCCTGTGTCTGACCAGGAGTTGGGAGGTTTGGGGGGAACCCGGGCCCGCCCTCTACTCCGGGTTCCAGCCCCGGGCCCTGTGGAATGCAGCTGTCTAGAGTGCCTCCTGGAACAGCTGTGCAACAGCTACAACTCCCTGGGCTACTTCCCCATGGCCTCCTCCCAACACCTTCTCTATCCGCACCATAGGACCTCCCTCCTGGTGTCTGATAATGCTTGTACTCCTCAGTCCTCCAACAGTATGCGTTCTCATTCTCAGCTTCTAGCACCTTTTGCTCCCAGCTCCTTACACATGCACCACAAACTGAAGTGAGCTCCTTTTTAAACCCAGGTGCCCTGATTAGCCTGCCTTAATTGATTCTAGCAGCTTCTTGATTGGCTGCAGGTGTTCTAATCAGCCTGTCTGTCTTAATTGTCTCCAGAAGGTTCCTGATTGTTCTGGAACCTTCCCTGTTACCTTACCCAGGGAAAAGGGACCTACTTAGCCTGGGGCTAATACATCTGCCTTCTATTACTCTCCTATAGCCCTCTGGCTTGGAGGGAGAAGGCTGGAGGGAGGGTGGAGGCCCACCGGTCGCTCCACTCCCGGTTGGACCACATTTATTTATCATGCTTCCACCTTTCGCGAGCCCACTCCTCCAGCATTCGGCCGGCCCCATTTTCTGATCATCATTTAGCCACCGTGACGGCCTCCCTGTGCACGGAGAGGCCGGGGCCAGCCTATTGGCATTTCAACAACAGCCTATTGGAGAATGAGGGCATCGTGACGTCCTTCCGGGAGTTTTGGCTGGCCTGGCGAGAGCAGCGGCGTGCCTTTCCCTCGGCGTGGCGATGGTGGGATCTAGGGAAGGTGCGCCCCAAGCTCTTCTGCCATGACTACACTCGGGGCACCAGCCGACGGAGAAATGCAGCGATAGAGCAGTTGGAACGGGAGGTCTTAGAGATGGAGAGGCATCTGGCCGCCGACCCCGAGGATCCGTCCCTCTGCGGAGCATGCCGGGAGAAGCGGGAGGAGCTCCGGGCCCTCGAGGACCATCGCGCCCGAGGTGCCTTCGTCCGGTCCCGCATCCGCCTCCTTCGGGAGATGGACCGCGGCTCCCGCTTCTTCTATGCCCTGGAGAAAACGAGGGGGGCCAAGAAACATGTCACCTGCCTTCTAGCGGAAGACGGCACCCCGCTCACGGATCTGGAGGAGATGTGTGGGAGGGCCCGCGACTTCTACACAAGCCTTTTCTCCCCGGATCCGACTGATCCTGGCGCTTGCGGGGTGCTCTGGGAGGAACTCCCCACGGTCAGCGTGGGCGACCGAGACCGGCTGGAGCTGCCTCTCACCCTGGCCGAGTTCTCGGAAGCCCTCCGCCGCATGCCCACCAATAAATCTCCGGGCATGGACGGGCTGACCGTGGAGTTTTACCGCGCGTTCTGGGACATCCTCGGCCCAGACCTAGTCGCTGTCTGGGCTGAGTCTTTGCAGGGCGGGGTCCTCCCTCTGTCGTGCAGGCGAGCAGTGCTCGCCTTGCTGCCGAAGAAGGGGGACCTCCGCGATTTACGAAACTGGCGTCCCGTCTCACTCCTTAGCACGGACTACAAAATCGTAGCGAAAGCAATTTCGCTGCGGCTAGGGTCCGTGATGGCGGACGTGATCCACCCAGACCAGACCTATACTGTCCCAGGTCGCTGCATTTTTGACAACCTATTTCTAGTCCGAGACCTTTTGGAACTCAGGCGGAGAGATGGTCTGTCGTTCGCCCTCCTGTCTCTTGATCAGGAGAAGGCGTTCGATAGAGTAGAGCAGGGGTACCTCCTGAGCACTCTGCAGGCGTTTGGATTCGGACCTCAGTTTGTGAGTTTTCTCCGGGTGCTGTATGCCTCCGCGGAGTGTTTGGTTAGGCTCAACTGGACCCTGACCGAACCGGTCAGCTTCGGGCGAGGAGTGCGACAGGGGTGCCCCCTCTCGGGCCAGCTGTACGCTCTTGCGATCGAGCCTTTCCTCTGTCTCCTCCGCAGGAGGTTGACGGGGTTGGTGCTGCGGGAGCCGGAGCTGCGGCTGGTCCTGTCGGCGTACGCCGATGACGTGCTTCTCGTGGTCCAGGACCCGGGCGACCTGGCGCGAGTGGAGGCATGCCAGGCCATCTATTCGGCAGCCTCCTCCGCCCGAGTCAACTGGGTCAAGAGCTCTGGCTTGGCGGTAGGGGACTGGCGGCAGGCAAGCTCCCTCCCACCCGCGCTTCAGACCATCCGGTGGAGCGAGGGTCCTCTGCTCTATCTCGGCGTTTACCTTTCCGCCACGCACCCTTCTCCGCCGGAGAACTGGCAAAATTTAGAGGGCGGGGTGATAGAGAGGATCCGGAAATGGACGAGGCTACTCCGATGTCTCTCCCTCCGAGGGAGAGCACTGGTGCTTAACCAACTAGTCCTGTCCACGCTCTGGTACCGGCTCAACACCCTGGCCCCGGCCCCGGGTTTCCTGTCCCACCTCCGGAGATTGATTTTGGAGTTCTTTTGGTCGGGAATGCACTGGGCCCCTGTCGGAGTTCTTCATTTACCCCTGAAGGAAGGAGGGCAGGGCCTGAAATGTCTGTACACTCAGGTCCGCGTTTTCCGCCTCCAGGCCCTGCAGAGACTCCTTTACAGTGCAGGTAGTTCGACGTGGAGCATATTGGCGCACGCCTTCCTGCGCCGCTTCCACGGGCTCCGATACGACCGGCAGCTCTTTTATCTTTGTCCGAGAGGTTTTCCGCGAGACCTCTCCGAGCTGCCGGTCTTCTACCAGGACCTCCTCCGGACCTGGAAACTGTTTCTCACGACCAGGTCCGTGGCGGCCACCGTGGGAGCAGATCTCCTCACGGAGCCCCTGCTACACAACCCCCAACTCTGTGTGCAGGTGGCGGAGTCCCGCTCGGTGCGCCAGAGGCTGGTCCTGGCGGAAGTCACGAGGGTCGGAGACCTCCTGGACTACGACCGGAGAGACTGGCTGGATCCCCTGACGCTCGCTCGGCGCATGGGGCTCTCCAGCCCCCGTACTCCCCGGCGCGTACTTCAGGAGGTGAGGGCTGCCTTGACCCCCGCTGCTCGGGCTTATGTTAACCGCGCCTTGTGCGAGGGCGCACCCCGCCCATCCTCTACCCCGGGCCCACCGGACCTTTCCATTGGGCCCCTACCCTGCCGATCCCGACAAACCCCTCACCCTTTCACAGCGAGCCGGCTGCATGAACTGCAGCCGGTCAGTTTTCAAGTTGCATCACGGAAATATTTGTATACACTTACGTTTCACACCCTTCACGCCCACACCCTGGTGTCCCGTCCCGACACAAAGTGGCGGGACCTCCTGCTACCTTTGGAGGGTGAGCAACCTCGGTGGGCCAGCCTGTACTCCACCCTGGTCCCGAGGCCCGTCGGGGACATCAGTTGGCGGCTCCTTCACGGAGCTGTGAGCACGGGCGTGTTTTTGACACGGTTTACTTCCATCCCGGATACTTGTCCTTTTTGTAATGTGAGGGAAACCCTGGCGCATGTCTATTTAGAGTGTGCCAGATTGCAGCCCCTTTTTCGGCTCCTCACAAATATTCTATTGCGCTTCTGGCTTCATTTTTCTCCCCACCTCTTTATCTATACACTCCCCATTCGTGGCCCCACAAAATCGCGGGATCTCCTGGTTAACCTCCTCCTAGCCTTGGCTAAAAGAGCCATTTACAAAACCAGAGAGAAGAGGTTGGCCCATGAAACGTCCTGTGATTGTAGGGCCTTTTTCCGATCCTCAGTACATTCACGTATCCGAGCGGAGTTTCTCTGGGCGGCGTCCACTGACTCCCTTGACACCTTCGAAGAGTGGTGGGCGCTGTCCGGGGCTCTCTGCTCGGTGACCCCGTCCGGTTCCCTCCGTCTGACCTTTTGATGGAGGGGAAGAGCGAGAGACACCAGCCCCAGCCATTGCCGCTGTGGACACCATCGTCACTGTCATCTAGGAGGGGTCCTATAATACGTGGGTGTCCCCCCCCACCCCCAAATCACCCACCCCGCAGCCGTGCCCATCTTGCCGGGCACTCTCAGGGGGGGGATAATCGGTGATACCGGGCGCGGCACTGGGTAACTCGAGGGGGTGGAAGACCACGAGTGTCGAGGAAGCCCCCCCGCTCTGGGCCCAGGCTAGCCTGAACACTTCTCCCTCCTGAAAGCTGCTGTGTTATACCTTCTGTTTGCGTTGTTTTGTTGCATACTTTGATTTGGTTCTTTGGTAATTCTTGTAATTGTCACAATAAAATTTTTTTTTTTTTTTTTTTCTGTTTCAAAAAACCTTCCCTGTTACCTTACCCAGGGAAAAGGGACCTACTTAGCCTGGGGCTAATACATCTGCCTTCTATTACTCTCCTATAGCCCTCTGGCTTGGAGGGAGAAGGCTGGAGGGAGGGTGGAGGCCCACCGGTCGCTCCACTCCCGGTTGGACCACATTTATTTATCATGCTTCCACCTTTCGCGAGCCCACTCCTCCAGCATTCGGCCGGCCCCATTTTCTGATCATCATTTAGCCACCGTGACGGCCTCCCTGTGCACGGAGAGGCCGGGGCCAGCCTATTGGCATTTCAACAACAGCCTATTGGAGAATGAGGGCATCGTGACGTCCTTCCGGGAGTTTTGGCTGGCCTGGCGAGAGCAGCGGCATGCCTTTCCCTCGGCGTGGCGATGGTGGGATCTAGGGAAGGTGCGCCCCAAGCTCTTCTGCCATGACTACACTCGGGGCACCAGCCGACGGAGAAATGCAGCGATAGAGCAGTTGGAACGGGAGGTCTTAGAGATGGAGAGGCATCTGGCCGCCGACCCCGAGGATCCGTCCCTCTGCGGAGCGTGCCGGGAGAAGCGGGAGGAGCTCCGGGCCCTCGAGGACCATCGCGCCCGAGGTGCCTTCGTCCGGTCCCGCATCCGCCTCCTTCGGGAGATGGACCGCGGCTCCCGCTTCTTCTATGCCCTGGAGAAAACGAGGGGGGCCAAGAAACATGTCACCTGCCTTCTAGCGGAAGACGGCACCCCGCTCACGGATCTGGAGGAGATGTGTGGGAGGGCCCGCGACTTCTACACAAGCCTTTTCTCCCCGGATCCGACTGATCCTGGCGCTTGCGGGGTGCTCTGGGAGGAACTCCCCACGGTCAGCGTGGGCGACCGAGACCGGCTGGAGTTGCCTCTCACCCTGGCCGAGTTCTCGGAAGCCCTCCGCCGCATGCCCACCAATAAATCTCCGGGCATGGACGGGCTGACCGTGGAGTTTTACCGCGCGTTCTGGGACATCCTCGGCCCAGACCTAGTCGCTGTCTGGGCTGAGTCTTTGCAGGGCGGGGTCCTCCCTCTGTCGTGCAGGCGAGCAGTGCTCGCCTTGCTGCCGAAGAAGGGGGACCTCCGCGATTTACGAAACTGGCGTCCCGTCTCACTCCTTAGCACGGACTACAAAATCGTAGCGAAAGCAATTTCGCTGCGGCTAGGGTCCGTGATGGCGGACGTGATCCACCCAGACCAGACCTATACTGTCCCAGGTCGCTGCATTTTTGACAACCTATTTCTAGTCCGAGACCTTTTGGAACTCGGGCGGAGAGACGGTCTGTCGTTCGCCCTCCTGTCTCTTGATCAGGAGAAGGCGTTTGATAGAGTAGAGCAGGGGTACCTCCTGAGCACTCTGCAGGCGTTTGGATTCGGACCTCAGTTTGTGAGTTTTCTCCGGGTGCTGTATGCCTCCGCGGAGTGTTTGGTTAGGCTCAACTGGACCCTGACCGAACCGGTCAGCTTCGGGCGAGGAGTGCGGCAGGGGTGCCCCCTTTCGGGCCAGCTGTATGCTCTTGCGATCGAGCCTTTCCTCTGTCTCCTCCGCAGGAGGTTGACGGGGTTGGTGCTGCGGGAGCCGGAGCTGCGGCTGGTCCTGTCGGCGTACGCCGATGACGTGCTTCTCGTGGTCCAGGACCCGGGCGACCTGGCGCGAGTGGAGGCATACCAGGCCATCTATTCGGCAGCCTCCTCCGCCCGAGTCAACTGGGTCAAGAGCTCTGGCTTGGCGGTAGGGGACTGGCGGCAGGCAAGCTCCCTCCCACCCGCGCTTCAGACCATCCAGTGGAGCGAGGGTCCTCTGCTCTATCTCGGCGTTTACCTTTCCGCCACGCACCCTTCTCCGCCGGAGAACTGGCAAAATTTAGAGGGCGGGGTGATAGAGAGGATCCGGAAATGGACGAGGCTACTCCGATGTCTCTCCCTCCGAGGGAGAGCACTGGTGCTTAACCAACTAGTCCTGTCCACGCTCTGGTACCGGCTCAACACCCTGGCCCCGGCCCCGGGTTTCCTGTCCCACCTCCGGAGATTGATTTTGGAGTTCTTTTGGTCGGGAATGCACTGGGCCCCTGTCGGAGTTCTTCATTTACCCCTGAAGGAAGGAGGGCAGGGCCTGAAATGTCTGTACACTCAGGTCCGCGTTTTCCGCCTCCAGGCCCTGCAGAGACTCCTTTACAGTGCAGGTAGTTCGACGTGGAGCATATTGGCGCACGCCTTCCTGCGCCGCTTCCACGGGCTCCGATACGACCGGCAGCTCTTTTATCTTTGTCCGAGAGGTTTTCCGCGAGACCTCTCCGAGCTGCCGGTCTTCTACCAGGACCTCCTCCGGACCTGGAAACTGTTTCTCACGACCAGGTCCGTGGCGGCCACCGTGGGAGCAGATCTCCTCACGGAGCCCCTGCTACACAACCCCCAACTCTGTGTGCAGGTGGCGGAGTCCCGCTCGGTGCGCCAGAGGCTGGTCCTGGCGGAAGTCACGAGGGTCGGAGACCTCCTGGACTACGACCGGAGAGACTGGCTGGATCCCCTGACGCTCGCTCGGCGCATGGGGCTCTCCAGCCCCCGTACTCCCCGGCGCGTACTTCAGGAGGTGAGGGCTGCCTTGACCCCCGCTGCTCGGGCTTATGTTAACCGCGCCTTGTGCGAGGGCGCACCCCGCCCATCCTCTACCCCGGGCCCACCGGACCTTTCCATTGGGCCCCTACCCTGCCGATCCCGACAAACCCCTCACCCTTTCACAGCGAGCCGGCTGCATGAACTGCAGCCGGTCAGTTTTCAAGTTGCATCACGGAAATATTTGTATACACTTACGTTTCACACCCTTCACGCCCACACCCTGGTGTCCCGTCCCGACACAAAGTGGCGGGACCTCCTGCTACCTTTGGAGGGTGAGCAACCTCGGTGGGCCAGCCTGTACTCCACCCTGGTCCCGAGGCCCGTCGGGGACATCAGTTGGCGGCTCCTTCACGGAGCTGTGAGCACGGGCGTGTTTTTGACACGGTTTACTTCCATCCCGGATACTTGTCCTTTTTGTAATGTGAGGGAAACCCTGGCGCATGTCTATTTAGAGTGTGCCAGATTGCAGCCCCTTTTTCGGCTCCTCACAAATATTCTATTGCGCTTCTGGCTTCATTTTTCTCCCCACCTCTTTATCTATACACTCCCCATTCGTGGCCCCACAAAATCGCGGGATCTCCTGGTTAACCTCCTCCTAGCCTTGGCTAAAAGAGCCATTTACAAAACCAGAGAGAAGAGGTTGGCCCATGAAACGTCCTGTGATTGTAGGGCCTTTTTCCGATCCTCAGTACATTCACGTATCCGAGCGGAGTTTCTCTGGGCGGCGTCCACTGACTCCCTTGACACCTTCGAAGAGTGGTGGGCGCTGTCCGGGGCTCTCTGCTCGGTGACCCCGTCCGGTTCCCTCCGTCTGACCTTTTGATGGAGGGGAAGAGCGAGAGACACCAGCCCCAGCCATTGCCGCTGTGGACACCATCGTCACTGTCATCTAGGAGGGGTCCTATAATACGTGGGTGTCCCCCCCCACCCCCAAATCACCCACCCCGCAGCCGTGCCCATCTTGCCGGGCACTCTCAGGGGGGGGATAATCGGTGATACCGGGCGCGGCACTGGGTAACTCGAGGGGGTGGAAGACCACGAGTGTCGAGGAAGCCCCCCCGCTCTGGGCCCAGGCTAGCCTGAACACTTCTCCCTCCTGAAAGCTGCTGTGTTATACCTTCTGTTTGCGTTGTTTTGTTGCATACTTTGATTTGGTTCTTTGGTAATTCTTGTAATTGTCACAATAAAATTTTTTTTTTTTTTTTTTTCTGTTTCAAAAAACCTTCCCTGTTACCTTACCCAGGGAAAAGGGACCTACTTAGCCTGGGGCTAATACATCTGCCTTCTATTACTCTCCTATAGCCCTCTGGCTTGGAGGGAGAAGGCTGGAGGGAGGGTGGAGGCCCACCGGTCGCTCCACTCCCGGTTGGACCACATTTATTTATCATGCTTCCACCTTTCGCGAGCCCACTCCTCCAGCATTCGGCCGGCCCCATTTTCTGATCATCATTTAGCCACCGTGACGGCCTCCCTGTGCACGGAGAGGCCGGGGCCAGCCTATTGGCATTTCAACAACAGCCTATTGGAGAATGAGGGCATCGTGACGTCCTTCCGGGAGTTTTGGCTGGCCTGGCGAGAGCAGCGGCATGCCTTTCCCTCGGCGTGGCGATGGTGGGATCTAGGGAAGGTGCGCCCCAAGCTCTTCTGCCATGACTACACTCGGGGCACCAGCCGACGGAGAAATGCAGCGATAGAGCAGTTGGAACGGGAGGTCTTAGAGATGGAGAGGCATCTGGCCGCCGACCCCGAGGATCCGTCCCTCTGCGGAGCGTGCCGGGAGAAGCGGGAGGAGCTCCGGGCCCTCGAGGACCATCGCGCCCGAGGTGCCTTCGTCCGGTCCCGCATCCGCCTCCTTCGGGAGATGGACCGCGGCTCCCGCTTCTTCTATGCCCTGGAGAAAACGAGGGGGGCCAAGAAACATGTCACCTGCCTTCTAGCGGAAGACGGCACCCCGCTCACGGATCTGGAGGAGATGTGTGGGAGGGCCCGCGACTTCTACACAAGCCTTTTCTCCCCGGATCCGACTGATCCTGGCGCTTGCGGGGTGCTCTGGGAGGAACTCCCCACGGTCAGCGTGGGCGACCGAGACCGGCTGGAGTTGCCTCTCACCCTGGCCGAGTTCTCGGAAGCCCTCCGCCGCATGCCCACCAATAAATCTCCGGGCATGGACGGGCTGACCGTGGAGTTTTACCGCGCGTTCTGGGACATCCTCGGCCCAGACCTAGTCGCTGTCTGGGCTGAGTCTTTGCAGGGCGGGGTCCTCCCTCTGTCGTGCAGGCGAGCAGTGCTCGCCTTGCTGCCGAAGAAGGGGGACCTCCGCGATTTACGAAACTGGCGTCCCGTCTCACTCCTTAGCACGGACTACAAAATCGTAGCGAAAGCAATTTCGCTGCGGCTAGGGTCCGTGATGGCGGACGTGATCCACCCAGACCAGACCTATACTGTCCCAGGTCGCTGCATTTTTGACAACCTATTTCTAGTCCGAGACCTTTTGGAACTCGGGCGGAGAGACGGTCTGTCGTTCGCCCTCCTGTCTCTTGATCAGGAGAAGGCGTTCGATAGAGTAGAGCAGGGGTACCTCCTGAGCACTCTGCAGGCGTTTGGATTCGGACCTCAGTTTGTGAGTTTTCTCCGGGTGCTGTATGCCTCCGCGGAGTGTTTGGTTAGGCTCAACTGGACCCTGACCGAACCGGTCAGCTTCGGGCGAGGAGTGCGACAGGGGTGCCCCCTCTCGGGCCAGTTGTATGCTCTTGCGATCGAGCCTTTCCTCTGTCTCCTCCGCAGGAGGTTGACGGGGTTGGTGCTGCGGGAGCCGGAGCTGCGGCTGGTCCTGTCGGCGTACGCCGATGACGTGCTTCTCGTGGTCCAGGACCCGGGCGACCTGGCGCGAGTGGAGGCATGCCAGGCCATCTATTCGGCAGCCTCCTCCGCCCGAGTCAACTGGGTCAAGAGCTCTGGCTTGGCGGTAGGGGACTGGCGGCAGGCAAGCTCCCTCCCACCCGCGCTTCAGACCATCCGGTGGAGCGAGGGTCCTCTGCTCTATCTCGGCGTTTACCTTTCCGCCACGCACCCTTCTCCGCCGGAGAACTGGCAAAATTTAGAGGGCGGGGTGATAGAGAGGATCCGGAAATGGACGAGGCTACTCCGATGTCTCTCCCTCCGAGGGAGAGCACTGGTGCTTAACCAACTAGTCCTGTCCACGCTCTGGTACCGGCTCAACACCCTGGCCCCGGCCCCGGGTTTCCTGTCCCACCTCCGGAGATTGATTTTGGAGTTCTTTTGGTCGGGAATGCACTGGGCCCCTGTCGGAGTTCTTCATTTACCCCTGAAGGAAGGAGGGCAGGGCCTGAAATGTCTGTACACTCAGGTCCGCGTTTTCCGCCTCCAGGCCCTGCAGAGACTCCTTTACAGTGCAGGTAGTTCGACGTGGAGCATATTGGCGCACGCCTTCCTGCGCCGCTTCCACGGGCTCCGATACGACCGGCAGCTCTTTTATCTTTGTCCGAGAGGTTTTCCGCGAGACCTCTCCGAGCTGCCGGTCTTCTACCAGGACCTCCTCCGGACCTGGAAACTGTTTCTCACGACCAGGTCCGTGGCGGCCACCGTGGGAGCAGATCTCCTCACGGAGCCCCTGCTACACAACCCCCAACTCTGTGTGCAGGTGGCGGAAGTCCCGCTCGGTGCGCCAGAGGCTGGTCCTGGCGGAAGTCACGAGGGTCGGAGACCTCCTGGACTACGACCGGAGAGACTGGCTGGATCCCCTGACGCTCGCTCGGCGCATGGGGCTCTCCAGCCCCCGTACTCCCCGGCGCGTACTTCAGGAGGTGAGGGCTGCCTTGACCCCCGCTGCTCGGGCTTATGTTAACCGCGCCTTGTGCGAGGGCGCACCCCGCCCATCCTCTACCCCGGGCCCACCGGACCTTTCCATTGGGCCCCTACCCTGCCGATCCCGACAAACCCCTCACCCTTTCACAGCGAGCCGGCTGCATGAACTGCAGCCGGTCAGTTTTCAAGTTGCATCACGGAAATATTTGTATACACTTACGTTTCACACCCTTCACGCCCACACCCTGGTGTCCCGTCCCGACACAAAGTGGCGGGACCTCCTGCTACCTTTGGAGGGTGAGCAACCTCGGTGGGCCAGCCTGTACTCCACCCTGGTCCCGAGGCCCGTCGGGGACATCAGTTGGCGGCTCCTTCACGGAGCTGTGAGCACGGGCGTGTTTTTGACACGGTTTACTTCCATCCCGGATACTTGTCCTTTTTGTAATGTGAGGGAAACCCTGGCGCATGTCTATTTAGAGTGTGCCAGATTGCAGCCCCTTTTTCGGCTCCTCACAAATATTCTATTGCGCTTCTGGCTTCATTTTTCTCCCCACCTCTTTATCTATACACTCCCCATTCGTGGCCCCACAAAATCGCGGGATCTCCTGGTTAACCTCCTCCTAGCCTTGGCTAAAAGAGCCATTTACAAAACCAGAGAGAAGAGGTTGGCCCATGAAACGTCCTGTGATTGTAGGGCCTTTTTCCGATCCTCAGTACATTCACGTATCCGAGCGGAGTTTCTCTGGGCGGCGTCCACTGACTCCCTTGACACCTTCGAAGAGTGGTGGGCGCTGTCCGGGGCTCTCTGCTCGGTGACCCCGTCCGGTTCCCTCCGTCTGACCTTTTGATGGAGGGGAAGAGCGAGAGACACCAGCCCCAGCCATTGCCGCTGTGGACACCATCGTCACTGTCATCTAGGAGGGGTCCTATAATACGTGGGTGTCCCCCCCCACCCCCAAATCACCCACCCCGCAGCCGTGCCCATCTTGCCGGGCACTCTCAGGGGGGGGATAATCGGTGATACCGGGCGCGGCACTGGGTAACTCGAGGGGGTGGAAGACCACGAGTGTCGAGGAAGCCCCCCCCGCTCGGGGCCCAGGCTAGCCTGAACACTTCGCCCTCCTGAAAGCTGCTGTGTTATACCTTCTGTTTGCGTTGTTTTGTTGCATACTTTGATTTGGTTCTTTGGTAATTCTTGTAATTGTCACAATAAAATTTTTTTTTTTTTTTTTTTCTGTTTCAAAAAACCTTCCCTGTTACCTTACCCAGGGAAAAGGGACCTACTTAGCCTGGGGCTAATACATCTGCCTTCTATTACTCTCCTATAGCCCTCTGGCTTGGAGGGAGAAGGCTGGAGGGAGGGTGGAGGCCCACCGGTCGCTCCACTCCCGGTTGGACCACATTTATTTATCATGCTTCCACCTTTCGCGAGCCCACTCCTCCAGCATTCGGCCGGCCCCATTTTCTGATCATCATTTAGCCACCGTGACGGCCTCCCTGTGCACGGAGAGGCCGGGGCCAGCCTATTGGCATTTCAACAACAGCCTATTGGAGAATGAGGGCATCGTGACGTCCTTCCGGGAGTTTTGGCTGGCCTGGCGAGAGCAGCGGCATGCCTTTCCCTCGGCGTGGCGATGGTGGGATCTAGGGAAGGTGCGCCCCAAGCTCTTCTGCCATGACTACACTCGGGGCACCAGCCGACGGAGAAATGCAGCGATAGAGCAGTTGGAACGGGAGGTCTTAGAGATGGAGAGGCATCTGGCCGCCGACCCCGAGGATCCGTCCCTCTGCGGAGCGTGCCGGGAGAAGCGGGAGGAGCTCCGGGCCCTCGAGGACCATCGCGCCCGAGGTGCCTTCGTCCGGTCCCGCATCCGCCTCCTTCGGGAGATGGACCGCGGCTCCCGCTTCTTCTATGCCCTGGAGAAAACGAGGGGGGCCAAGAAACATGTCACCTGCCTTCTAGCGGAAGACGGCACCCCGCTCACGGATCTGGAGGAGATGTGTGGGAGGGCCCGCGACTTCTACACAAGCCTTTTCTCCCCGGATCCGACTGATCCTGGCGCTTGCGGGGTGCTCTGGGAGGAACTCCCCACGGTCAGCGTGGGCGACCGAGACCGGCTGGAGTTGCCTCTCACCCTGGCCGAGTTCTCGGAAGCCCTCCGCCGCATGCCCACCAATAAATCTCCGGGCATGGACGGGCTGACCGTGGAGTTTTACCGCGCGTTCTGGGACATCCTCGGCCCAGACCTAGTCGCTGTCTGGGCTGAGTCTTTGCAGGGCGGGGTCCTCCCTCTGTCGTGCAGGCGAGCAGTGCTCGCCTTGCTGCCGAAGAAGGGGGACCTCCGCGATTTACGAAACTGGCGTCCCGTCTCACTCCTTAGCACGGACTACAAAATCGTAGCGAAAGCAATTTCGCTGCGGCTAGGGTCCGTGATGGCGGACGTGATCCACCCAGACCAGACCTATACTGTCCCAGGTCGCTGCATTTTTGACAACCTATTTCTAGTCCGAGACCTTTTGGAACTCGGGCGGAGAGACGGTCTGTCGTTCGCCCTCCTGTCTCTTGATCAGGAGAAGGCGTTCGATAGAGTAGAGCAGGGGTACCTCCTGAGCACTCTGCAGGCGTTTGGATTCGGACCTCAGTTTGTGAGTTTTCTCCGGGTGCTGTATGCCTCCGCGGAGTGTTTGGTTAGGCTCAACTGGACCCTGACCGAACCGGTCAGCTTCGGGCGAGGAGTGCGACAGGGGTGCCCCCTCTCGGGCCAGTTGTATGCTCTTGCGATCGAGCCTTTCCTCTGTCTCCTCCGCAGGAGGTTGACGGGGTTGGTGCTGCGGGAGCCGGAGCTGCGGCTGGTCCTGTCGGCGTACGCCGATGACGTGCTTCTCGTGGTCCAGGACCCGGGCGACCTGGCGCGAGTGGAGGCATGCCAGGCCATCTATTCGGCAGCCTCCTCCGCCCGAGTCAACTGGGTCAAGAGCTCTGGCTTGGCGGTAGGGGACTGGCGGCAGGCAAGCTCCCTCCCACCCGCGCTTCAGACCATCCGGTGGAGCGAGGGTCCTCTGCTCTATCTCGGCGTTTACCTTTCCGCCACGCACCCTTCTCCGCCGGAGAACTGGCAAAATTTAGAGGGCGGGGTGATAGAGAGGATCCGGAAATGGACGAGGCTACTCCGATGTCTCTCCCTCCGAGGGAGAGCACTGGTGCTTAACCAACTAGTCCTGTCCACGCTCTGGTACCGGCTCAACACCCTGGCCCCGGCCCCGGGTTTCCTGTCCCACCTCCGGAGATTGATTTTGGAGTTCTTTTGGTCGGGAATGCACTGGGCCCCTGTCGGAGTTCTTCATTTACCCCTGAAGGAAGGAGGGCAGGGCCTGAAATGTCTGTACACTCAGGTCCGCGTTTTCCGCCTCCAGGCCCTGCAGAGACTCCTTTACAGTGCAGGTAGTTCGACGTGGAGCATATTGGCGCACGCCTTCCTGCGCCGCTTCCACGGGCTCCGATACGACCGGCAGCTCTTTTATCTTTGTCCGAGAGGTTTTCCGCGAGACCTCTCCGAGCTGCCGGTCTTCTACCAGGACCTCCTCCGGACCTGGAAACTGTTTCTCACGACCAGGTCCGTGGCGGCCACCGTGGGAGCAGATCTCCTCACGGAGCCCCTGCTACACAACCCCCAACTCTGTGTGCAGGTGGCGGAGTCCCGCTCGGTGCGCCAGAGGCTGGTCCTGGCGGAAGTCACGAGGGTCGGAGACCTCCTGGACTACGACCGGAGAGACTGGCTGGATCCCCTGACGCTCGCTCGGCGCATGGGGCTCTCCAGCCCCCGTACTCCCCGGCGCGTACTTCAGGAGGTGAGGGCTGCCTTGACCCCCGCTGCTCGGGCTTATGTTAACCGCGCCTTGTGCGAGGGCGCACCCCGCCCATCCTCTACCCCGGGCCCACCGGACCTTTCCATTGGGCCCCTACCCTGCCGATCCCGACAAACCCCTCACCCTTTCACAGCGAGCCGGCTGCATGAACTGCAGCCGGTCAGTTTTCAAGTTGCATCACGGAAATATTTGTATACACTTACGTTTCACACCCTTCACGCCCACACCCTGGTGTCCCGTCCCGACACAAAGTGGCGGGACCTCCTGCTACCTTTGGAGGGTGAGCAACCTCGGTGGGCCAGCCTGTACTCCACCCTGGTCCCGAGGCCCGTCGGGGACATCAGTTGGCGGCTCCTTCACGGAGCTGTGAGCACGGGCGTGTTTTTGACACGGTTTACTTCCATCCCGGATACTTGTCCTTTTTGTAATGTGAGGGAAACCCTGGCGCATGTCTATTTAGAGTGTGCCAGATTGCAGCCCCTTTTTCGGCTCCTCACAAATATTCTATTGCGCTTCTGGCTTCATTTTTCTCCCCACCTCTTTATCTATACACTCCCCATTCGTGGCCCCACAAAATCGCGGGATCTCCTGGTTAACCTCCTCCTAGCCTTGGCTAAAAGAGCCATTTACAAAACCAGAGAGAAGAGGTTGGCCCATGAAACGTCCTGTGATTGTAGGGCCTTTTTCCGATCCTCAGTACATTCACGTATCCGAGCGGAGTTTCTCTGGGCGGCGTCCACTGACTCCCTTGACACCTTCGAAGAGTGGTGGGCGCTGTCCGGGGCTCTCTGCTCGGTGACCCCGTCCGGTTCCCTCCGTCTGACCTTTTGATGGAGGGGAAGAGCGAGAGACACCAGCCCCAGCCATTGCCGCTGTGGACACCATCGTCACTGTCATCTAGGAGGGGTCCTATAATACGTGGGTGTCCCCCCCCACCCCCAAATCACCCACCCCGCAGCCGTGCCCATCTTGCCGGGCACTCTCAGGGGGGGGATAATCGGTGATACCGGGCGCGGCACTGGGTAACTCGAGGGGGTGGAAGACCACGAGTGTCGAGGAAGCCCCCCCGCTCTGGGCCCAGGCTAGCCTGAACACTTCTCCCTCCTGAAAGCTGCTGTGTTATACCTTCTGTTTGCGTTGTTTTGTTGCATACTTTGATTTGGTTCTTTGGTAATTCTTGTAATTGTCACAATAAAATTTTTTTTTTTTTTTTTTTTCTGTTTCAAAAAACCTTCCCTGTTACCTTACCCAGGGAAAAGGGACCTACTTAGCCTGGGGCTAATACATCTGCCTTCTATTACTCTCCTATAGCCCTCTGGCTTGGAGGGAGAAGGCTGGAGGGAGGGTGGAGGCCCACCGGTCGCTCCACTCCCGGTTGGACCACATTTATTTATCATGCTTCCACCTTTCGCGAGCCCACTCCTCCAGCATTCGGCCGGCCCCATTTTCTGATCATCATTTAGCCACCGTGACGGCCTCCCTGTGCACGGAGAGGCCGGGGCCAGCCTATTGGCATTTCAACAACAGCCTATTGGAGAATGAGGGCATCGTGACGTCCTTCCGGGAGTTTTGGCTGGCCTGGCGAGAGCAGCGGCATGCCTTTCCCTCGGCGTGGCGATGGTGGGATCTAGGGAAGGTGCGCCCCAAGCTCTTCTGCCATGACTACACTCGGGGCACCAGCCGACGGAGAAATGCAGCGATAGAGCAGTTGGAACGGGAGGTCTTAGAGATGGAGAGGCATCTGGCCGCCGACCCCGAGGATCCGTCCCTCTGCGGAGCGTGCCGGGAGAAGCGGGAGGAGCTCCGGGCCCTCGAGGACCATCGCGCCCGAGGTGCCTTCGTCCGGTCCCGCATCCGCCTCCTTCGGGAGATGGACCGCGGCTCCCGCTTCTTCTATGCCCTGGAGAAAACGAGGGGGGCCAAGAAACATGTCACCTGCCTTCTAGCGGAAGACGGCACCCCGCTCACGGATCTGGAGGAGATGTGTGGGAGGGCCCGCGACTTCTACACAAGCCTTTTCTCCCCGGATCCGACTGATCCTGGCGCTTGCGGGGTG
Source organism: Chelonia mydas (assembly GCF_015237465.2). Taxonomy (NCBI): domain Eukaryota; kingdom Metazoa; phylum Chordata; order Testudines; family Cheloniidae; genus Chelonia; species Chelonia mydas. Next base: position 30,806,708 of record NC_051254.2, on the reverse strand, counting down.
CTCTGGGAGGAACTCCCCACGGTCAGCGTGGGCGACCGAGACCGGCTGGAGTTGCCTCTCACCCTGGCCGAGTTCTCGGAAGCCCTCCGCCGCATGCCCACCAATAAATCTCCGGGCATGGACGGGCTGACCGTGGAGTTTTACCGCGCGTTCTGGGACATCCTCGGCCCAGACCTAGTCGCTGTCTGGGCTGAGTCTTTGCAGGGCGGGGTCCTCCCTCTGTCGTGCAGGCGAGCAGTGGTCGCCTTGCTGCCGAAGAAGGGGGACCTCCGCGATTTACGAAACTGGCGTCCCGTCTCACTCCTTAGCACGGACTACAAAATCGTAGCGAAAGCAATTTCGCTGCGGCTAGGGTCCGTGATGGCGGACGTGATCCACCCAGACCAGACCTATACTGTCCCAGGTCGCTGCATTTTTGACAACCTATTTCTAGTCCGAGACCTTTTGGAACTCGGGCGGAGAGACGGTCTGTCGTTCGCCCTCCTGTCTCTTGATCAGGAGAAGGCGTTCGATAGAGTAGAGCAGGGGTACCTCCTGAGCACTCTGCAGGCGTTTGGATTCGGACCTCAGTTTGTGAGTTTTCTCCGGGTGCTGTATGCCTCCGCGGAGTGTTTGGTTAGGCTCAACTGGACCCTGACCGAACCGGTCAGCTTCGGGCGAGGAGTGCGACAGGGGTGCCCCCTCTCGGGCCAGTTGTATGCTCTTGCGATCGAGCCTTTCCTCTGTCTCCTCCGCAGGAGGTTGACGGGGTTGGTGCTGCGGGAGCCAGAGCTGCGGCTGGTCCTGTCGGCGTACGCCGATGACGTACTTCTCGTGGTCCAGGACCCGGGCGACCTGGCGCGAGTGGAGGCATGCCAGGCCATCTATTCGGCAGCCTCCTCCGCCCGAGTCAACTGGGTCAAGAGCTCTGGCTTGGCGGTGGGGGACTGGCGGCAGGCAAGATCCCTCCCACCCGCGCTTCAGACCATCCGGTGGAGCGTGGGTCCTCTGCTCTATCTCGGAGTTTACCTTTCCGCCACGCACCCTTCCCTGCCGGAGAACTGGCAAAATTTAGAGGGCGGGGTGATAGAGCGGATCCGGAAATGGACGAGGCTACTCCGATGTCTCTCCCTCCGAGGGAGAGCACTGGTGCTTAACCAACTAGTCCTGTCCACGCTCTGGTACCGGCTCAACACCCTGGCCCCGGCCCCGGCCCCGGCCCCGGGTTTCCTGACCCACCTCCGGAGATTGATTCTAGAGTTCTTTTGGTCAGGAACGCACTGGGCCCCTGTCGGAGTTCTTCATTTACCCCTGAAGGAAGGAGGGCAGGGCCTGAAGTGTCTGTACACTCAGGTCCGCGTTTTCCGCCTCCAGGCCCTGCAGAGGCTCCTTTACAGTGCAGGTAGTTCGACGTGGAGCATATTGGCGCACGCCTTCCTGTGCCGTTTCCACGGGCTCCGATACGACCGGCAGCTCTTTTATCTTTGTCCGAGAGGTTTTCCGTGAGACCTCTCCGGGCTGCCGGTCTTCTACCAGGACCTCCTCCGGACCTGGAAACTGTTTCTCACGACCAGGTCCGTGGCGGCCACCGTGGGAGCAGATCTCCTCACGGAGCCCCTGCTACACAACCCCCAACTCCGTGTGCAGGTGGCGGAGTCCCACTCGGTGCGCCAGAGGTTGGTCCTGGCGGAAGTCACGAGGGTCGGAGACCTCCTGGACTACGACCGGAGAGACTGGCTGGATCCCCTGACGCTCGCTCGGCGCACGGGGCTCTCCAGCCCCCGTACTCCCCGGCGCGTACTTCAGGAGGTGAGGGCCGCCTTGACCCCCGCTATAGGGGTTATGTCAACCGCGCCTTGCGCGAGGGCGCACCCCGCCCATCCTCTACCCCAGGCCCACCGGACCTTTCCAATGGGCCCCTACCCTGCCGATCCCGACAAACCCCTCACCCTTTCACTGCGAGCCGGCTGCATGAACTGCAGCCGGTCAGTTTTCAACTTGCATTACGGAAATATTTGTATACACTCACACTTCACACCCTTCACGCCCACACCCTGGTGTCCCGCCCCGACACAAAGTGGCGGGACCTCCTGCTACCTTTGGAGGGTGAGCAACCTTGGTGGGCCAGCCTGTACTCCACCTTGGTCCCGAGGCCCGTCGGGGACATCAGTTGGCGGCTCCTTCACGGAGCTGTGAGCACGGGCGTGTTTTTGACACGGTTTACTTCCATCCCGGATACTTGCCCTTTTTGTAATGTAAGGGAAACCCTGGCGCATGTCTATTTAGAGTGTGCCAGATTGCAGCCCCTTTTTCGGCTCCTCACAAATATTCTATTGCGCTTCTGGCTTCATTTTTCTCCCCACCTCTTTATCTATACACTCCCCATCCGTGGCCCCACAAAATCGCGGGATCTCCTGGTTAACCTCCTCCTAGCCTTGGCTAAAACAGCCATTTATAAAACCAGAGAGAAGAGGTTGGCCCATGAAACGTCCTGCGATTGTAGGGCCTTTTTCCGATCCTCAGTACATTCACGTATCCGAGCGGAGTTTCTCTGGGCGGCGTCCACCGACTCCCTTGACACCTTCGAAGAGCGGTGGGCGCTGTCCGGGGTTCTCTGCTCGGTGACCCCGTCCGGTTCCCTCCGTCTGACCCTTTGATTGAGGGGAAGAGCGAGAGACACCAGCCCCAGCCATTGCCGCTGTGGATACCATCGTCACTGTCATCTAGGAGGGGTCCTATAATACGTGGGTGTCCCCCCCCACCCCCAAACCGCCCACCCCGCAGCCGTGCCCATCTTGCCGGGCACTCTCAGGGGGGGGATAATCGGTGACACTGGGCACGGCACTAGGTAACTCGAGGGGGTGGAAGACCACGAGTGTTGAGGAAGCCCCTCCGCTCTAGGCCACCAGGTAACTCAGGAGGGTGGAAGACCACGAGTGTCGAGGAAGCCCCCCCGCTCTGGGCCCAGGCTAGCCTGAACACTTCTCCCTCCTGAAAGCTGCTGTGTTATACCTTCTGTTTGCGTTGTTTTGTTGCATACTTTGATTTGGTTCTTTGGTAATTCTTGTAATTGTCACAATAAAATTTTTTTTCTGTTTCAAAAAAAAAAACAAAAAAACCTTCCCTGTTACCTTAACCAGGGAAAAGGGACCTACTTAGCCTGGGGCTAATACATCTGCCTTCTATTACTCTCCTATAGCCCTCTGGCTTGGAGGGAGAAGGCTGGAGGGAGGGTGGAGGCCCACCGGTCGCTCCACTCCCGGTTGGACCACATTTATTTACCATGCTTCCACCTTTCGCGAGCCCACTCCTTCAGCATTCGGCCGGCCCCATTTTCTGATCATCATTTAGCCACCGTGACGGCCTCCCTGTGCACGGAGAGGCCGGGGCCAGCCTATTGGCATTTCAACAACAGCCTATTGGAGACTGAGGGCATCGTGACGTCCTCCGGGAGTTTTGGCTGGCCTGGCGAGAGCAGCGGCGTGCCTTTCCCTCGGCGCGGCGATGGTGGGATCTAGGGAAGGTGCGCCCCAAGCTCTTCTGCCATGACTACACTCGGGGCACCAGCCGACGGAGAAATGCAGCGATAGAGCAGTTGGAACGGGAGGTCTTAGAGATGGAGAGGCATCTGGCTGCCAGCCCTGAGGACTCGTTCCTCTGCGGAGCGTGCCGGGAGAAGCGGGAGGAGCTCCGGGCCCTCGAGGACCATCGCGCCCGAGGTGCCTTTGTTCGATCCCGCATCCGCCTCCTTCGGGAGATGGACCGCGGCTCCCGTTTCTTCTACACCCTGGAGAAAACGAGGGGGGCCAAGAAACATGTCACCTGCCTTCTAGTAGAAGACGGCGACCCCCTCACGGATCCGGTGGAGATGTGTGGAAGGGCCCGTGACTTCTACACAAGCCTTTTCTCCCCGGATCTGACCGATCCTGGCGCTTGCAGGGTGCTCTGGGAGGAACTCCCCACGGTCAGCGTGGGCGACCGAGACCGGATGGAGCTGCCTCTTACCCTGGCCGAGTTCTCAGAAGCCCTCCGTCGCATGCCCACCAATAAATCTCCGGGCATGGACGAGCTGACCGTGGAGTTCTACCGCGCGTTCTGGGACATCCTTGGCCCAGACCTAGCCACTGTCTGGGCCGAGTCTTTGCAGGGCGGGGTCCTCCCTCTGTCGTGCAGGCGAGCAGTGCTCGCCTTGTTGCCGAAGAAGGGGGACCTCCACGATTTACGAAACTGGCGTCCCGTCTCGCTCCTTAGCACGGACTACAAAATCGTAGCGAAAGCAATCTCACTGCAGCTAGGGTCCATGATCGTGGACGTGATCCACCCAGACCACACCTACACTGTCCCGGGCCGCAGCATTTTTGACAACCTATTTCTAGTCCGAGACCTTTTGGAACTCGGGCGGAGAGACGGTCTGTCGTTCGCCCTCCTGTCTCTTGATCAGGAGAAGGCGTTCGATAGAGTAGACCACGGGTACCTCCTGGGCACTCTGCGGGCGTTTGGATTCGGACCTCAGGTTGTGAGTTTTCTCCCGGTGCTGTAAGCTTCCGCGGAGTGTCTGGTTAGGCTCAACTGGACCCTGACCGAACCGGTCAGCTTCGGGCGAGGAATGCGACAGGGGTGCCCCCTCTCGGGCCAGCTGTACGCTCTGGCGATTGAGCCCTTCCTCTGTCTCCTCCGCAGGAGGCTGACAGGGTTGGTGCTGCGGGAGCCGGAGCTGCGGCTGGTCCTGTTGGCGTACGCCGATGACGTACTCCTCGTGGTCCAGGACCCGGGCGACTTGGCACGGGTGGAGGCTTGCCAGGCTATCTATTCGGCAGCCTCCTCCGCCTGAGTCAACCGGGTCAAGAGCTTTGGCTTGGCGGTGGGGGACTGGCGGCAGATGAGCTCCCTCCCACCCGCGCTTCAGACCATCCGGTGGAGCGCGGGTCCACTGCTCTACCTAGGCGTTTACCTTTCTGCCACACACCCTGCTCTGCCGGAGAACTGGCATAATTTAGAAGGCGGGGTGATAGAGCGGCTCCGGAAATGGACGAGGCTACTCCGATGTCTCTCCCTCCGAGGGAGAGCACTGGTGCTTAACCAACTAGTCCTGTCCACGCTCTGGTACCGGCTCAACACCCTGGTCCCAGGCCCGGGTTTCCTGACCAACCTCCGGACATCGATTCTAGAGTTCTTTTGGTCAGGAATGCACTGGGCCCCTGTTGGGGTTCTTCATCTACCCCTGAAGGAAGGAGGGCAGGGCCTGAAGTGTCTGCACACTCAGGTCCATGTCTTCCGCCTCCAGGCCCTGCAGAGTGCAGGTAGTTCGACGTGGAGCATATTGGCGCACGCCTTCCTGCACCACTTCCAAGAGCTCCGATACGACCGGCAGCTCTTTTATCTCTGTCCGAGAGGTTTTCCGTGAGACCTCTCCAGGCTGCCGGTCTTCTACCAGGACCTCCTCCGGACCTGGAAACTGTTTTCAACAACCAGGTCCGTGGCGGCCACCATGGGAGCAGATCTCCTCGCGGAGCCCCTGCTACACAACCCCCAGCTCCGTGTGCAGGTGGCGGAGTCCCGCTCGGTGCACCAGAGTTTGGTCCTGGCGGAAGTCAAGAGAGTCGGAGACCTCCTGGATTACGACCCGGAAGACTGGCTGGATCCCCTGATGCTCGCTCGGCACATGGAGCTCTCCAGACCTCGTACCCCCCAGCGCGTACTTCAGGAGGTGAAGGCCGCCCTGACGCTCGCTGCTCGGGCTTATCTCAACCAAGCCCTGCGCAAGGGCGCACTCCGCCCACCCTCTACCCCAGGCCCGCCAGACCTTTTAATTGGGCCCCTGCCCCATGGACCCAACCGACCCCCCCACCCCTTCACCATGAGCCAGCTGCATGAGCTGCAGCCGGTCTGCTTCCAGACCGCGCCAAGGAAACATCTATACATGCTCGTGCTCCATACCCTTCACGCCCTCACCCTTGTGTCCCGCCCCGATACAAAGTGGCGGGACCTCCTGCCACCTCTGGAGGGTGAGCAACCCCGGTGGGCCAGCCTGTATTCCATCTTGGTCCCAAGGCCCGTCGGGGTCATTAGTTGGCGGCTCCTTCATGGAGCTGTGAGCACGGGCATGTTTTTGACGCGGTTCACCCCCATCCCAGATACTAGACCTTTTTGCAACGTGAGGGAAACCCTGGCACATGTATATTTAGAGTGTGCCAGGCTGCAGCCCCTTTTCCGGCTCCTCACGAATATTTTATTATGCTTTTGGCTACATTTTTCCCCTCACCTTTTTATCTACACACTTCCCATCCGTGGCCCCACAAAATCGCAAGATCTCCTGGTTAACCTCCTCCTAGCCCTAGCTAAAACAGCCATTTATAAAACCAGAGAGGGGAGGTTGGCTAATGAAGAGCCCTGCGATTGTAGGGCCGTTTTCCGATCCTCAGTACATTCACATATCTGGGCGGAGTTCCTCTGGGCGTCATCCACCGACTCCCTTGATGCCTTCGAGGAGTGGTGGGCGTTGTCCGATGTTCTCTGCTCGGTGACCCCGTCCGGTTCCCTCCGTCTGACCCTTTGATTGAGGGGAAGAGTGAGAGACCCCAGCCCCAGCCGTTGCCGCTGTGGATACCATCATCACTGTTACCTAGGAGGGGTCCTATCACACGTGGGTATACATGCCCCCCCACCCCCAAACCGCCCACCCCGCAGCCGTGCCCATCTTGTCGGGCACTCTCAGGAGAGGAATAATCGGTGACACTGGGCGTGGCACTAGGTAACTCGAGGGGGTGGAAGACCATGAGTGTCGAGGAAGCCCCACCGCTCTGGGCCCAGGCTAGCCTGAATACTTCTCCCTCCTGAAGGCTGCTGTGTTATACCTTGCATTTGCTTTTGTTTTGTTGCATAGTTTTGTTTTTTTCTTTTTGGTGATTTTTTGTAAGTGTTATGCAATAAAAATATTTCTGCTTCAAAAAAATTATTCTCCTGAAGCCCTCTGGCTTGGAGGTAGAAGGCTGGAGGGAGGGTAGAGGCCCATTGGTCGCTCCACTCCCAGTTGGACCGCATTTATTTATTATGCTTCCACCTTTCGCGAGCCCACTCCTCCACCATCCAGCCGGCCCAATTCTCTGATCATCATTTAGCCACTGTGACGGCCTCCCTGTGCGCGGAGAGGCCGGGGCCAGCCTATTGGCATTTCAACAACAGCTTGTTGGAGGATGTGGGCTTCGTGGCATCCTTCCGGGAGTTCTGGATGGCCTGGCGAGGGCAGCGGCGTGCCTTTCCCTTGGCGCGGCGGTGGTGGGACCTGGGGAAGGTGCATGCCCGGCTCTTCTGCCGTGACTACACCGTGGGCGCCAGCTGACGGAGGGATGCAGCGATAGAGCAGTTGGAATGGGAGGTCTTAGAGCTGGAGAGGCATCTGGCTGCCAGCCCGAGGATCCGCCCCTCTGTGAGGTGTGCCGGGAGAAGCGGGAGGAGCTCCGGGCCCTGGAAGATCATCAGGCCCGGGGCGCCTTTGTTCAATCCCACATCCATCTTCTTCAGGAGATAGATCGCGGCTCCTATTTCTTCTATGCCCTGGAGAAAAGGAGGGGGGCCAAGAAACACGTCACCTGCCTTCTGGCAGAAGATGGCATCCCCCCTCATGGATCCGGTGGAGATGTGCGGGAGGGCGAGAGCCTTCTATGCAAGCCTTTTCTCCCTGGATCCGACCAATCCTAACGCTTGCAGAGTGCTCTGGGAGGAGCTCCCTATGGTCAGCACGGGTGACCAAGACCGGCTAGAGTTGCCCCTCACTCTGGCCGAGTTCTCAGAAGCCCTCTGTCGCATGCCCACCAATAAATCTTCGGGCATGGACTGGCTGACCGTGGAGTTCTACCGCGTGTTCTGGGACGTCCTCGGCCCAGACCTAGTCAGCGTCTGGGCCGAATCTTTGCAGAGCGGGGTCCTCCCTCTTTCATGCAGGTGAGCCGTGCTCGCCTTATTGCCGAAGAAGGGGGACCTCTGCGATTTACAAAATTGGCATCCCGTCTCACTCCTCAGCCCAGACTTCAAAGTCGTAGCAAAAGCAATCTCGCTGCGGCTAGGGTCCGTGCTGGCGGACGTGGTCCACTCAGACCAGGCCTACACCGTCCCGGGCCGCAGCATCTTTGACAACCTGTATCTGGTCTGGGACCTTTTGGAACTCGGATGTAGGGATGCTCTGTCGTTCGCCCTCCTGTCCTTGGATCAGGAGAAGGTGTTCGACAGGGTGGACCATGGGTATCTCCTGAGCACTCTGCAAGCGTTTGGCTTTGGACCCCAGCTTGTGGGTTTTCTCCGGCTGCTGAACGCCTCCACAGAGTGTCCGGTCAGGCTCAACTGGACCCTGTCAGCTTCAGGTGAGGAGTACGGCAGGGGTGCCCCCTCTCGGGCGAGCTGTACGCTCTGGCGATCGAGCCCTTCCTCTGTCTCCTCCGAAGGAGGTTGACAGGGTTGGTGCTGCGGGAGCTGGAGCTGCGGCTGGTCCTGTTGGTGTACACCGACGATGTGCTCCTCATGGTCCAGGACCCGGGCGACTTGGCATGGGTGGAGGCTTGCCAGGCCATCTATTTGGCAGCGTCCTCCGCCCGGCTCAACTGGCTGAAGAGCTCTGGCCTGGTGGTCAGGGACGGCTGGCAAGCGAGCTCCCTCCCACCCGCGCTTCAGGCCATCCGGTGGAGCACGGGTCCACTGCTCTATCTCGGCGTTTACCTTTCTGCCACGCATCCCTCTCCGCTGGAGAACTGGCACGATTTAGAGGGCAGGGTGATAGAGCGGCTCCAGAAATGGACAGGACTACTCCGGTGCCTCTCCCGTCGAGGGAGAGCGCTGGTGCTTAATCAACTAGTCCTGTCCATGCTCTGGTACTGGCTCAACACCTTGGTCCCGGCCCCGGGTTTCCTGGCCAACCTCCGGACATTGATTCTGGAGTTCTTTTGGTCAGGACTGCACTGGGTCCCTGCAGGGGTTCTCCATCTACCCCTGGAGGAGGGAGGGCAGGGCCTAAAGTGTCTGTACACTCAGGTCCATATCTTCTGCCTCCAGGCCCTGCAAAGGCTCCTTTATGGTGCAGGTAGACAAGCGTGGAGCATACTGGTGCACGCCTTCCTGCGCCGCTTCCAAGGGCTCCGATACGACCGGCAGCTCCTTTATGTCCATCCGAGAAGTCTTCCGTGAGACCTCTATGGGCTGCTGGTCTTCTACCAGGACCTCCTCCGGACCTGGTGTCACAGAGTCCCCGGGCGATGCTCTGCAACTGCTCTCTACGAAACCAGTCAGGACTCTGGGGGAGTCTCCTTTCTGTGAGCAGACTGTCTTCAGGACACACAGCTCACACAACTTCCACCTTCCCGGGTCTGACCTCAGAGCATTCAACATCCTCTGCCCCTCCGTGCGCTTCCCACAGCGACTCCACCCAGGCGGGGTCCTGGAGAAGCCAGAGGGTCCTGTCCCCCAACTTCACAGTCGGACGTGACTCTCAGCCAGTCAGTAAAACAGAAGGTTTATTAGACGACAGGAACATGGTCTAACACAGAGCTTGTAGGTACAGAGAACAGGACCCCTCAGCCGGATCCATTTTCGGGCGGGCAGTGAGCCACACAACCCCATCTGCACTTCACTCCATGTCCCCAGCCAGCCCCAAACTGAAACTCTCTCCAGCCCCTCCTCCTCTGGGCTTTGTCCCTTTCCTGGGCCAGGAGGTCACCTGATTCCTTTGTTCTCCAACCCTTTAGCTCTCACCTTGCAGGGGGGAAGGGCCCAGGCCATCAGTTGCCAGGAAACAGGGTGTTGGCCATTCTCTGTGTCCAGATCCCTGCACACACCTGCCCTCTAGGGCTCTGCAACGATCATACACCCTTATCCCACCACCTAGATACTTAAGAACTGCCTAGGGGAAACTGAGGCACCCCCACAATATTCAGAGGAAACATTAAGAACAGTCACACCTCGTCACACCTGGAAACTGCTTTCAATGACCAAGTTGGTGGGGGCCACCAAGGGGGCAGATCTCCTCACGGAACCGCTGCTACACAACCCCCAGCTCTGTGTGCAGGTGGCAGAGCCCCCTCAGAAGTTGGTTCTGGCAGAAGTCACAAGAGTCGGAGACCTCCTGGACTACGACTGGGGAGACTGGCTGGATCCCCTGACGCTCGCTCAGCGCATGGGGCTCTCCAGACCTCGTACTCCACAGCACATACTTCAGGAGGTGAGGGCCGCTTTGCCGCCCACTGCTTGGGTTTACCTTGACCGGGTCCTGCACGAGGGCATGCCCCGCCCACCCTCCACCCCAGGCCCGCCGGACCTTTTAATTGGGCCCCTGCCCCATGGACCCAACCGACCCCCCCACCCCTTCACCATGAGCCAGCTGCATGAGCTGCAGCCGGTCTGCTTTCAGACCGTGCCAAGGAAACATCTATACATGCTCGTGCTCCATACCCTTCACGCCCTCACCGTTGTGTCCCGCCCCGATACAAAATGGCGGGACTTCCTGCCACCTTTGGAGGGTGAGGAGCGCCGGTGGGCCAGCCTATATTCCAGCTTGGTCCCGAGGCCTGCCGGGGATACCAGTTGGCGGCTCCTTCACAGAGCCATGAGCACAGGCATGTACTTGGCGTGGTTCACCCCATCCCAGACACCTGCCCCTTTTGCTGCGTGAGGAAAACCCTGGCACACATATATTTGGAGCCCCTATTCCAGCTCCTCACCAATATTTTATTAGGCTTTTGGTTGCACTTTTCCTCTCACCTTCTTATTTATGCACTCCCTATCCATGGCCCCACAAAGTCATGGGATCTCCTGGTCTACCTCCTCCTGGCCCTAGCTAAAATGGCCATCTATAAAACCAGAGTGAGGAGGTTGGCCGATGGAGTCTCCTGTGACTGTGGGGCCTATTTCGGATCCTCTGTCCGTTCACGTATCCGGGCAGAGTTCCTCTGGGCGGCGTCCCCTGACTCCCTTGACGCCTTTGAGGAGCAGTGGGCGCGGTCTGGGTTCTTTGCTCGGTGTCCCCGTCCGGTTCCTTTCATTTGACCCTTTGACCACACTCCTCTCCCTGTTTTTTCATTAGTTGTCCCCCGTATTTATTTGGTGTCCAGGTCCTGTGGATCCCCCTCTTAGGCTGGGGTGGTATCTTTTAGCAGTGGGCGGGCTTTGCCCGCCGACTTCCCGGATCCCAATAGGATTACTCTCCGTAGCCATCTGACCTGACCTTGTCACAGCACCTACAGGGTTAGGTGGCAGCTGAGCATTGGTTTGCAAATGTCAGTGGCACCTAAATGTTGGATTTAGGCACCTAAAGAGGCAGCTCAGTGCCCATGCCCCTGCCTGAATCTATCCTGTAGTCTTTGTGTTAACCCGGTAATTTGCCCAGTGGGGTTATGATTTTGTATCTAACCAGCACTCAGGTTGAGTCACAAGAGCACACAGCACTGTAATCCACACGGCAATGAATTCCACGTACAAAATGTGTTCCCACTTACATGGTATATTAATAGAATCATAGAACTGGAAGAGACCTCAAGAGGTCATCTAGTCCAGTCCCCTGCACTCAAGGCAGAACTAAGTATTATCTAGACCATCCCTGACAGGTGTTTGTCCAACCTGCTGTTAAAAATCCCCAATGATGGAGATTCCACAACCTCCCTAGGCAATTTATTCCAGTGCTTAACCACCCTTAATAGTTAGGAAGTTTTTCCTAATGTTGAACCTAAACCTCCCTTGCTGCAATTTAAGCCCATTGCTTCTTGTCCTATCCTCAGAGGTTAAGAAGAACAATTTTTCTCCCTCCTCCTTGAAACAACTTTTTATGCACTTGAAAACTGTTATGATATCCCCTCTCAGTCTTCTCTTCTCCAGACTAAACAAACCCAATTTTTTCAGTCTTCCCTCATAGGTCATGTTTTCTAGACCTTTAATCATTTTTGTTGCTCTTCTCTGGACTTTCTCCAATTTGTCCACATTTTTCCTGAAATGTGGCGCCCAGAACTGGACATAATATTCCAGTTGAGGCCTAATCAGTGCAGAGTATAGCAGAAGAATTACTTCTCGTGTCTTGCTTACGACACTCCTGCTAATACATCCCAGAATTATGTTCCCTTTTTTTTGCAGCAGTATTACATTATTGACTCATATTTATGACCACCAGATCCCTTTCCATAGTACTCCTTCCTAGGAAGTCATTTCCTATTTTGTATGCATGCAACTGATTGTTCCTTCCTAAATGGAGTACTTTGCATTTGTCCTTATTGAATTTCATCCTGTTTACTTCAGACCATTTCTCCAGTTTGTCCAGCTCATTTTGAATTTTAATCCTATCCTCCAAAGCACTTGCAACCCTTCCCAGCTTGGTATCATCCGCAAACTTTATAAGCGTACTCTCTATGCCATTATCTAAATCATTGATGAAGATATTGAGCGGAACCAGACCCAGAACTGATCCCTGCGGGCCCCCACTTGTTATGCCCTTTCAGCATGAGTGTGAACCACTGATAACTACTCTCTGGGAACGATTTTCCAACCAGTTATGCACCCACCTTATAGTAACTCCATCTAGGTTGTATTTCCCCTAGTTTGTTTATGAGAAGGTCATGCAAGACAGTATCAAAAGCCTTACTAAAGTCAAGATATACCACATCTACCACTTTCCCCCGATCCATAAGGCTTGTTACCCTGTCAAAGAAAGCTATCAGGTTGGTTTGACACAATTTGTTCTTGACAAATCCATGCTGACAGTTATTTATCACTTCATTACCTTCTAGGTATTTGCAAACTGATTTCTTAATTATTTGCTCCATTATCTTTCCAGGTATAGAAGTTAAGATGACTGGTCTGTAATTCCCCGGGTTGTCCTTATTTCCCTTTTTATAGATGGGCACTATATTTGCCCTTTTCCAGTCTGCTGGAGTGTCTCCCGTCTTCCATGACTTTTCAAAGATAATCGCTAATGGCTCAGATATCTCCTCAGTCAGCTCCTTGAGTACTCTAGAATGCATTTCGTCAGGCCCTGGTGATTTGAAGACATCTAACTTGTCTAAGTAATTTTTGACGTGTTCTTTCCCTATTTTAGACTCTGATCCGACCTCATTTTCACATTCACTATGTTAGACGTCCAATCCCCACCAACCTTCTTGGTGGAAACCGAAACAAAGAAGTCATTGAGCACCTCTGCCCTTTCCACATTTTCTGTTATTGTCTCCCCCCTCCCCCTTCATTGAGTAACCGGCCTACTCAAGATAACCCAGATAGGAAATCAGGGTTTTCTGGGCCAAACTCCCAAAAGAGCTCAGGGCCAGATTTTCAAAGTGCTCAGCTCTGAAAGAGCATGCAATGTGCTGAACTGTTTTGGAAAGCTGGCCACTTCTTTTGGTGTCAAAATGGAAACTGAGCTCCTGGGAAAATTCCGAACTGTAGAATTAAAGCTCCCTGATTTATAAAGATGACCTTAAAGGAGCTATAAAATACAGGGAAGTCACTTTAATCAGCAAATGTGTTCATGTTTAATGGACATAAACAAAGGAAACATTTTGCTCAAACCTGAGGGGGAAATTTATCAGTTGGGCTTTTAAACCCTCTGCCCCGCTGGCCCCCAATGGATCAGGACAAGTTTCCGTCCAAAAAAAGGAGATGTTGGCACTATTAAGCATGGGGAAACAATACAAATTTGAGAGGATTTTATATCAGTATTTGATAGCTACATGGAAAGCCTGAAATCTGAGAAGATTTAATAGCAATATTCAATAATTAAACTGAAAAGAGTGAAAATCTGAAGGGATTTAGATCAATACTTGATTAGTTTGGAAGTGGGAAAATTAGAGATGTTTTATAGAATATTTGACAATAAGCAAAGGCAAAAATCTGAACAGATTTCTTAGCAATATTCGATAAAGGGGCAAAACATGGGGTGGGGCAATAGATAAATGTTCCATAATTTGAGAGAGGGGGGAAGCTGAATGGATTTTATATCCGTGTTTGATAGAGAGAAATGTGGCAGAACTGGAGATAATTTTTTTCAAATCAATATTGAAGAGAGATGGGATTGTTTTTCAATATGGAAGAAATAGCAATAAAATGACAAAATCTAAGCCCTGGTCTACACTAGGACTTTAGGTCGAATTTAGCAGCTTTAAATCAATGTAAACCTGCACCCGTCCACACGATGAAGCCCTTTATTTCGACTTAAAGGGCTCTTAAAATTGATTTCCTTACTCCACCCCTGACAAGTGGATTAGCGCTTAAATCGGCCTTGCCGGCTCAAATTTGGGGTACTGTGGACACAATTCGACGGTATTGGCCTCCGGGAGCTATCCCAGAGTGCTCCATTGTGACCGCTCTGGACAGCACTCTCAACTCAGATGCACTGGCCAGGTAGACAGGAAAAGAACCGTGAACTTTTGAATCTCATTTCCTGTTTGGCCAGCGTGGCAAGCTGCAGGTGACCATGCAGAGCTCATCAGCAGAGGTGACCACGATGGAGTCCCAGAATCGCAAAAGAGCTCCAGCATGGACCAAACGGGAGGTACGGGATCTGATCGCTGTATGGGGAGAGGAATCCGTGCTATCAGAACTCCGTTCCAGTTTTCGAAATGCCAAAACCTTTGTCAAAATCTCCCAGGGCATGAAGGACAGAGGCCATAACAGGGACCCGAAGCAGTGCCGCGTGAAACTTAAGGAGCTGAGGCAAGCCTACCAGAAAACCAGAGAGGCGAATGGCCGCTCCGGGTCAGAGCCCCAAACGTGCCGCTTCTATGATGAGCTGCATGCCATTTTAGGGGGTTCAGCCACCACTACCCGAGCCGTGTTGTTTGACTCCTTCAATGGAGATGGAGGCAACACAGAAGCAGGTTTTGGGGACGAAGAAGAAGATGATGGTGATGAGGTTGTAGATAGCTCACAGCAAGCAAGTGGAGAAACCGGTTTTCCCGACAGCCAGGAACTGTTTCTCACCCTGGACCTGGAGCCAGTACCCCCTGAACCCACCCAAGGCTGCTTCCTGGACCCGGCAGGTGGAGAAGGGACCTCCGGTGAGTGTACCTTTTAAAATACTATACATGGTTTAAAAGCAAGCATGTGAAAGGATTACTTTGCCCTGGCATTCGCGGCTCTCCTGGATGTACTCCCAAAGCCTTTGCAAAAGGTTTCTGGGGAGGGCAGCCTTATTGCGTCCTTCATGGTAGGACACCTTACCACTCCAGGCCAGTAACACGTACTCAGGAATCATTGTACAACAAAGCATTGCAGTGTATGTTTGCTGGCATTCAAACAACATCCGTTCTTTATCTCTCTGTGTTATCCTCAGGAGAGTGAGATATAATTCATGGTCACCTGGTTGAAATAGAGTGCTTTTCTTCAGGGGACACTCAGAGGTGCCCGTTCCTGCTGGGCTGTTTGCCTGTGGCTGAACAGAAATGTTCCCTGCTGTTAGCCACGGGGAGGGGGGAGGGTTGAGGGGGTAGCCACGTGGTGGGGGGAGGCAAAATGCGACCTTGTAACGAAAGCACATGTGCTATGTATGTAATGTTAACAGCAAGGTTTACCCTGAAAGAGTGTAGCCATTGTTTTATAAAATGTGTCTTTTTAAATACCGCTGTCCCTTTTTTTTTCTCCACCAGCTGCATGTGTTTCAATGATCACACGATCTTCTCCTTCCCAGAGGCTAGTGAAAATTAGAAAGAAAAAAAAAACGCACTCAAGATGAAATGTTCTCCGAGCTCATGCTGTCCTCCCACACTGACAGAGCACAGACGAATGCGTGGAGGCAAATAATGTCAGAGTGCAGGAAAGCATAAAATGACCGGGAGGAGAGGTGGCGGGCTGAAGAGAGTAAGTGGCGGGCTGAAGAGAGGGCTGAAGCTCAAATGTGGTGGCAGCGTGATGAGAGGAGGCCGGATTCAATGCTGAGGCTGCTGGAGGACCAAACCAGTATGCTCCAGTGTATGGCTGAGCTGCAGCAAAGGCAGCTGGAGCACAGACTGCCACTACAGCCCCTGTGTAACCAACCGCCCTCCTCCTCAAGTTCCATAGCCTCCACACCCAGACGCCCAAGAACACGGTGGGGGGGCCACCGGCCAACCAGCCACTCCGCCACAGAGGATTGCCCAAAAAAAAGAAGGCTGGCATTCAATAAATTTTAAAGTTGTAAACCTTTAAAGTGCTGTGTGGCATTTTCCTTCCCTCCGCCACCACCCCTCCTGGGCTACCTTGGTAGTCATCCCCCTATTTGTGTGATGAATGAATAAAGAATGCATGAATGTGAAGCAACAATGACTTTATTGCCTCTGCAAGCGGTGATCGAAGGGAGGAGGGGAGGGTGGTTAGCTTACAGGGAAGTAGAGTGAACCAAGGGGCGGGGGGTTTCACCAAGGAGAAACAAAGAGAACTTTCACACCGTAGCCTGGCCAGTCATGAAACTGGTTTCAAGCTTCTCTGATGCGTTACCGCGCCCTCCTGTGCTCTTCTAAACCGCCCTGGTGTCTGGCTGCGTATAACCAGCAGCCAGGTGATTTGCCTCAACCTCCCACCCCACCATAAACGTCTCCCCCTTACTCTCACAGATGTGGAGCACACAGCAAGCAGTAATAACCAGTGGGAATATTGGTTTCGCTGAGGTCTAAGCGAGTCAGTAAACTGCGCCAGCGCGCCTTTAAACGTCCAAATGCACATTCTACCACCATTCTGCACTTGCTCAGCCTGTAGTAGAACAGCTCCTGACTACTGTCCAGGCTGCCTGTGTACGGCTTCATGAGCCATGGCATTAAGGGGTAGGCTGGGTCCCCAAGGATAACTATAGGCATTTCAACATCCCCAACGTTATTTTCTGGTCTGGAATAAAGTCCCTTCCTGCAGCTTTTGAAACAGACCAGAGTTCCTGAAGATGCGAGCGTCGTGTACCTTTCCCGGCCATCCCACGTTGATGTTGGTGAAACGTCTCTTGTGATCCATCAGAGCTTGCAGCACTATTGAAAAGTACCCCTTGCGGTTTATGTACTCGGCGGCTTGGTGCTCCAGTGCCAAGATAGGGATATGGGTTCCGTCTATGGCCCCACCACAGTTAGGGAATCCCATTGCAGCAAAGCCATCCACTATGACCTGCACATTTCCCAGGGTCACTACCCTTGATATCAGCAGATCTTTGATTGCGTGGGCAACTTGCATCACAGCAGCCCCAACAGTAGATTTGCCCACTCCAAATTGATTCCCAACTGACCGGTAGCTGTCTGGCGCTGCAAGCTTCCACAGGGCTATCGCCACTCGCTTCTCAACTGTGAGGGCTGCTCTCATCTTGGTATTCATGCGCTTCAGGGCAGGGGAAAGCAAGTCACAAAGTTCCATGAAAGTGCCCTTACGCATGCGAAAGTTTCGCAGCCACTGGGAATCATCCCAGACCTGCAACACTATGCGGTCCCACCAGTCTGTGCTTGTTTCCCGAGCCCAGAATCGGCGTTCCACAGCATGAACCTGCCCCATTAGCACCATGATGCATGCATTGGCAGGGCCCATGCTTTCAGAGAAATCTGTGTCCATGTCCTGATCACTCACGTGACCGCGCTGACATCACCTCCTCGCCCGGTATCGCTTTGCCAGGTTCTGGTGCTGCATATACTGCTGGATAATGCGTGTGGTGTTTAATGTGCTCCTAATTGCCAAATTGAGCTGAGTGGCCTCCATGCTTGCCTTGGTATGGCGTCCGCACAGAAAAAAGGCGCGGAACGATTGTCTGCCGTTGCTCTGACGGAGAGAGGGGCGACTGACGACACAGCTTACAGGGTTGGCTTCAGGGAGCTAAAATCAAGAAAGGGGGTGGCTTTACATCAAGGAGTATTTCAGGCAGGACTTCACGGAGGGTTCCAATAAGAAATGGTGCACCTAAGTTATTGTTCTTATTGGAACAAGGAGGTTAGTCTGGCCTCTGATTGATACATGGCTTGATTTACCTCGCTGCACCTTCTCTGTGAGTGACTGCAGTGTGACCTAGAGGAATGAGTCTAGACCTAGACGGGGTGGGGGGGAAGCAAATGAGTACAAAACAAATCTGGTCTATTTCTTGTTTTGATCCACTCCATCTATCTTTTACATCTTTGGCTGGCAGCAGACGGTGCAGAAGGACTGCATGCCATCCACATCTCATAGCTGCTCGGCAGAAGATGGTACAGTACGACTGCTAGCCATCCTCATCTCTTGCCTGCCCGGCAGAAGATGGTACAATACGACTGCTAGCCATCCTCATCTCTTGCCTGCCCAGCAGAAGATGGTACAGTACGACTGCTAGCAATCCGTATCGCCTGCCTGCTCACCATAAGATGGTTCAATAGGACTGACTGCAGGACTAAAGAGAATGACCTGGTCAAGTCACTCCAAATTTAGTCCCTGCGCCCATGTCTGCCCAGGCGCTCCCAGCCGACGTGGCCAGGAGCACCTCGGACACGACGATGACGGCTACCAGTCGTATTGCACCATCTGCTGCCAGAAGGCAATGGGTTGCTGCTACTGTGTAGCAATGCCGTACCACGTCTGCCAGCACCCAGGAGACATATGGTGACGGTTACCTGAGCGGGCTCCATGCTTGCTGTGGTATGGCGTCTGCACAGGTAACTCAGGAAAAAAGGCGCGAAACGATTGCCCTTGCTTTCACGGAGGGAGGGAGGGAAGGGGGGCCTAACAATATGTACCCAGAACCGCCCGCGACAATGTTTTAGCCCCATCAGGCATTGTGATCTCAACCCAGAATTCCAATGGGCAGCGGAGACTGCGGGAACTGTGGGATAGCTACCCACAGTGCAATACTCCGGAAGTCGACTCTAGCCTCGGTACTGTGGAAGCACTCCGCCGAGTTAATGCACTTAGCATTTTCTGTGGGGACACACACACTCGAATATATAAAACCGATTTCTAAAAAAACGACCTCTATAATTTCGACCTTATTCCATAGTGTAGACATACCCTAAAGTTGGAGAGTTGGGTGGAATGCTTTTTCATGGCTTTCTTTAAAGGTGCCCTGAAGAGGAGTCTCCATCACTGGCCCTCTTCAAATCCAGCCTGTCTGCCTTCCTGGAGGATGTGTTCGCCAAACACAGGTGACTGGGCTCGGATGACTGGGTAAAATGTACTCGTGTATGATACACAGACAAGATGATCTAATGGTCCCTTCTGGATCTGTCAAAGGGGAAGAAGACTTAAGGCCTGTGCTCTTTTGTGCTTCTCCAGGGGACGTGGGGGACGCCTAAGAACACTGTGGAGTGTTTCCTTCCTAAAAACAAAGACACAGTTTTGCTTGTTTTCTTCTTCCCAAACATTGTGTTGTGTCTCTCCCCCCACCATCCCAGTAGCTGGAGGACTGGGGGATGACAAACCCCCATGTGTGTTGAGAGATTTCTCACACTGCGGTGGGGATGTTAAATCAGAACAGATATTTTCCTCCCCCGCACTGGGCTGGGCCCAGAGGGGCGCTAGGGAAGGGCTCTCCCCGAACACACCCCGCAGGGGAGCAGCAGCGGCTCAACCTGGGTTCCCAGCCCACAATGGAGGCGACAGCCGATGGTAACAGGTTTCAGTGCGGGCCGCAACTGCACAGGCTCAGATCTCTCCGTGCTTCGCTGTCCCCTTCCTGTCTTCCCTACCAGCACCCAGCACCTACCGCGCTCAGCTACTCCAGCCCCTTCCTGTGCCCTGTATCAGTAGCCCGGGCTGCAGCGCTCCGGGATCGTGGCTTTCTCTGGGGGCTGGAGCCAGCCCTTGGGGCAGCCCCGAGCTCTGCCGACACCAGCCCCTGAGCCGGAGCCTGCAGGTGAGGGGGGAGAGACCCGGGGAAAGGGCTGGGGTCGGGTAGGAAAGTGACTCTGCACCAACGGCCCCTCCTCGCCCCAGCTCTGCTCCCGGGGGAGCGGGGGTCTGCGAGTCCCAGAGCTGCTGCCTCCCCCCCCCCCGCGAGCGTGTAGGAGCCGAGCCAGCTCCGGGAGAGCGAACGGCTTGGGCCGGGCCAGGGCCCGAGTCTCCCAGCCCGAGGGGAGAGGAGGCAGGAGGGAGACAGGGGGAGAGACTGGAAGGGCCAGCAGGAACAATGCGGGCGAGGGAGGTAAGAGGCACCAACCCTGCCAATCTAACGAGGTCTGTTCAGGGCTTCAAGGTCCTGACTGGAAAGGACCTAAAGGAGGAGAAAGTCCTTAACACAGTAACAGCTTTTCTTGCAGCAGAGCAGCTGGGGGTAGACTCCAAGCCCACTACAGCCTCCCTGCTCCTTCCAAGCCAGCCAGGTCCCTCTGAACCACTGGGAGGTGTGTGCAGAGGGGGGAGGGAGTGATTCATTCTTTGATTTCTCTCCTCCCCACCCTTTTTTTTTTTAACCAAACCCCTTTTTCCTCAGGAAGGGCAAAGCAGAGGCAGCCCCCCATGGGCTAAGAAGCTGCCAGGGAGCTGCACTTCACTGCAAACAGTTTGATATTGCTCCCAAAAAAATGTCCTAGCAGGCCTGACATTAACCCAGCACTGAGGTTTACCTCATGTTTTCTAAATTTTATTTCTAATTTAGCATAATTGTCCCTTTGCAGACAAAGGGCTGACACATCTATCAGTGTCAATAACAATGAAAAAGGCCAGAAAACAGTATTGCTAGCCCCAGCAGTTGAAAAATCATGACTCAGTCCCCCAAAATCAGGAGATTGGGCTTACAAATCATGAGGTTTTTTGAAATACTGAATTCTGCTTCTTTTCTCTTGCCCTCTGGGTTCTGTACCTTTAGGGTGCAGCCACTTTGTGCTTTTAAGCTTTTCTCTACAGCCACAATAGCTAGAAACTTGTTTTTACCAAAATAAAACAAATAAGATTTTTGGTCTTATCACTTGGGTCCAGGAGGTGGAGTGGGGCTTTAAGAAAAATGTGAGCTATCCCCTGAGTCACAGTAACAGTGTGAGAATTGGCAACTCTGACATAGGCCCTTCTCCTGGGAATACTAAATCCTCACTGAGCTCAAAGTTAAGCATGTATATGAGCCATTGCGGACTCCAGGCCTGGCGTATGAAATGTCTTAGGGTAAACTCTCCCTTGAGCAAATAGAAAAGGAGTACTTGTGGCACCTTAGAGACTAACCAGTTTATTTGAGCATGAGCTTTCGTGAGCTACAGCTCACTTCATCGGATGCATAGCAAATGTTAACTCAGCCCTAGACCAAGCATATGAAAGTCAAAGTCACACCTGAGCCAAGTTGCCTTGATGTGAGCTGGTGGCTCGAGGGGGACATGGAACAGGTGGCTGTGCGTGTCCCTGCAGAACACTGGATGCTTTGAGATGTCTAACGCTCCTACAGGGGGTGTAACACGTTCCCTAGATATCTGGCTCCCCAAATAGCCTCCACAAACATGTTCTGATCCATTTGGATCTCATCCATCTTCAGTGCAGGAAGGGGCTGGCTTGAAGTCATAAAATGTTCTTGGTAACAAATATTCCATGGTTCTGTAATTCACCCTGATCTCGTCTGGTTTCTTTCCCCCTTGGCAGGATTTCTGATTCTCAAAACCCAGTGTGGTCTCCAGATGGAGCAAGGGGAAGAGCTGTGGGTCCCAAATCTCCAGGGTGCTGAGGAAAGGAAGAGTCCAAGAGGCTCCTGGGCAGGTGAGGAATTGGCTAAACAAACTCTGAAATCTCTGGGGCATTTCCCTGGGGCCTGTCAGCCTGGAATCAAGTCCATTTCCAAACAATGCATTACATATAGTCCCAGGTGCTGGCTCTGCCTAGAGTCCTGCAGCCAACTTTTGTGGTTGTACAACCTTTTTTCCCCCCCCATTTTTAAAACAGAAGGCTTTTCTCTCCCCCATTACTGTTTGACAGGTGCCTACAAACGACAAGGGAGAAACTAACACTACAGGAGAGATAGCGAAATTTCTATGCCAAGTGCTGGCACTAGCACAAAGCAGACTGGGGTGAAATAGAAAATGCTCTCTAAACCCTTCATTGACACTGATGTTAGGTGTCACCTGCAGCAGTAGCAGGTGAGAGATTTTCAGACAGCAATATGATTTTAAGTTGACACTGTCCATTTAACTATCTGAGCTCTGAGGCCACTAATCTGCCGTCCCTTCCTTGCTGCAAGTTTGCCTTTTCCAAAATACTGTGCAAGTAAATGCAGCTGGAGCATCAGTTTGTTCATTTGTCTTTATTGGAGTTAAAACATCTGATTGTATTAGTCTGGAAACCCAGATCCCTCCTTACAACCGTTAGTTACACTCACTCATTGTCTTGTGTCTGTGTGGGGCTGTTACCTCCAAAATTAGAGGCACCCCACAATGACCTGCCTACCCCAATAATGCTATTAATTTATCTATTTTGGTAATTAAAAGGGGATGGCCTGCCCTAGAGCATTTGCCAGGGTGTTTCTCTCCAAATTTTGGAGGACTCCCCAGAACAGATTCGCTCTGTTGATCCTTAGAAGGAAACAGACAGGCTTCCTCTCAAAGGATTGACACTCAGGCAATATTCTTTGAGGACAAAAATATTCTTTATTTAGCACAATGTTCCTTAATACAAATTTGTTAAAAGAATCCATACATTTTCTTAACAATGCATAAAATCTATTAGCACAGATACACATCAAAGTATTCAAAATTGCAATACCATACAACTGAAAATAGCTTCAAGTGGTTACATTCTATGTGAGATGGCCAGACACATATAGAATGCTGAAAACAAACTCTTACACATCTAAATCATAGCATACACAAACATCCAGCTTTATTATCCCATGCATACACATTCATGCAGTTTAATAATTCTTTATAAGAGGATTATCCTGCTTACTTTCTCCACTGTCTTCTTTTCCCTCTGAGAGCTCCTTCTGCTGTTACTGTTTTTGGTGTTGCCACTGCTTGTCTCTTCTTAAATGATTTTAACTCTTTTCTTCTTATTCTCCTTCTGCTCACTCACACACTAGTTTTTTCTGCTCACCTCACACTGACCAAAATCAGCCAGCTTTCTGCCTTATATACAGATTCTAGCCTTCTCTGATTGGTCACTGGTGCTAACCTATCTGTCAATCAAAGCCAGACCTGATTGAAAACTTGCATCTTATTTGACTGATCTGCTTGAAGACTTACCTCTTGACTTACTTTCAGGTTTTGGAGTGACCTTTATTTCTGCTCAGCCTGCCTGCTTGCTATTGGCCAAATCTCTCCCAGACATCCATTTTGGATTTCTCTGACTGTGACTGCTTGCGACCACCATCTTGTTATCGCTAGCCATAACCACCTAAAACTATCTTTATTAACTATTAAACCTCTGTAATTATACACAAATATACATATCTAAGTATACTCTAACACTATCATTCATTGTCACCACTCTGTTTTTTATTATTTTAAACAAATTTAATTTCGATCTCTCGCTGCTTCAGCTAGTGGTGGCAGTGCAGCAGTCTTAGTGCTGTATTCCTTACACAGAACAGAGCGGCTGAAAAATCTCTTGTATCAGTGTGCTGTGCCTGGATCAGCCACCCCACTGGTGTTGCTGGTGCAGAGGACTCAGTGACAGCTGGTTGCAGAGCTGTGTTGATCACCCCTGCTGAAAGCAAGTCTGAAATTTCCCAGGACAGGCTTTAAACTGGACTCTGAGTTGCTCCTCGGGGCAGGGATCCTGTCTCTGTCTGTGTTTGTGGAGTACGTAGCACAATGGGGCCCTGATCCTGCTTGGGGTCTTTGAGCGCGACCTGACTGAATAACTCTATTGTCCACATCCCTTCCCCTCCCAGAGCCTGCAGCCTTGTCTGCATTAGAGACTGAACTGGTTTGTAATTAGGCTGGTTGTATTGAAATGACCCAGGGTGAGTCAGTTTGGGAACCCTTGCACTTCCTCAATTCAGCTGCCATGTCCCTGAGGTTCCTGGCCTGCAGCCTCCTCCCTTCTGGCCATGACAAACGCCATCCTAGGCCTGTTACAGCCATTCAGAAAGCTGCTACAAAAATCATCTTCCTGGCTTGTGCTGTCACCATGGTAACTCCCCACCCCCATCCTCCCGGGTCCTCCCTTCAATGCATCAAATATAAACGACTTGTGTCACTTTTAAGGCCTTTTACAACCTCGCCCTGTCCTACCCACCATCTCCGATGTGTTACCAAGAATCATAGAATCATAGACTATTAGGGTTCGAAGAGACCTCAGGAGGTCATCTAGTCCAACCCCCTGATCAAAGCAGGACCAACACCAGCTAAATCATCCCTGCCAAGACTTTGTCAAGCCAGGCCTTAAAAACCTCTAAGGATGGAGATTCCACCACCTCCCTAGGTAACGCATTCCAGTGCTTCACCACCCTCCTAGTGAAACAGTGTTTCCTAATATCCAACCTAGACCTCCCCCACTTCAACTTGAGACCATTGCTTCTTGTTCTGTCATCTGCCACCACTGAGAACAGCCTAGCTCCATCCTCACTGGAACCCTCCTTCAGGTAGTTGAAGGCTGCTATCAAATCCCCCCTCATTCTTCTCTTCTGCAGACTAAATAACCCCAGCTCCCCTCAGCCTCTCCTCGTAAGTCATGTGCTCCAGCCCCCTAATCATTTTTATTGCCCTCCGCTGGACTCTCTCCAATTTGTCCAGATCCCTTCTGTAGTGGGGGGACCAAAACTGGATGCAATACTCCAGGAATGGCCTCACCAGTGCCGAATAGAGGGGAATAATCACTTCCCTCAATCTGCTGGCAATGCTCCTACTAATACAGCCCAATATGCCATTGGCCTTCTTGGCAACGAGGGCACACTGCTGACTCATATCCAGCTTCTCGTCCTCTGTAACCCCTAGTCCTTTTCTGCAGAACTGTTGCTTAGCCAGTCGGTCCCCAGCCTGTAGCGGTGCATGGGATTCTTCCTTCCTAAGTGCAGAACTCTGCACTTGTCCTTGTTGAACCTCATCAGATTTCTTTTGGCCCAATCCTCCAATTTGTCTAGGTCACTCTGGACCCTATCCCTACCCTCCAGCATATCTACCTCTCCCCCGATCTTAGTGTCATCTGCAAACTTGCTGAGGGTGCAATTAATCCCATCATCCAGATCATTGAGAGGCAGAACCCCACCTCTGCTCTGCCAGCGATACCAGCCATGCTACCCATCAGTCTGCACTCCCCTCAAGTTTCCTGCCCCCACCCACCCCCACTGTCCTCAGTGCATGAGAGGAGCTCACTGTAAACTACACTAAGCCACTCCATTGTCCCCCTTCAGATTCCTCCTTAAAACTGACCTCTGCCATGGTAAGCGCTTCAGGGCAAGGGACTCTGTGTGTGTGTGTGTGTGTGTGTGTGTGTGTGTGTGTGTGTGTGTGTGTGTGTGTGTGTGTGTGTGTGTGTGTACACAGTGCCTAGCTGCGTGCGTGTGGGGGGGTGTGTATACAGTGCCTAGCTGCGTGCGTGGGGGGGGTGTATACGGTGCCTAGCTCTGTGTGTGTGTGTATGTACACGGTGCCCACCTCTCTGTGTGTGTGTGTATGTACACGGTGCCTAGCTGTGTGCGTGTGTGGGGGTGTGTATACGGTGCCTAGCTGCGTGCGTGTGTGTTTGTACATGGTGCCTAAGCTCTGTGTATGTGTGTACACGGTGCCTAGCTATGTATAGGTGTGTGTGCCTAGCACAGTAGGGCCCCATACGCATAATTAATACTGTTAGAGGGCAATTTTCTCCAGCATGCACAGAGCCTGGGGATTTTAGTGCTTCTTCTCATTATTGTTACCAGTTACGGTTTTTATTGTGGCTGCTGAACATGACTCACTAGGTTCATTCATTCCCCAAAATGCAGTTTCTTGAAATCTCACTCCCCTCCCCTGCTGCATCCTCTGACAAACCCTCCCATTATCACTGTGCTGAGCCCCTAGGGTGACCAGATGAAATGAACAAAATATCAGGACACATGGGGGAAGCAAAAAAAAAAAAAGTGGCTGGAGTGGCCAAAGCCGCAATATCGGGACAAATGGCATCCCAACCGTGCATCAGTCGGGACGCAGGACAAAGAACTAAAAATTGGGACAATCCCGATTTTATCGGGATGTCTGGTCACCCTATGAGCCCCTCACTTATGCTCATGGGCCCCAAGATTCCTTCTGCTCCTCTCACTATCACTGGGCTCAGCTCTGGCAGTGAGAAGCAGATCCAGGCAGCTCCATAGCGGGTTAGGCCTCCTCTTTCTGAGATCCAGACGTACTGTCTGTGTATTTGAGGCGCCCCTTTGATGATGTGTGTCTTGATGTGTGTTCTGAGCAGAGATGTGGGAGTCCAGTTCCCCATTAGCAGAGTGGCTGGACTTTGAGGCCCTGGAGAGCTGGCCCAAGGATTTCACTGCTTTGAAATGGGCTGAGGTTAAAACCTGGGAACATTCTCTGTGATAAATATCCCACAAAGAAGTAATTCACCCTGATCTCATAAAAGCAATGTGGTCTCTCATCTGGAATGAGGAGAAGAGTTATGGTGTCTGATCTCCAGGGCAAGGGAGGCCTGCACAGGTGAGGAATCAGTTAAACCAGCTTGGGGGAAAAACAGGAAGTGAAGAAAAATCAGGTTCCCTCGAAGAGCTCATGAACTCCTGGGTTGTCAGGATTGTCCCCAGCTGCTGTAACTTCATGGCAGATGTCACTCACAGCTTCCAACCCCTTGACTCACACCTGGCAACAGCTGAGTTTCCCCAGAGTGTTTGGATGAGATGTGGAGGTTCAATTTGCCCCCTCCTCTCAGGAGTGGGTGAGAGGGGAATTCAGCTCCTGGTGTTCTGATCTCCCCAGCAGTTACTTTGGTTTGTTTCCCCTGGCACAGGGAGTGACTCCTGTCTGTATTCTGTCTCTGTCCCAGCAGGTGATGGGATGGTGAGTGAGAGTGAGGAGGAGAACCCTGAGCAGGAAGGTCCTGAGCAAGTGGAACTGTATAAGGTGGGACCAGGGAGATCTGATGGGGATGTTTCCCCCGAGCACGACAAAGCCTGCGGGAGTCAGGGCAGGTCAGAGAAGGAGCAGGAAAGCCACCCAGAAGAGAGACAGGAGAATCCCAGTCACACTCGGGGATATTTTGGGAGACACAATGACTCTACGATCCACAGGGGACCCTGCCCCGGGGAGAAACCCAACACGTGTGAGGACTGTGGGAAAAGCTTCAGCCTGAGGTCAAATCTGATCACCCATCAAAGACTGCACCTGGGGGAGAGACCCTACCAGTGCCCGGAGTGCGGGCGCTGCTTCAGCCAGAGCTCGCATCTCATCACGCACCAGCGTCTGCACACGGGAGAGCGACCCTACCGGTGCCGGGACTGCGGAAAGAGCTTCAATGTGAACTCAGACCTGATTAAACACCAGCGAACGCACACAGGCGAGAGGCCCTATCCCTGCACCGAGTGTGGGCGGCGATTCAGCAGCAGCTCAAACCTCACGAGGCACCAGCGGCTGCACACGGGCGAGAGACCCTATCGGTGCGAGGCCTGTGGGGAAAGCTTCCGGGACTGCTCATCCCTCACGATCCACCAGAGAGCGCACACGGGAGAGAGGCCCTATGTCTGCCCCGACTGCGGGAAAGGCTTCACTGACAGCTCCCTCCTCATCAAGCACCAGAGGACGCACCAGACAGAGAAGTGCTTTAACTGCCCTGATTGCGGGAAAAGCTTCTCCACCAGCACGTACCTGGCCAGGCACCAGAGAACCCACCTGGCCGAGAAGCCCTATCAGTGCGACGAGTGCGGCAGGGGATACAGCCAGTTCGCTCACCTCACCACCCACCAGAGAGTGCACACGGGAGAGAGGCCCTACATCTGCCCTGACTGCGGGAAAAGCTTCACCACCAGCTCTGCCCTGACCAAGCACAAGAGAATCCACACAGGAGAGAGGCCCTATGTCTGCCCTGACTGTGGGAAAAGCTTCACTCAGAGCTCAAACGTTATCACCCACTGGAGACTCCAGCATGGGAAATCCCTGTGAGACCCCTGGCATGGCCACCATGGGAACAGCAGCTCTGCCCATCCCCACCCCCAGCCTCAGAAATTCCTGTGAGAGCCCAGCATGGCCACGGGAACAGCAACTCTGCCCATCCCCCACCCCTAGCCTGGGAAATCCCTGTGAAACCCCCAGCACTGATTCCACAGGAACAGCAGCTCTGCCCCTCCCCAAACCCCAGCATGGCTGCCACAGGAACACAGCTCTGGCCCTCCCCTACAATGACCACCACGGGAACAGCCGCTGTGCCCCTCCCCCACCATGACCACCACAGGAATAGCAGCTCTCCCCTCCCCGCCCCCCCGGGAAATCCCTGCGAGAGACACACACCTCTCCCCCGGCACAGCTGCCATGGGAACAGCAGCTCTGCCCATCTCTACCCCCCAGCCTGGGAAATCCCTGTGAGACCCCCGGCACAGCTGCCATGGGAACAGCAGCTCTGCCTGCTGATTCCCAACCATGGCACCAGTCTTTTGCCTGCCCTTTCATGGCATAGCAAGCGGCAGTGGCCGATGACCCCTTGGCTTTGTGGGTTTGGCGCTCCTCAGTGCTGTTGAGTCCCTCTGCCCCCTGCTGATCTGGTGCAAGGGAGAGAGAAGAAACCTTCTACTGGTGCCAGCTCCCTAGAATGAAGTCTCCCCATTCCCATCTCCACTGCGCCTACCCCAGTACTTTAGGGCTGGGGTCATACAAACCCTCTCCCCTCCGGCACGGTTCTTGGGTTGTTGGTTTCCTGCTGGGTCTGGTCAGTGCCTGTCACATGTTCATAAAAGTTTCATTCCTTAAACTCACGTGTTTTCTTGAAGAGCAGCCATAGTGCTGGTGTCAGCAGAACCAGCAGACTAGCTGGGGCCTGTGGAGGATATGGACAGCAGGTGGGGATCAGTGGGGGAAGGAAGCAGGGCGCCATTAGAGCTGAGGTTCTGGTCAATAATGATCAGAGCTCAGAGAATAATGCCAACCAATTTCCACAAAGATTATTTGAATTTGTGCCTGGGTTTTCTTTGGCCCTGTTCATGCCCCTTTGTGATCATTTGCTCTCAAGCATTGGGCTTTACTATCACAGGTGTCTGTGGAAATGAATTTCCAAGTTGCCCATGTGAGTAATCCATTAAACCAGATTTTAAATTCAAAGTAATCCAGCCAAGAATAAACAATACCATGTGACTTACATGGCCTAGTACAACTAAGGAACACACTTGACAGTTCAGCAATGGAGTATTTGCAATTAAACCAGAGAGTGAAGCAATTTGAAAAGATACTCTTTCAACAACCAGTACATCTGAGGGAATCATGATCTACATTGCAGATGTACATTGCAGGCAAATATGCTCAATTCCTAGAAGAAATTCATCATTATGAGCTAATTGCTCATCTCTTCAGTATGAGCTAATTGTTCATCTCTAGCAATGAGATGCAGAGATAATGAATCCCAAACAACTTATCCTGTAGTACACAAAATGCCTGATCTCGGCTCATTTCACTTTGAAGCAAGGAAGCGATGGGGTTTCAGTGCTATTGAACAATTCTCATTGATCACAAGGATTTGAGTCTACTGGGTGATTGGGCAGCACAGAGGCAGGTGAAGTTCAGAACAGAGAGGAACAAAGTGAAGCACGCTGGAAAGAACACTTTGTGTTAGGTAGACATGCTGAAACGAACTGTAACCACAAAGGAAGAAGGCCGGGGGGTCATTCTGGTCAGGTTAGTGTAAACATCCTCTCAAGGCACAGAGATGGCTTAACACAACCCAGAGGCTGGGCTGCGTTAAAAAGTGTAAATGGGGTCTGAATGAGCTCTCCTGTAACGTCTAGAGCTGAGCTGGGGGCGGGGACGGGGAGGACTTCAGGAGCAGACTGTGTTTGCACTGATGCCTACTCTGCCTACGTGGGCAGGAGATAGAGCTGCTTTGCCAAAGTGATCAGTTCTGGATGGTTTTGAGTTACAAATCACTCTAGTATTTGAAAGCAGGGGCAATGAAATGTTGTTATCCTGATTGGACAAGTAAAGGGCAGCAGAACTGTGCTTTGCCTGACCTGATTGAAGGGCTCACCCTATATTGAACCTCACTTGCTAAGCAGGGGCTAGAGATGTCAAATCCCTATAAAGGGAAAGGGAGGGGCAGGGTTTGTATGTGATGTAGACTCTGTTTAAAGAGTTCTAGGCACCATTTGATCTTTCCTCCTCCAGGATTTAAAAACAGAGCTGATTAGACTCAATTGAGAGTCATTATTTCTGCTCAGCAATTACCACAGCTGAATCCCTGATAGCCAGTCTATGGGCTATGCCTTGGACCTGGTGCTGGGATAGTAGTGAAATGAAGGACAATGCAGAAGCTGTACTGGCAGTGAGGTTCCCTCCTACCCACTGAAATCACCAAAGACCTGGCTTAAGCGGTGGAACCTCAGAACATGGTGTCACAGAAGTGGTGGTGAACATCCAACAGCGGCAGCAAGTAGGCAGAGGCAAGCAGCCAATTGCAGAGGTGCATAGCAACTGCAGAGACATAGCTCAATGCTCCCCCCTAGCCCCCTTTTTGAATGTACCTCTGAATTCTGGGTCTTCGCAGACCGAGGACAGCAACTATGAGTGAGGTGCAGCGGTGGGGGAGGGGAGTGAGATGTGTTAAAGGGACATTCATTCATTGGACTTTCCCACTGCAATGTGGGAAATTGAGGAAAAGGACACTGCGGTCACATGCTTGGAAAGTGGTTGTGGTGTTTTCCCAACTTACCACTTGGTTCCTTTTCCCTTCTAATAAAAGTTCTCTTTTGTTATACACAGACTCAGTGCTTGCGAGTGGGGCAGTACTACCTCTTAGAGGCACCCAGAGGTGGTGGTCAGTTTTCCCAGATTCCTGGGTGGAAGCTATAGCCGGTTCTGTTTTGTATTGTTAAGAGGGACCCCGAGATATTGAACCCAGCCCTTGTTGCTGTTGTCACCGCCTGGCAGAAAGGTTCCATTAGCCCAGATAATGTGACTGCAGATGATGGTTCAGTAGTGCTGTAGGGTGCACTCACATCTCCAATTCATGGTCCATTTTCATAAATTTCAGTCATAGCATTTTAAAAATCTTGAATTTCACAGTTTCAGATATTTAAATCTTAAATTTCATGGTGGTGTAATAAAACATCAATATGTATTTTAAAAGGGCAAAATATAAACATGTAAAGCCCTTAAGCCTCTCTGTTTCTCAAACTGGGGGTCCTGACACAAAAGGGGGTTGCAAAGCTATTGTAGGGGGTTCACAGTATTGCCACCCTTCCTTCTGCGCTGCCTTCAGAGCTGGGCGGCCTGAGAGCAGCGGCTGCTGGCCAGGTGCCCAGCTCTGAAGACAGCACCGATGCCAGCTGCAGCACAGAAGTAAGGGTGGCAATAATGTGACTCCCCCCTACAATAACCTTGCAACCCCCTTTTAGATCGGGACACCCAATTTGAGAAATGCTGTATTTTTGTATATTTTTACCCTATAGTATAGAGTAAAAGTATACAAAAGACCAGATTTCATGGGGGAGATAAGATTTCACGGTCTGTGACATGTTTTTTCGTGGCCGTGAATTTGGTAGGACTCTACACATGAAGTATACAGTGGTTCCTGGGGCCGTCCATTTCTCAGTGGTGAGTCCTGTATCCTTATCACTGCATTTCATTCCCTGTTCAGAGAAACGGGACTGTGGATCCTCAGTATTACAGAGCTCGCCTCCCTCCCTGTGTGTCTGTTGTCAGCTGAGATCATCTGAACTGCCCTCACACATCTAAACGAAAGAATCCCTGGCTCCCACTGGCAGAGCCCCTCAGCCCTTCTCTGTAACCAGGCAGATTGCCAAGGTACCCGCATTCACCTCCCCCACCCCTCCCACTGTCACCACAAGTCATGAAGGAAAGACAGGGCACCCAGAGAAGGTGGCAGTAAAAGTGAAGAGATGGGACTGGCCAGTCATACTGTGTTGGTGGGAAGGAGCCAGGGGGTGGCAGAAATCTCCCTTCAGCCAGAGGAGTCAGTACCCATGCTCAGGTGATAGACCCCCTCACTCCCTTCCTGCTCCCAGGTTCCCTACAAGCCCCCAGTCTCCTTTCACTCTCATCTCCCACCCTCACCTTCCAGTAATGCCACCTGCTCAAGAACTACAGCCACCAACAGGATCAACTCGTTCTGGATTGTTGGGCCGGTCCTCCCATGTGTCTCTGAGCCTCAGATGTCTCCGATCCACAGACAGGATGAGCCGTGCCTGGATCCAGAGTCACATGCACTGGGAAAGAGAGTTGCAGGGTCAGTGTGAGAGGAGAGATCAGTCAATGAACTGAAAGGGAATTAACCTGTCTTCCCCATTAATCACTCTTTAATCCCTATGTCAGGCTGTCTGGCACAGCTCATGGCTGTGAGTGAGTGCCTGCCTCAGGGCAGACTGTCAAAAACAGGGCAGACACCCTTAACTGGTGGTTTGTTCTGTAATTAGATTTCACCAAGCCAGTAACAAATGTGAACTCCTGGATCACTATCAGTCTTGCCATGGAGTCACAGACAGTCCCCTTAGACTCGCCAGCCTATCTTGCCACCCAGACAAAATGGACTTAGTGATAAATGGTCACTTACACCAAAAATCACATGGCACTCAGGTTGCTCCCAGACCCCAGTCACTTACCCCAGGTCAACTGGTATCCTAGATCAAAGGTTCTCAAACTGTGGTCTGCAAGCTCTATTTAGGTGGTCCACAAATAGTTCCCTCTAAGATGTGTGCCTGGGTGGCCACACACAAGCGAATGAAGGGCCACCCACCTAATTAGTGGAGAAGCACAAGTGTGGCTCCACTAATTAGGTGCCTGGACCCTGGAGAAGATGCATGTGTAAGGTGAGGTGGTGGCCTTGGGGAGGATAGGGGGTAGGTGGGAGGAGGCAGTGGGGTGAGAAGAGGGGGTGGGGGGAATTTGGGACAAGCAGGACTGTGGCAGCTGGAGAAAGAGGCAACTTTCCCCAGCTCCAGGGCTGCAGCTGCCGGTGAGAGATGGCCCTCCTTCCCAGCCTCAGCTCTGTGACTGTTGTGGCAGGGAAGAGACCCCTCTCCTTCCCAGCCCCAGCTCAGGAGCTGCCACAATGGGGGAGAGAGGGCACATCCACTGCATTAGAAAGGTAAGACTAGTGATATTAAAATATGAGTTGTGTGCTTT
Organism: Chelonia mydas; assembly: GCF_015237465.2. NCBI lineage: Eukaryota > Metazoa > Chordata > Testudines > Cheloniidae > Chelonia > Chelonia mydas. Next base: position 30,773,637 of record NC_051254.2, on the reverse strand, counting down.
TATTTGTAGAACAAAAAATGTTTATTATTATTAAGTTTTTTAATATAGCGCTTTTATCCAGAGCACTTTACAATAGTTAGCTAATGGTACAAACAACATTTGGAAAGATCATTAAGTGGTCCACCAAGACCCTCAGCAATTTTCATGTGGTCCATGAAAAAAAAAGTTTGAGAACCACTGCCCTAGATCTTACACCAAGGACGACGCCTGTAGCCGATCCTGTAATAAACTATCTAAAGATTTATTAACCAGGAAAAAGAAATGAGAGTTATGTACAGGTTAAAGCAAGCCAACAGAGAAACACCAATGAGTTATCATCTGTGGTTCCTAAAGGTGACCGAGGTGTGGTAATCTGTATGTTCAAAATATCTTTCAGGGTGGACCTGTGATTTTGTTTAGTGTCTCTGGCTCTGTGAGAGTTCAAAGAGCAGAGGTGAAAAAAATTCTGGGGTGACCCTGTTTTATCTTTTATGTTTAGTCTTCCAGCCTATGGGGGGAGTGCCCATGCACATAACATTTCCAAGGTGTAAAGGGCCATTCACCAATCCTTTGTATTGTGATGTTCCTTAATGGCCTGTTTAATCTTGATAAGCCTCCTAAATGGAGGGGGGAGGGACAATTCCTGTGCCGGGTTCACAAGTTCAGAGCAAACATTTTCAGTTATATAAAGACAAATTTACATATTTCCTGATAGCCTGGAATAGTGACATTACAAGTGAGATTAATGCAGGCAGCAATTTACAAGCACGTCATAGCATCTAAACATGAAATACATTCTTACAAAACTAATACCTATTTTGAACAAAATTAACATACAGGTGAACTGGTCTGGTTTCCAGCTAGGAGTGTGTCAGTTCTTAGCTAACACCTACAGCCTTGGCCACAGTTGGCAGAATCATCAAGCACTTCCTGAGAGAGAAACAATTTTGGCACTGCCCAGGCTGTGTCATAGATGCCCCCTATGGAGGAGGGGTGTGTGCAGAGGAGCAGTGTTTGAGGGGGGGAGCGAGCAGCAGTGCCAGCTGCTCCATGCATCCAGATCAGTTGCCCCACATGGGCACAGGAGGGGAGTGCAGCGGTTAGGGGCAAAGTTCGCACAGTACAGGGGTTAGGGGCATAGGAGAGTATGCAGGGGTTGGGGTGAAGGGGGCACAGTGCAGGGGTTGGGGCACAGGAGGGGGGCAGGTGCGGCCCTAGACTAGCTGCCAGCAACTGGCGCCCTAGGCGAACCATGGAATCGGCACCCCCACCCCAAACCCCCAGGACAGATCTAGGCTGAGGTTTTTGGTAAACTGGGAAACATTTTGCCCCTTTTTTCCTTTTAATGTTTTTTAAGCGTTTTTTAAACAGAGGCTTAATTATTCAGTTTGTCCATCCATCCGTTTGTCCAACCAATGTTTCTGAGATCGGATAAAAGACGCTAACTTTTGAGAACAGATTTGTACATGACAGCTAGATGATATTTCAGTCCGATTTCAAATAAAAATGCATTAAAAATGTAATTATAATTTTTTTTATTACAAATCCAAAATCATACATTACGCTACCCTGCTTTAACTGCCATTACCACCACATCCAATACAGAAAGAAATAAGAAAACTCTTCAATTAATTTAAACCTGTATTTACAAAACACTCTGAATACAAAAGACTCTGTGCCAAAATGGCCGATGTTAGTATGGTGGGTCCTGCACTTTTCTTGGTGGGGGGGTTAAGATGCCACCCCTTGCCCCTGCTCTTGGGGTGCCAAGGGCCCCACTAGTGGCCTGGGAAGGTGGTAAAGGAGGGAAGCAGGGGAGGGGTCTGGATTTGCTCCTTAATCTGAGCCCCAGCCCCTCTCAACCCCTGTGGGTTCTTACCCTCTTCCCCCTTGGATGGGGTACCTTCAGTCCTTAGACACTGGGGGGAGGAAGTCTCCCTTCTCTGCTGGGACAAGGTCTCCCTTACTTCGGTTTTTTGATCTTTCAAGTCTCACAGCACACCTCCAAGCTCCAGTCCTCTCTCCTTCCTCCTCCCTGTCTGCCCAAAGCAGGGGGGATTTTATTAGGTTCCTGACAGGGCCTTAATTGACTGCACGTGCTCCAATTAACCTGTAGCCACCCTCCCTAGTCTACAGGGAACCATGCCTTAATTGGCCTTATTGGGATCCAGGAAGTGGGCAGGCAAAGCCCGCCTGCTGCTAAAGGATCCCCCCCAGCCTAAGGGGGGGGTCCACAGGACCTGGAAAACCAATTAATTACAGGGGACAAATGATGAACAACAGGGACAGGAGTGCGGTCAAAGGGTTAAACGAAGGGAACCTGACAGGGACACCGAGCAGAGAACCCCGGACAGCGCCCACTGCTCCTCAAAGGCGTCAAGGGAGTCAGTGGATGCCGCCCAGAGGAACTCTGCCCGGAGGCGTGAACGGACAGATGATCGGAAATAGGCCCCAGAGTCGCAGGAGACTCCATCGGCCAACCTCCTCACCTTGGTTTTATAGATGGCCACTTTAGCCAGGGCCAAGAGGAGGTTGACCAGGAGGTGCCGCGACTTAGTGGGGCCACGGACAGGGAGTGCATAGATAAGGAGGTGAGGGGAGAAGTGCAACCAAAATCTTAACAAAATATTCGTGAGGAGCCAGAATAGGGGCTGCAACCTGGCACACTCCAGGTAGACATGCGCCAGGGTTTCCCTCACGCCGCAAAAGGGGCAGGTGTCCGGGAGTGGGGTGAACCACGCCAAGAACACGCCCGTGCTCACGGCCTCGTGAAGGAGCCGCCAACTGATATCCTTGGCGGGCCTCGGGACTAAGGTGGAATATAAGCTGGCCCACCGGGGCTCCTCACCCTCTAGAGGTGGCAGGAGGTCCCGCCACTTTGTGTCAGGCCGGGACGCCAGGGTGAGGACATGAAGGGTATGGAGCACGAGTGTGTAGAGATGTTTCTTTGGCGTGATCTGGAACCAGACTGGCTGCAGCTCGCGTAGCCGGCTCACGGTGAAGGGGCGGGGGGGTCGGTCGGGTCCACGGGGCAGGGGCCCGATGAAAAGGTCCGGAGGGCCTGGGGTGGAGGGTGGGCGGGGCACGCCCTCTCGCAGGACCCAGTCGAGGTAAACCCGAGCAGCCGGCGGCAAAGCGGCCCTCACCTCCTGAAGTACACGCAGGGCAGTACGAGGTCTGGAGAGCCCCATGCGCTGAGCGAGCGTCAGGGGATCCAGCCAGTCTCCCCGGTCGTAGTCCAGGAGGTCTCCGACTCCGGTGACTTCTGCCAGGACCAACCTCTGGCACACCGAGGGGGACTCCGCCAACTGCACATGGAGCTGGGGGTTGTGTAGCAGGGGCTCCGCGAGGAGATCTTCCCCCACGGGGGCCGCCACGGACCTGATCGCTGTGAACAGTTTCCAGGTCCGGAGGAGGTCCTGGTAGAAGACCGGCAGCCCGGAGAGGTCTCGCGGAAGACCCCTCGGGTGAAGATAAAGGATCTGCCGGTCATATCGAAGCCCTCGGAAGCGGCGCAGGAATGCGTGCGCCAATATGCTCCACGCTGGACTACCTGCACCATAAAGGAGCCTCTACAGGGCCTGGAGGCGGAAGACATGGACCTGAGTGCGGAGACACTTCAGGCCCTGCCCTCCCTCCTCCAGGGGTAGATGGAGAACCCCTGCAGAGACCCAGTGCAGTCCTGACCAGAAGAACTCCAGAATCAACTTCCGGAGGTTGGCCAGGAAATCCGGGGCCGGAACCAGGGTGTTGAGACGGTACCAGAGCATGGACAGGACTAGTTGATTGAGCACCAGTGCCCGCCCTCGAAAGGACAGACACCAGAGTAGTCCTGTCCATCTCCGGAGCCGCTCTACCACCCTGCCCTCTAAACCGTGCCAGTTCTCCGGCGGAGACAGATGTGTGGCAGAAAGGTAAACGCCGAGATAGAGCAGCAGACCCGCGCTCCACCGGATGGCTTAATTAGCCCTGGGCTTATATATTTCCCCTCTACCACTGCTCCCTGACCCTTCTGTGTCACAGCTCTTAAAACATGATTTTTCGTACTTTAAGTTTTGAAAATTCAGTCACTAGTTCTTTTAGATCCAGTTTTCCAGCTATTTCATGCTCTGTTGACATTGTGGCAAGTCCAACAAGTCTCTCTTGCACCATTGTTGAATGCGATATATTTTTATCAATTTTAACTTTGAGAAGCTAAGTTCCCCACTAGCTATGGAAACTGGCAAAGTTAAAAGAATGCGTAGAACTATAAACATGTTTGGAAAACTGTCTGTGAGTTTATTTTCACAAACAAACTTCAGTACTTCTTCAGGAGTGGAATGTCTCTTAAGTCGTCTTGAAAAAGCCTGAAGCTCACTACACAAATCTGTAGCATCAATGTCTTTTGAATTTTCATGAGTCAATGCCGACTCTAGTTTTATACAAAATTCTCTTATCTGTTTTGCAGTTTTCTTTTGCAAGCTGTGGATCTCATATAGAAAGCCAAATACTGACTCTAGCTGCTGCATCTGTGGAAATCTTTCGCCAACTGAGTGAATACCAGTATCAAGGACTGCAGAGTAGAAATTCACTTTGAACTTTTTTGGGGGAGGTTCTGAATGGGTGTGTCTCATCCTTCATATGAAAACTGTTGTTTCTTTTGCCGAATGCAAACTGGTGCTGGTTCAAATTCTGTTGGACAGTCTATTTCTTCAGCAAGCTCGAGAGAATCTACCAGTGTTCTTTCGAACCCTTCATCACTTCTGAATTCCTCCAGAATATTTTTCGTTTGCTGCAGTTTTTGAGTAGCAGAATGTATGTTCAAGTTCTTTTCCTGAAGCTGCTACTTGTGAGGTTAATCTCGAAAAGGATATTACCACAAAATGAGTGAAGTCACAAATTTGAACTTGGAAAGGCCATTTGCAAGAGCTTCTGCATCTGAACATGCCATATTGCCAGATGATCCAGTAAAGGTAGTATCATCAGAAATTTCAATTAGGGCATCATAAATGTTTCCAAGTTCATAGTGAAGAGGCTTCAAAGCAGCAATGCGACTCTCCCATCTTGTCTGATTAAGTGGTTTCACAGTTAGAGAATTCACATGGCGAGTCAGAATCTCCCAACGGCATGTTGAGCCTGAGAAAAAACACATTAACACGTTGCACCAGGTCAAAGAAACTGCTTGCCTCCAAACAGCATCTAGTAGCATCACTGACAACCAAATTCAGTGAATGCACACTGCAAGGAACGAAAAAGGCCCTAGGGTTGATTTCCATCCTCCTCCTTTGCACACCATTGTCTTTACCCTTCATATTACTCCCATTATCATAGCCTTGGCCACATAAGTTTTCAACAGATAATGGCATTGTTTTGAGCTCTTGTAGAATAGTTTCAGCCATAAATGCTCCAGTCGTCTCCTTCAGTGGTACGAAACCCAAAAAATGTTCCTTTATGAGCACTTCAACATTATCTTCATTTACAGACTTTTCCATATCCACAAAACAAATGATCATCGTCATTTGTTCAATATGACTCACATCTGGTGTACAGTCTAGTATTATTGAAAAGTATTTTGCAGAATGGGCAGCTTCTATAATTTTCTTTTTAATGGCATTTGCTAGGATTTGAATCAGTTCATTCTGCATATTTTTGCCAAAGTAATGAACCTATGTTTCATGATCAGTTATTTTACGCAGATGCTCCTTCATGACTGGATCAAACAAAGCTAGGTATTCAACAAATTTTAAAAAGTTTCCATTACCTGGCGTGTATAATGTTTCATTTCTACCGTGGCTGCAGAATGCTAAATTTTGCCCACCAAGAACTCTCACTAAAGCAATCAGACACTAATATTTGTTGCCAATATTCTTCTTTTTCCTTGATCACACGTAAATTTTCTTCATCGATAGTTTTTCCTTTTTTCAATCGTAATTCAAGTTCTTTCCAATTTTGAAAACATTCCAAATGTTTTGTACTTCTTTCATGTGAAGAGAGAATTGAAGATATGTTTTTTCCAGTCCTTCGAATCATTTTCAGTAAGTAATGTACCAATTGCTTGATTTCTAAACAACTTGCAGCAAAAGCAAAACACAGAGTGCTTCGACACTGAATAATGTAACCAGTTTTGATTAATTTCTTCCCCATTAATGAGTTTCCTCTTGTAATGCTGAGCAGAGAATTTTCTTTTATTTCCATCCTTAAGGAAGGGAAATTCATGAACTTGTTCGTGTCCATGTTCCACAAGAATTTGCCCCCACTGTCATCACATCTGAGCCATGAAGCTGGGTCCCCATACTGTAACTTGTTTGTAACTACCTCATCCTTTCTTCCTTCTACTTCATTTACTTCAATTTCTGTATGTGTCTCTAAAGGTGAATAAATTTTCTCCACTTCCATATCAGTCTGATGCTGTGAGTTGCCTTCATCTAGAAGTAAGTTTCCATCATCTTGAGTTTCCAAACTGCTTTTTTGGGATGTGAGCTACCTTCATCTTGATGTTCCAAACTGCTTCCATGCAAATGTGAGCTAACCTCCTCTCCGAGTAAAATTCCTTCATCTGGATGCTGTGAACTGCTTCCATCTTTATTTGGATTAAAGAGAAGTTATTTCCGGAAGGATCCCTGCTGTTTTGCTAGGTCCTTTTCTTTCTCAGCCTTCCGTTTATGACACTCTGCTCCTGAGGGTTTTCTTTTTCCTCTTTATGCCATGGAGCATTTGAATATTGTTGTGTACTAACTGTGCTCCCAACTGCAAGCATTATAGTGTTAAGGATGGCTGACACAACACATAGTTGGCGATTTAAACCACACTGCAGCCATCCCAACATGTCTTTTCACTGCTTAAAGGTTCAATGATTAGTAACACACTCACTTACCTATTAAAACAGTTAGTTACACATTTACACAGAAATGAAATGACCTTTTTCGACGTTATAACCCAACACCGGTTGTTTGGAAAATAATCCCCATCCTCACAGTTGCCCACTTGGAGAGTGACGTTATCACTTTCGTAGTCTATTAAGCATTAACGCAGTTACTTTTCTTTTATGGACCTTATTTATTACATGTGAACCAGTTATAACAAAGAAAAGTTCATAATTATACAGCCCAATAATAACGCTAAGGTTTAATAACGCTTAAAGATACTCACATTTTGGATTTATAACGCTGAAAGATGTTATTCTTTATGCTTTGGCACCAAGAAACACAATTTTCCACAGTATTCTCTTGATTCTTAACCATCTACCTGCGACATGTGTTAAAATGACCGTTTGACATGTATCAACTCGCGATATCTCCGCTCTACAGGAATTTCTGCTCTACATGTGTCATAAATATAAAGGGAGGGGTATAAACACCTTTAAAATCCCTCCTGGCCAGAGGAAAAGCCCTTTCACCTGTAAAGGGTTAAGAAGCTAGGATAACCTCGCTGGCACCTGACCAAAATGACCAATGAGGAGACAAGATACTTTCAAAGCTGGAGGGGGGGAAAAACAAAGGGTCTGGGTCTGTCTGTGTGATGCTTTTGCCAGGGACAGAACAGGAATGGAGTCTTAGAACTTAGTAAGTAATCTAGCTAGATGTGCGTTAGATTATGATTTCTTTAAATGGCTGAGAAAATAAGCTGTGCTGAATGGAATGGATATTCCTGTCTTTGTGTCTTTTTGTAACTTAAGGTTTTGCCTAGAGGGATTCTCTATGTTTTGAATCTAATTACCTGTAAGGTATTTACCATCCTGATTTTACAGAGGTGATTCTTTTTACTTTTTCTTCTGTTAAAATCCTTCTTGTAAGAAACTGAATGCTTTTTTCATTGTTCTTAAGATCCAAGGGTTTGGGTCTGTGGTTACCTATGCAAATTGGTGAGGATTTTTATCAAACCTTCCCCAGGAAGGGGGGTGCAAGGTTTTGGTGAGGATTTTGGTGGGAAAGACGTTTCCAAATGACTCTTTCCCAATAATAAACCCAGTTAGACGTTTGGTGGTGACAGCGAAAGTCCAAGGGCAAAAGGTAAAATAGTTTGTACCTTGGGGAAGTTTTAACCTAAGCTGGTAAAAGTAAGCTTAGGAGGTTTTCATGCAGGTCCCCACATCTATACCCTAGAGTTCAGAGTGGGGAAAGAACCTTGACAACATGTATATTCAAGTTAGGTGTCACTAGCACTGCAGCTCTTGCCACTGGCGGATGTGTTTCATTGTGGCTGAGTTATTGCTTATCAAAATTGCAGAGTGGGTCATCTTGACTCTGTGTTGCAAATTGACAAAAAAATTCGCTAAAATATTATTTATTTTTGCAGTAAATAAAAGATTTGACATATTAATAAATTCTCAGAAATGCAGGGAAATGATTTATAATTTATATTCCCTCCATACATGCACGGGAATTGAAATAATGACATCTTTGTTATTTTATTTGTATTTTTTTTCATCTTTTTCATTTTTTTTCCATTTTATTATTTTTTTATTTGATTTTTTTTCCTTGAATTTGGCGCCCCATTTAACTTGGCACCCTAGGTGACCGCATAGTTTGCCTATATGGATGGGCCGCCCCTGGGAGACAGGTATGTGTTACCTCCTGCCTTGGAACATGCACGAGGTCTGTCACCTGCCTTAACACCAAGACCTCAAAAGTATAATTGTCAGTCTAGATCCGTAATGCCTTACGTATTAGCTGTACATATATCTCACAGTGATTATGTTGACTAGTGGGTACAGCTTTCGGTGGACTATTTATACGTATATCCAAACCAAGGCTCCCTGTAATCCCTGTGCACCCCCAGTGCTCTCTGACAGTTGTCACCAAAGGGTCCCTGCGTCACACATGGTGACTTCTCTCTGTCCCAGCCCAGGCTGTCCAGGTCCCAGGCACCCAGGCTAGCTAGCTGCTTTGGGGGGGTTCCCAGTGGGTAGTGAGCTCTGCAGTCAGAGCTGTGACCTCCCCATTCACCTCAATGGGGCGTGAACACCACACCATATTCAGGCCTGTCTGCAAAGGCCTATACTTCAAGAATTTTGGTGTATTTTTATTACTTAGCTAGTTTTAGAGGTATAAAAGAAAGAATCAAAATCACTGTCTGCTGGTGTAAGGGCCTTCTCTTACTGTGACAGTCTGAGGCCCAGTTCTTAGGCTAAGGCCTTTGGCTAAGCAGCAGAAGCAGCCATAAACTGGGAAGCGAACGGTCACATCCTCACCAGTCACACTGAAATAAGGTGCTATTGGGCTGTTAGGAATACAATCCTGTCCTGATAATGCCTATCACCTCCAGAGAAAGGGAAGAGCCTAGAAGATGTAAAAGGAAACTTAGTTTGATAGCATCCTGTCTGGCAAGAACTCACTTATCAATAGCTGGAATGTAAAATCCTCATTTCTGTGTTTTTTCTATCACTGTAGTCCCCATTTCCCTATTGTTTGTCTGTATAATCTCTGTCTGGTTCTGTGACTGTTTCTGTCTGCTGCATAATTAATTTTGCTGGGTGCAAACTAATTAAGGTGGTGGGATATAATTGGTTAGATAATGCATCCGATGAAGTGAGCTGTAGCTCACGAAAGCTTATGCTCAAATAAATTTGTTAGACTCTAAGGTGCCACAAGTACTCCTTTTCTTTTTGCGGATACAGACTAACACAGCTGCTACTCTGAAACATGTTACAATATGTTAGGATTGGTTAGTTAAATTTCAGTAACATGACAGGTTAAGGTATAGCTAAGCAGAACTCAAGTTTTACTATATAGTCTGCAGTCAATCAGGAAGTAAGGGGGGGAATGGGAACACGGAATGGGGGTGGGGGAATTGGAATTATGTTTTGCTAAGGTGGGGAATGGAACAGGGAATGGGAACAGGGACACAGGCAAGGCTCTGTGGTGTCAGAGCTGGGAAGGGGGACACTAAGGAAGGAAACTGGAATCATTGCTTGCTGGAAGTTCACCCCAATAAACATTGAATTGTTTGCACCTTTGGACCTGTCAAAGTTTGACTCAGACTCACAATTTATCAGACCACTCTGTTTTATTAGCAAAGCTGCTCTGCTAATACATTTAGAAGTGAGCCCCCCCGAGTGGGGCTTGTGTCTCTTAATTTATACAGTTTTTTGGAGAACAAGTTACAGAGAAGTTACAGACAAAAGAAGAAAAAGATTTTAGTCACCACCCTTCGAGATCCCTGAGACCAGTCACGTATCTTCAATTACCTGCCACCCTTAACAATCTCCTTTAACAGCTTCCAGTTAACTTAACTAATTGCCCTTCACACCTTCCATTCTGATGCCTGCTTCTTAGACGTGCTGGCTCTATCTTAATTGCTTCTCCATTCAAAAGCTAACTGTCCCTACGTGTGCTCCCTCAGATACTTTGTAACATGTTTTGGCATGCCCTCTCATATACAATGTATCCAGCATGTCCCCTTATACAACGTTATACTTATACAATGTTATACTTCCACAGACCTCAGGTATTGTTGCTCTCTGTTCATGCGAGAAGGACCAGGGAAGTGAGCGGGTGAAGGAATAAGCCCTCTAATACTGCCTGAGTCAGCAATGTCAGCAGAGTCGGGGGGCTGAGCCTGTCTGGTTTGTTAACCTCATGGAGATGGGGCTGGTGGGTCTCAGGAGGTTTTAGCCTCTCTAACACAATGTCTACACATGCACTGTGTGAACTTCAGCAGGTCGACCATGGCTTGATGCCATTTGGCAGGGGGGCGGGTTTGACTGCGTTATTATATTGGGGCACTTATGTCAGCCCGATACAAATCTGAGTGTAGACACACGTACACAAAGGCCAATGCAGGGCAACTTATGGTGACCTAACTTTGTCATGTAGATGAGGCCTCAGAATATGGAACCAAATTTAGCCCAATGCCTCCTCGGGCAGTGCCCTGGTGGGAGGGGGAATCTCCTGGAGTGCCCACAGTGCTGTGCAGGGTTGTGGGTACAGAGGGAACCAGAACAGTGACAATGGTGGTGGTGGAGAAGGGTAAAATTGCAGATTCCCCACCCCAGGGGTTAGGAGAGAGCCCCTGCAAGCAGCCAGCATGTGCATTGCAGATTAAACTTTGACCCTGAGACGCTCACACACGCTTGGAGGTGTCTGGCTTCCCCATAAAGACTTAAAAGCCAAACAACTAAGCCCCCCACCCCCGGATTCACAGTTGGGGAGGCAATGCCTGAAATGGCACCCTCCCGGGCTTGGCCTGAATCTCCATGAACCAGGCCAGCTCCCCATTGTAGACCTCCACCCTCTGGGGCCAGACCAGTTATCTTCCCAGGGCCATGCAATATGATGCTGCGCTAGGACTCTGCAACAGACCCTTCAGCCCGCTGTGAACCAGGCTGCTGGCTGCTGGCATTGGCTGTGTGTCTCCCTCGCTGCAGTGGAGACTGACCCCAGCCCTGCCCCAGGATTGCTAAATGAGTGCCATCGCTACACAGAGATCTGGCAGGTTCTTGGGGCTCCCTGCATCCCTGACACACACCTGGCTTTGCAGGGGAGCCCGATTGGAGAGCTGGTGTGTGCCACCGAGGGCACCAGGCCATGCTGGAAGCAAGCCGGCGACCCTGAGACAGGAACAGGAGAGTTCATTCATTCATTGTTCAAAACCAAAAGGCTAATTTCTCTTTCGAAAACTGCCATAGAAAAACTTTTAAAAACTGCTGGAAATACCTAACTGGGGATTTTTAAAAAGCCTTTGATGGACTAAGTGTTTTTGTTTTAAAAAATTCTACCAGCTCCAAGCATCAGCCATGTTATATTCCTGCTGTCACCATTCAAGGGAATGTTTGTCCTGGCTGTAGAGAGACACGGGGAAGGGAGGGGGGTAATATACCCCCAATTAGGGATATTGCAGATTATGTACTCCTTATGCCATCTGATCCTAAACTTTGCACCCCTTGATAATCTGTACATTATTCCCTGATAACCAGAAACTTTTATGCTTAAACTCTGTACCATTTTCCTTTTATTTTAACATCATCTTAATAAAATTCTTAAATCTGTTATTGGCCCAACTTCTGTTGGGGAGAGAGACAAGCTTTTGAGCATACACAGAGCTTTTCATCAGGACCTGACAAAGAGCTCTGTGCAGCCTGGAGGCTTGTCTCTCGCACCGACAGAAGTTGGGCCGATACAGATACTACCTCACCCTCCTTACCTCTAATATCCTGGGTCCCACATGGCTACAACTACATTGCATATGTCTCCTACCTGTATTCACACGGACAGAAGGGTTATCTCCACGGTCACCACGGGGGCAGGGTCTGTCTCGTCTGTATGCAGGATGGAGAAAACTTTTCCACACCTTAGGTAAGCTTTGTCCAGCAGCACCCAGGCCACTAGCTGGCAAAGCCGAGCCTCAATGTCATCCAGATTAGGTTCCCCAGAAACCTGACTGTCCTCCAGTTCCGCTCATCACACTGCACCCTCCAGCAGAGTACTCTGTCAAATAGGGGATAGCTGTTGCTGGATTCACCAACTCTCTCCCCAAAATGGAGCCCCTTTTCCCAGAGTCAGTGGGGGCTGACTGCCACACACCCACTCATGGCCTCAGGGAAGCTCTGCAAGCAGCCCCTTGCCTCAGTTTCCCCCTTCAATAAGCTTCTTCAATGATTCACACAGGCTGTTGTCCATTAACAGCCCATGTCAAATTCTGGTTTTATTAAAATAACAAACTGGCAAGATAACATTCTCAAGTCCCTCCCAAGCCCATCCATTTACCCTTCTATCAGGTCATGCTCAGGCCTTTCCTGCCTGAAGTCCCAGGTCTCCCTGCTGGAGCAGATTCACCCCCAACTGCCTCTTTGTTACACTCTGTTCTCCCTGAGACTGTGCCCTCCCTGCAGCTTCCTGCTGCTCTTGATGGAGGAATAAGTTGATTCCTGCTCAGCTGTGCCTCCTTAGTAACCAGGGTCGGCTGGGCCCAGGCAAACCTTTAAAGGGGCAAGTCAGTCTGCTATACACTGTTGGTGGGGGGAACCACCATCCCTGTCATGCAGGCCAGCAGAGTGTGTGTTGTTTCGACATGGCTGGTGGCCCCATCCTGGCCATGTATCAATCTGCTTCCTGCATCACTGCATCACTTCCAGCTCTCCATTCCTCCATCACAGCTAAACCTCTCATCCAGGCCTTCATCTCGCATCTTAATCACTGAGCATCCTCCTCCCTGGCCGGGACCGATCCCATCTTCTTACCCCACCTACATCTGTCCAGAACGCTGCTGCTGCAAAGATCATTTTCCTGTGACCCTGTCACCCCTCTCTCCAAGCTCCTGGCTGGCTCCCCTTCTCCACCGCATCACACACAATCCACTCATTGCAAGGCTCTTCCGTGGCTGATGTATCACCCTCCCACACTATTGCGATGTCAAGCCCAGCATCTGATCTGCCAGTAACACCAGCCTTCCTCACCCACGTATTCCATTGTCCGACCCCACTGGCACCTCCCTGCTTCCTGCCATGTCACCCTGGTATGGGGAGCAGCTCCCCTAACACCTGCTAAAAGTCACCTCAGCAGGGGTGCTGACAATGGCTAGTAGTTGCTGTTTATAACACTGATCAGTATGGGCTTATTGTTCCCTTGTGCTCCTCCATCATCTGTCTGTATTATCCTGTTGTGTCTAGTCTTATAGTTAGATTGGGTAAGTTCTTTTGGGCAGACACAATCTTTTTTTGTGTGTGGCTCTGAGCACACCGGGGCCTCCAGGTGCTCCCACACCAATAATATCAATAAAAATAATGAGACTTCTGGAGACTGTGGGTGGGACTGAGATTCTGGGGGACTTGGGATTGTCTCAGAGGGTCCCCAAAATAAATGCAGCATCGCCAACTCTCATGGTTTTGTCATGAGTCTCATGATAATTATTGTTTTCCTTAAAGCCCAGTTCCTGGAGTGAGGTGATGATGATTTGAACATTCATTCTTAAAGAAAAAGTAAGTTTCTAGCCCGCCCAGTGTGGAGGAAGCTTCAAAATGTCACCCCAGCACACCCTAAAGGCTCAGAAAACAGAAGGCAAATAAAAAGAAGCCCAAAGCTGTTACTGTTACCAAATCTCATGGTTTTTGGTGTTCCTGACTCATGATTTTTGAACATCTGGAGCTGGCAATAGGGTAAATAGCTCCAGCATGGCTAGTGGGCACCTGGCCAAGGGGCTGCCCGGAGCCCTGGCTGACAGCAGGGGCAGGTTTCTCTGGGGTCTCAGTCTGGAGGTTTCTCTCTGCTCAGGAAGGAGGGAAGGATCCGGGCCGATACCCCAGCCCCCTTTCTGTCCCAAGAGGAGCACAGGCCGGGGGTTTGGGAGGAGAGCCCATCAGCTGTGGCCACCAGAGGGCCCTGGCCATGGCCACAGGCGGGCGGCCAGTCTCTCCATGACCAGCTGATCTGCCTCTTTTTTTCCGGATATTGAGGGCTGAGCTTCCTGGGTCAGAGACGTTGCAGAATCTGTAACAAACAGCTGCTGCTCCTAAGTGGGGTGTGTGCGGTGAGAGTTCTTCCCTAAGGTCTCTCTGGGCCCAGCCGGGGGGACTTTCTCCGGGGGCTGGAACCAGCCCCGGGCTCTGCCGCCACCAGCCCCTGAGCCGGAGCCTGCAGGTGAGGGGAGAGACCCGTGGCTGGGGCTGGGCAGGAAAGTGACTCGGCACCAACGGCCCCTCCTCGCCCCATCTCTGCTCCCGGGGGGGGCGGGGGTCTGCGAATCCCAGAGCTGCTGCTGCTGCTCCCTCTCCCCCGGCTCTGCTTCCCTGAGCGCCTGCAGGAGCCGAGCCAGCTCCAGGAGAGCGACCGCCCCGGAACTGGGTCAGGGACGGAGTCTCCCGGGAAGAGTTTTCAGAACTCAGCGCGTTGGGTTCACAGTGGGAGTCGAGCGGTTTGGAGAATCCGGCTCCAATTGTGGGTGGTCAGTTCTTGGAAATATGGCCCCCCAGTCTCCCTGCCGGAGGGGTGGTTGGGGAGACAGAAACTAAAGCTGGGGACAGGAGTCGGGTTTGCCAAATGTCCAGACAACTTGGGAGCACAAGTGCCAAATCCCACATTAGGAAATGACACAGACACTTTCTCACTCACTCTCTCGCTGTTTTTTTCTGGAAGCTGTTAGCATAGACAAAGCTCCAGAAACTCTGAGCATTAGTTAACTCTGGTGTAACCAGGGTGGACTGGAGAAGAAAGGGATGAAATTTTGAAAGGGAGTGAGACTGAAAATCAGCTGTAACTTCAAAGGGATGAGATCTGCTAGGCCCTGACCCATCACCCCTAAGTTTTTGGCTTCTTTGACCTTAGTCTGGCACTATTTTGTGTTCCAGTTTTCAGGCATTATAGAAAATCTCTTTGTAGTCCTGTCCCCAGTTACCCTAGGTCAGTGTTTAAAAGAAAGCCCAGGGAGAACACACATCGTTTATTTTGTATTGGGGCAGCACCTAGAGCCAGGCCAGGGACCAACAGTTTTGAGCAAACTTGCAGTAAATGACAGACCCTGTCCCAGCTACATTCAGATCCCTTCATTCCATGCAGGTACAGTACTTTGTGGGCTTTTTAATTTAACCAATACGGATATAACAAGAGCCAGTGCCTGGAATCTGAACCTGAAATGAGGTGCATGTATTTAATAGTGAGGGAAATTAACCCTTGAAACTAGGGATGTGGTGGCTTCTCCTTCACATGGCGTCTTTTTTTCAGGACTGGGGGGGGTCTATCGAAAAACTAGAGCTTAGCCAGAAGATACTAGCCTGATGCAGGAATCCGTGGATAGTATTCTCATTGTGCAAGGCACACCAGATGGTTATGACGTTTCCTTCTGGCCTTAAAATCTATGAATTTATTAATCTAATTTGATGATTCAAATGCATTTCTGTGCAGGTGACATCTTTCCAGTTAGATCTTTTTACAGCATATTCAGCAGGTACTTACGGAAACAGAATAAATTACTCAGAATATGCCAGGTTTCCAAGGGCGATTATTTTCAACAACTTAAGTGGTCAGAGAGTTCATTATGAAGTTGACGAATACTTCAAGTCACTCTTAGTACTTAGTGCTGGGCCTAAATCACTGGTGCTCAGTGCTCTTTGAGGCATGACTAATTATTTTAAAGAGATACTGGCTCATCAGATCTGAGCACATGAGAGGAGACAAAAATAGCCTGTGGAGTGGGTCTCAGGAGATCTGGGTTCTCTCCTGGCCAAGCGTGTCTGTGGGCACGTCACAGTATTTTCAGCTCCCATTTAGTCACATACATGAAGTGACCAGTTTATTAAAACTGCTCGTCTCCAGCACTCCAGTTCACAGCCCCATACTCCAAACTTCAGGGCCAGAAGACCTAGCCAGAGTATGAGGCACTTAGATGCAACAGTGATGGGACCACATCAGCCCCAAGCTGGATAGCTTTGTCCAGAGCGTGACTCAGGTTATGATGCTAACTTATTAGGTTGCTATTTCTTCTTTGTCTTTGCACTTTTGTTCCCTACTGGAATTGTGTCTGATAGCACCAACATCCCAGGTGTGACTCTTGCTATGGTCTTGGTAAACATTTGTCCATGTTTTGGGATGAAACATTCCTGCATCTGCACAATGATGAGAGAGGAATGGGTTACATTTCAAGGAACTTTTTTGGAGTGACTCCTCAGAAATATGTAGTGAACCTTCACCCATTGCCCTTCCCATGAACAGGGTTTCAGTTTCCTAAATCTCCGAGGATTCCTTGGATGGAGCAAGAGGAAGAGCCATACATCCTGGATCTCCAGGTCTCCTCAGAAGAGGAGATCTCAAGTGATGCTAGCACAGGTGAGAGATTTCCACCACAGCCCTGTGAACTCCCCAGGTTCTATCTCATCTCATCCAGGTCAGGGCTGTCCCCAGCAGGGGTTTGATCCTCATGGCAGACATTGCTTCTCTTAGCTACATAGATTCCAAGGCGAGAAGGGACCACTGTGATCATCTAGTCTGACCTCTTGTATAACACAGGCTAGAGAACTGCCCCCAAATAGTTCCTAGAGCAGGTCTATTAGAAAAACATCCAATCCTGATTTAAACATTGTCAGTGATAGAGAATCCACCACAGCCCTTGGTAAGTTGTTCCAATGATTAATTACTGTCACCAGTAAAAATGTGTGCCTTATTTCCTGTCTGAATTTGTCTAGCTTCAACATCCAGACACTGGATCGTGTTAGACCTTTCTCTGCTAGACTGAAGAGCTCATTATTAAACATTTGCTCCCCATGTAGGTAATTATAGACTTTGATCAAGTCACCCCTTCACCTTCCCTTTGTTAGACTAAAGGAGCTCAGTCTATTTAGCTTGTCATTACAAGTCAGGTTTTCTAATTCTTTATCCCCCTTCTTGGGACTGTTCTCTTACCCCTCTCCTATTTATCTACATCCTTCTTGAATTGAGGGCACCAGAACAGGTCATTGATAAAAATGTTAAATAGTGAAGGCCCAAGAACCGATCCCTGTGGGACCCCACTGGAAACACAGTTGCTTGATGAGGATTCCCTGTTTACAATTACATTTTGAGACCTATCAGTTAGCTAGATTTTTTTAATCAATTTAGTGTGTGTACCATGTTAATTTTATACCATTCTAGTTTTTTAATCCAAAATGTTGAGTGGTATCAAGTCAAACACCTTACAGAAGTCTAAGTATATTACATCAACACTACTACCATTATCTTTCTTCCCGTTTTCTGGAACTTCCCCAGTGCTCCAAGACTTACTGAAAATCAGCATTCCCACCCACCCAGCTCCCTCCCCTCTGAGTGTTTGGGTGGGATGTGAAGCCAATTGACTCCCTCTTCCCTCACCTTGAGGGAAGGGCATGGGGGATTTAGTTCCTGGTTTTTCACTCTCCCCATCAGTTATTTTGATTTGTTTTCCCTACTCCCCTGTTCATCTTTCTGAGGTTCCTTCCCTCAGACACAGGGACTGACTCCAGTCTGGATTCTCTCTCTCTGTCCCAGCAGGCGACGGGATGGTGAGTGAGAACGAGGAGGAGAACCTTCAGCAGGAAAGTCCCAAGCCAGTGGAACCGCACAGGTTGGTAGCAGGAGGATGTGAAGGGAACGTTTCCCAGAGCCCTGATGAGGGAGAGGCCTGTGAGAGTGAGGACAGGTCAGAAGAGCAGCAAGTGGAGAGACTGGCTGTGCCCAATCCCTGGGAGGGGAGCTACCAGGAGCTTGGAGATGCCCAGCAGGCCCTGCAGGTGGGTGGGAAGCAGAACAGCTGTGCCGAATGCGGGAAACACTTCTCCCGGCGCTCGCACCTCGTCATCCATCAGCGCATCCACACAGGCGAGAAGCCCTACCAGTGCTCTGAGTGCGGGCGCCGCTTCAGTCAGAGCTCCACACTGATCAGCCACCAGCGCACCCACACAGGTGAGAAGCCCTATACCTGCCCTGACTGCGGGAGGAGCTTCAGCCAGAGCTCCACGCTGCTGACCCACCATCGGCTGCACACCGGGGAGACGCCCTACAAGTGCCTGGACTGCGGAAGGAGCTTCAGCCAGAACTCCACCTTCATCATCCACCAGCGCACCCACACCGGCGAGAAGCCCTACACCTGCCCCGACTGTGGCAAGAGCTTCAGCGTCAGCTCCTACCTCATCACCCACAACCGCATCCACCGTGGCGAGCGCCCCTACAAGTGCCCAGCCTGTGGGAAGGGCTTCATCGACAGCTCCACCTTCGTGCGGCACCAGCGCACCCACACGGCTGAGAAGCCCTACCGCTGTGCCGACTGCGGCAAGAGCTTCAGCCTCAGCTCATACCTGGTGAAACACCGCACCCTACACACAGGTGAGCGGCCCTACAAGTGCACCGAGTGTGGGAAGCGCTTCGGTGAGAGCTCGGACCTGCTGCGGCACCACCGCACCCACACGGGCGACAGGCCCTTCCAGTGTGCCCAGTGTGGGAAGAGCTTCGGGGAGAGCTCCACGCTCACCCGTCACCGGAGGACCCACCAGGGCAAGGATGCACCCGTCTACTAGCCACAGTGCTTGGCACAGCCCCAGGGCCACAGGGCAACAGCTGCCCCCCTCAGCTTATTGACTGCAGAGGAGGCAGAAAAGAAACCCCCATGAGATTTCATTGCCCGGAGTCACCAGCTCTATTGATATTTGGTGTTTCTCTTATAAAGCCCCAGCTCACAGAGTCCTGTGTTCGTTGCACAAGAATCCTACTTTCACTTAAAGTGGGGGGGAAGGGGAAGAAAGAAAAAAGTGAGTTTCTAATCCTTATGGTTGTGGAGAAAACTCCAAAAATATTACTCTCGAGGGCTCAGAAACCAGAAGTCAAAGAAAAAAAAGAACCACAAATGTATTGTTTCAAATCTCCTAAGTTTTTGAGGGGGCAAGGGGCCTGACTTGTAATTTTTGAACGCTTTGGGTTGATGCTGCTGCGTTGCAGGGCCAGAGCTGTTTTCTATGCCTTAACTAACTTTCTTGACTAGAACAAACAAAAGTTCTGACCATTATGTTTTCAATTAGTGGACCATATTCACAAGAGTAACTACTGTAACAAAGTTTTAAATGGGAATTTCTTGGTTTTTTTTATTATTATTTTAAGAAAAATAGTATGTAAAGACATACTTCCCCAAGTTACTTGAATCCTACAGGTTCAACTAGAAGAGTTTACAAACCCCATAGACTGTGCTTGTAACTCTAAAGATTCTGCATCGCTAGGAGTGGGGTTTGTGTCATATTGGCATTGACTTGAAGGGGTTAATAGAACCCTGGTATTACTGTTACAGCATTAAATGGTTAATTGTGGTTTGCTTAAATTGACTGGAGACACCCATTGTAACAACCATCACAAAATGCATTTAATCCTTTTATTAAAGAACACACGAACTATTAGCCATTGGATGAACAATGTAATGAGGCCTGTGGTGGATTCTCCATCAGCTGGAGTCTTTATATCGAGATCAGGTGTCTCTTTCTAAAAGATATCTGGCTCAATCAGAAGGTATTGGTTGGATGCAGGAATTGTTGGGTTAGACTCTGCAGTTTGTGTTATGCCAGAAGTCAGACTTGATGATCAGAATGGCCCCTTATGGCCTTAAACTCTGAACTGTAAAAAGGAAGAGCTGGATGGGATTTTCAAAGCCACACAGAGTATTTGGATGCCCCAGTCCCATTTAATTTAATAGGAGTTGGGCCTCCAGAACCTTTAGGCAGTTTTGAAAATCTTGACCTTAAAGCATTTGACATGTAAAAGGTGAAGTAAAACCTCATATGGGCAGTTTCCCTCATTCCCAATCCCCTAGACTGAGTGGACTCTTCTATAGAACAAACTTTTAGTACTAGTATTATGGCCCAAAGTCAGTTGTAGCCTCTGAGTAGCTGTTGACACAAACTGATACTGTTTCCTCTTATGACAAAACAAATGCACACACAGTTGGGAGAGAGAAAAATAGCAGATGATAGCAAAATGCAGCTTCTTTCTCTCTGCTTGTGATTGAGTGGCTGTGGAATCGCGGGCACGGCGGCGCAGCACACAACTTACCGGAAAGCTGACTGTATTTTCAAAATAAAAAAGCCTGGGCAGTGGTGGCAACATGTTTGAGGCTTGTAAAATACTCGTTCAAAAGTGCACTATTTTTGCCCCTCAATGTGGCACTGGTGTTGCAACTGCTGCCTTCTGGTTGAACAGTGGTTTGAGCATATTTCCCAGAGGAATTTTGCAGCATCTGGGTGAGTTTAATATGAAGTCCTGAACTAGCATCATGAACAGTCGCGCTGACCAGAAGAGCATATCTGATATCATCTTATTAGCTTTTCTCTTCATTTCAACACTGTTCATCACCCAGAGCATTTGGTTCACTGGCTGTTTGCCTCAATAAACACAGAGCGATCTCTGCTTCATGCAGCGATACAGCTTCAACACGTGTGAAAACCTAGAACTGCCCCAATACATCCAACATTCTCCACCATTAGCCACAGCGACCTGGCAGACTTCCCATAATTGGGTAAAAGCATCATGGCTGTTTCTTCCCTCACTCGCTGGAGCAGCTCCACTGACTCCCGCCAGGTTACTCCCGATTTATGCTGGCATGAGGGAGAGGCAAATTGCCCTGGTGACTCCAGTGGGGTTACACCTGATTTACATCACAGTGAATGAGATGGGAACCAGCCCTGGTGACTCCCAGTGAGGTTACACCCGATTTATACCCTGGTCAGTGACAGCCCCATTGACTCCCAGTGGGTTCACACCTGATTTATACCAGGGTGAGTGGGAGGGGAGTTGGTCCCATTGTGTACAGCTTGCCTTCCTGGTCTGGCAGTGCTGGGAGGATGGAGTTGTCCTGGCTACTATGTGAGCCGGACTCTCGTTAGGCAGACGGTCAGAGGAGGAAGTTAGGGAAGAGGCAAGAAATCACAGGGAGGAAACTGGCACAGTATGGAGGCAGTGACAGAGAGCGGGAACCTCCAGCTGCAGGATGCTCAGGAGTTAGCTGAAGCCAGCGGAGGTGGGGACGTTGTCTGGTTCCCACTCAAGGATGAGAACAACAGGACAATGTAACAGAGGCTTCAGGAGGTCGTGGAAGCACTTTACTGCAGGTTTTCAAAGGAGGCTGGGTAGCCACCTGCTCTGGATGGTTAAGGCTTAGGTTGACCTGACTCTGTAAATCAATTATGTCTGTGTCTCCACTAGAATGCGGCTTCTGCCAAAGTCAGTGGCCTGCTCCACCAACATGACAACTCCATCTCCACAAGAGGTGTAGCACTTATGTCGGTGTACTTAGGGTGATGCAGTGTCCGTGTAACACTGCGTTACTTACATTGGCTGTTGGCTGTCATTCTGTCATCAGTGGGGGCTCACAGCTGGAGCCGTGAATGTCAGTTTCACTGCTGGTAGCCTCCCAGCTGTGGAACTGAGCCCAGAGTGGGGCAGACAGCTGCCCTGCCCCCAAGCTATCAGCCCAGCACAGGGCTCACAGCTGGAGCCCCACCAATTTTAACTAGTTAAAATATATTTTCCTGTTTCAATTAAAACATGGAGCACTGTAGGGCCTTCTTATAGTATTAAACAGTAAATCACCATACGTAACTATCAATGTTACTGTACCCTCTCTGGAATGGGGGACCTTCCAGATATCAATGAATGTTTAAGGGTTGTGTGACGGGTTTGGTCACAGAGACGCCTTTGGGACTGTCACCTGATGTGCTGAGACTACCTCTGAGCCCGTTTTCTCTGCCAGCTTGGGACTTAAGATCCCTGTCTTGTTGAGCCAGACATGGCAGCTGGCTGCAACACAGACCCAGGGTCTGAACCACGCCCCCAAAGCTGCAGACTTTAACCAAAAACTGCTCAGCAGGTCACCTTTCTCCAGCATCCAGGGACCCAGTTCCCAATGGGATCCATCCAAACCCCAAATAAATCTGTTTTACCCTGTATAAAGCTTATACAGGGTAAATTCATAAATTGTCTGCCTTCTATAACATTGGTAGAGAGATATGCACAGCTGTTTGCTCCCCCAGGTATTAATCACTTACTCTGGGTTTACTAATAAACAAGTGATTTTATTAAGTATAATAAGTAGAATTTAAGTGGTTTCAAGTAATAACAGATAGAACAAAGTAAGTTACTAAGCAAAATAAAACAAAAACACACAAGTCTAAGCCTAATACATTAAGAAACTAATTACAGATGAAATCTTACCCCCAGAAATGTTCCAATAAGCTTCTTTCACAGACTGGACTCCTTCCTAGTCTGGGTCCAGCAATCACGCACACCCCTGTAGTTACTGTCCTTTGTTCCAGTTTCTTTCAGGCATTTCTTTGGGGTGGAGAAGCCATCTCTTAAGCCAGCTGAAGACAAAATGGAGAGGCTTCCAGGGCTTTTATATTCTCTCTCTTGTGGGCAGAAACTCCTTTGTTCTTCTGTGCAAAGTCACAGCAACAAGATGAAGTTTGTAGCCACCTGGGCAAGCCACATGTCTGTAAATGTGAGTATATTTATATCAGAGTAGCAGCCGTGTTAGTCTGTATCCGCAAAAAGAAAAGGAGTACTTGTGGCACCTTAGAGACTAACAAATTTATTTGAGCATAAGCTTTCATGAGCTACAGCTCACTTCATCGAATGCATTCAGTGGAAAATACAGTGGGGAGATATATATACACAGAGAACATGAAACAATGGGTGTTACCATACACACTGTAATGAGAGTGATCAGCTAAGGTGAGCTATTACCAGCAGGAGAGCGGTGGGGGCGGGGGGGACCTTTTGTAGTGATAATCAAGGTGGGCCATTTCCAGCAGTTGACAAGAACGTCTGAGGAACAGTTTGGGGGGGGGGGGGGATAAACATGGGGAAATAGTTTTACTTTGTGTAATGACACATCCACTCCCAGTCTTTATTCAAGCCTAAGTTAATTGTATCCAGTTTGCAAATTAATTCCAATTCAGCAGTCTCTCGTTGGAGTCTGTTTTTGAAGTTTTTTTGTTGAAGAATTGCCACTTTTAGGTCTGTAATCAAGTGACCAAAGAGATTGAAGTGTTCTCTGACTGGTTTTTGAATGTTATAATTCTTGACATCTGATTTGTGTCCATTTATTCTTTTACGTAGAGACTGGCCAGTTTGGCCAATGTACATAGATTCACAGATATTTAGGTCAGAAGAGGGGCATTGCTGGCACATGATGGCATATATCACATTGGTAGATGTGCAGGTGAACGAGCCTCTGATAGTGTGGCTGATGTGATTAGGCCCTATGATGGTGTCCCCCGAATAGATATGTGGACACAGCTGGCAATGGGCTTTGTTGCAAGGATAGGTTCCTGGGTTAGTGGTTCTGTTGTGTGGTGTGTGATTGCTGGTGAGTATTTGCTTCAGGTTTTGGGGCTGTCTGGAAGCAAGGACAGATCTGTGAGAGGGATAGGTCGTCCTTCAGGATAGGTTGTAGATCCTTGATGATGCGTTGGGGAGGTTTTAGTTGAGGGCTGAAGGTGATGGCTAGTGGCATTCTGTTATTTTCTTTGTTGGGCCTGTCCTGTAGTAGGTAACTTCTGGGTACTTTTCTGGCTCTGTCAATCTGTTTCTTCACTTCAGCAGGTGGGGATTGTAGTTGTAAGAATGCTTGATAGAGATCTTGTAGGTGTTTGTCTCTGTCTGAGGGGTTGGAGCAAATGCGGTTGTATCATAGAGCTTAGCTGTAGACAATGGATCGTGTGGTGTGGTCTGGATGAAAGCTGGAGGCATGTAGGTAGGAATAGCGGTCAGTAGGTTTCCGGTATAGGGTGGTGTTTATTGTGACCATCGCTTATTAGCACCGAGGTGTCCAGGAAGTGGATCTCTTGTGTGGACTGGTCCAGGCTGAGCTTGATGGTGGGATGGAAATTGTTGAAATCATAGTGGAATTCCTCAAAAGCTTCTTTTCCATGGGTCCAGATGATGAAGATGTCATCAATGTAGCACAAGTAGAGTAGGGGCATTAGGGGACGAGAGCTGAGGAAGCGTTGTTCTAAGTCAGCCATAAAAATGTTGGCATACTGTGGGGCCATGCAGGTACCCACAGCAGTGCCACTGATTTGAAGGTATACATTGTCCCCAAATGTGAAATAGTTATGGGTGAGGACAAAGTCACAAAGTTCAGCCACCAGATTTGCCGTGACATTATTGGGGATACTGTTCCTGACGGCTTGTAGTCCATCTTTGTGTGGAATAAATGGACACAAATCAGACGTCAAGAATTATAACATTCAAAAACCAAAAAAGAAAAGGAGTACTTGTGGCACCTTAGAGACTAACAAATTTATTAGGTGCCACAAGTACTCCTTAGAGACTAACAAATTTATTTGGGCATAAGCTCACTTCATCGGATGCATTCAGTGGAAAATACAGTGGGGAGATTTATATACACAGAGAACATGAAGAATTGCCACTTTTAGGTCTGTATCCGTAAAAAGAAAAGGAGACTCCTCCATTTCTCCTGCTCAGCATTCTCCCCTGGAAGCCCCACCCATGCTCCATCCCTGGCCCCGCTCAGCCCCCTCCCCAAGGCCCTCCTGCTCACCACTAACACCTCTTTGCCCCCTCCCCCTCTCCCCACCTGCCCACCAGCCAGCCAGGCACTCACTGCTCACATGCACTTCTTCACCCCTTCCTGCAAGGCTCCCATGTGGGCAGAGCGGGGACAGGAAGAGGCAGAGCCTCAGGGGAAGAGGACTAGCGGGACCAGGGCCTTGGGGTGGAGCAGGGCAGGGCCACAACTGGGGCACCCACCCTTTCAGCAACGGTGTGCTCCAAAGGCGGCGGGCAGGCTATTTGGGGAGGCTTAGCCTCCCCTGGCATCTTATACCCGCTGCCTTTGAACGAAGGTCTTTTGTGTCCTTGCTAAGTGCCTCTAATCACTGGCCCATCCTCCCTCTCTGGGTGTGTACGCAGAAGAGCTGACAAGCTCCATCAACCCTGGCTGGAACAAAGTGGAGAATGAAGAAATACTGTGCACAAAGATTTGTCTGAATTTGTTGTCTGGGTGAATGAGGATGTGAACTTCATTAGCACACATCTCCACACAAAGAACATTTTAAGCTTAAATTTCCACTGAAGGCAAATTTAAAATGATGCATTCAAGTGCAAATTTCACTATGTCCACTGCGTTGATTAGTTGCTTACATCATCCATGGAGGGAAAAGAAACAGTTTCTCTCTAAACCCTAGTTTTAATAAGTCTTGGTACACTGGGGACTGGGAGAAAGCTTATACTCTGCCAATATTTAAAAAACGATAAACAGGATGAATTGTAGGTCTGTCAGCCTAACATCAATCCTGGCCAAGATAATGGAACAGCTGATATGAGATGTCATAGTTCAGGACAACTGCATTTACATTCTGTGAACTAGCAAGGGCACCCACTTTTAGACTTCGGGCTCCCAGCTGTTGCTTCTCTTGGGCAGAGACCCACATCCTTCTCCCTCCTGACTGGGGTTTTTCCCAGCTGCACAGTTCCCTGGCTACAATGTGCTATCCCCAGCAAGCCAGACTGCCTAAACAGACCAGCATCCATGCTCTGCTCTCTCTCTAGAGGCTATAAACAGCATAATTGCCCATAGCTGTAAATTCCCACATAGCTCTTCCTAAGCAAGCACATTTATTCTCAGGGTGAAAGCTCCCCCATCCCTTGGACAGAAGGTCTGAAGAGCTGAAAGAAGGCCCTGAGTCCATTTAAACTCTGGGTATTTTTCCAAAAGTCCTTTCTTTCTCTATTGATCTCTGGAGAATCCAGTTTGAAACAGTATAGATGAGCTATATATACATGTAGTGGAGAGGCACCTCTCTGGAGGTGTTACAACCTGATTGAATTTGCCTAATTCTTCCACCACTGTTCTTAGTTCCTGGAGGGCTGTGGTCTCCCTCTCCCATGGAGTTACATACAATCCTTGGCCCACAATGATACATGAACTTAATACAGTAAGATCTCACAAAGATATTGAAAGAAATTGTCATATCTGTCACATGGGACTTGATTAATAAAGAATTAAAGGAGGGTAATAAAAATAATGGCAATCAACATGGATTTGTGGAAAATAGACCTGGTCAAACTAACTGAATGTCTTTTTTTTTTTTTTTTTTTTTTTTTTTGTCCGTTCCTTTGCTGACCAGTGGCTTTTTCAGGACATTTGGTCTCCAATTTGATGACGTTCGTTGTGCTTATGCATGTAGCCAAGGAGATGGCAAGCAGGTTGTCATCTTCTCCCCCAGTTTCCAAGAGAGTACATAAAGATCCCCCAGTGTTCCAAAGGAGTACACAAAGATCATGGCAAATACCACACTAACGCTCCCCCCGACTGACAACACCCCCCGCGCTACCAACTAAAATCAAGAAAACCCTTCTGCTGTCATACCACAGCCCTCCTTGCAGAAGATAAGGACGTTTGCAGCAGATGGTCTGAAGCCTGGGTGGCTGCCAACGTACCAAACAAAAATCTAATCAACAACCCAAGCGTGCAAGTGCCGGGCTTCTCCTTCCCACGGTGCATCAGGACAGTTCTAAACCATATCCACACCCAACATGGAAGATGTGCAGACTTAGTCCATAGATAGAAAGTGAGGGAATCACCAAACTGCGACTGTGATATGGTGCAAACTGTCAGACAAATAACGGATGACTGTCCAATCTATGCTCATCCTGGAGGTGTCACAGCCATGCTCTGGACTGAATAATAGACCTTAAAATCCAACTGTAGCCCTCACCGTTGCTTTCACTGTTCCACTATCGCCAAATGAAAGAAGAAGAATATCTTTTTGATGAGATTACAAGTTTGGTTGATAAAGACAATACTGCTGATATAATATACTTAGACTTCTGTCAGGTATTTGACTTGATACCACATGACATTTTGATTAAGAAACTCAAAAGATATAAAATCAACATAGCATACATTAAATAGATTAAAATCTGGCTAAATGACAGATCCCTCAAAATGTAATTGTAAATGAGGAACTTGTGTTTCTAATGAGATTCCACGGGGATCAGTTCTTGGTCTAGTGCTGTTCAACATTTTTATCCATGATCTGGAAGAGAACCTAAAATCATTACTGATAAAGTTTGAAGATGACACGAACATTGGGGGAGTGCTAAGTAATGAAGAGGACAGGGCACTGATACAGAGTTATCTGCATTTCTTGGTAGATTGGGCACAGGTAAACAATACGTTTTAATATTTTATTTTACCTCTATATTTGGTGCTCCTGGCATACTGTATCCAGTTCCGGTGCTCACAGTTCAAGAAGGATGTTGATAAATGGAGAAGGTTCAGAAAAGAGCCACAAGAATGATTAAGGGACTGGAACATGCCTTACAGTGATAGACTCAAAGAGCTCAACCTATTTAGCTTAACAGCGAGAATGTTAACAAAGAGAATTGTGACTTGATCATAATTTATAAGTACCTATACGGGGTGCAGAAATTTAACAATAAATGTTTCTTCAATCTAGCAGACAAAGGTATAAGAAGATCCAATGGCTGGAAGTTGAATCTAGACAAATTCAGACTAGAAATAAGATGCAAATTTTTAACAGTTCAATTAGCCATTGAAACAACTTACTAACAATTGTGGTGGATTCTTGATCACTGACAATTTATAAATCAGGTTTGGTTGTTTTCTTAAAATACATGCTTAGCAGGAACTAATTCAGGAAAGTCCCTTGGTCTGTATTACATAGGAGGTCAGACACTAGATGATCGCAGTGGTCTCTTCAGGCTTTATAATCTAGTTTGGACCTTGGCTTGTGAGCTTCATCCTACAGTATCTGAGTACCTCCCCATCGTGTATTAATGTCAGGCTCATAACATGTCTCAGAAATATCACTACCCCATTTTACAGATGAGGTACAGAGACATCAAATGATTGATCTAACGTCACACAGCAAGTGACAGGAAATTAACCCAGCTTTTGTACCTCCCAGTTCATTATAACCACAGTTATAATACCAAGCTCTTTTCATGAATATATCTTAGAGACTTAACAAAGGAGACAACCTTCATTACCCACATTTTACATAGGTACTGAACTAGTTTGCCCAATGTCACCCAACAGACCAGTTGCAAAACTGTGTATAGAACCCAGCTCTTCCGGCCCACTATGCTAGTCACTGCCCATACAAAGTCAACCCTCTCCCACATCCCCTGATTGCATATCCAACACAACCTACTTGTCGGGATCCCCAGTCTAGTGGCCTACCCACTACTCCTCTCCGAGGCATTTCTCTCTGCGAACAAACAGCTGATAATCTCTGATCAGAGCACAAAGAGGGATTCGAGACATTTTAACATGAAGTTCCCAGAGTAGGCAAGTATTTTCATAACTACAAGTCACATTCGTCCCCCAGGAGAGTTGCTGGGAAAGGAATCGTTCCCCTCCCAGAGTGAACGCATGGACTTAGGTGTAGCTCTTAGCCCTGGTCTACACTAGGACTTTAGGTCGAATTTAGCAGCGTTAAATCGATGTAAACCTGCACCCGTCCATACGATGAAGCCCTTTTTTTCGACTTAAAGGGCTCTTAAAATAGATTTCCTTACTCCACCCCTGACAAGTGGATTAGCGCTTAAATCGGCCTTGCCGGGTCGAATTTGGGGTACTGTGGACACAATTCGACGGTATTGGCCTCCGGGAGCTATCCCAGAGTGCTCCATTGTGACCGCTCTGGACAGCACACTCAACTCAGATGCACTGGCCAGGTAGACAGGAAAAGAACCGCGAACTTTTGAATCTCATTTCCTGTTTGGCCAGCGTGGCAAGCTGCAGGTGACCATGCAGAGCTCATCAGCAGAGGTGACCATGATGGAGTCCCAGAATCGCAAAAGAGCTCCAGCATGGACTGAACGGGAGGTACGGGATCTGATCGCTGTATGGGGAGAGGAATCCATGCTATCAGAACTCCGTTCCAGTTTTCGAAATGCCAAAATCTTTGTCAAAATCTCCCAGGGCATGAAGGACAGAGGCCATAACAGGGACCCAAAGCAGTGCCGCGTGAAACTTAAGGAGCTGAGGCAAGCCTACCAGAAAACCAGAGAGGCGAAAGGCCGCTCCGGGTCAGAGCCCCAAACATGCCGCTTCTATGATGAGCTGCATGCCATTTTAGGGGGTTCAGCCACCACTACCCCAGCCATGTTGTTTGACTCCTTCAATGGAGATGGAGGCAACACAGAAGCAGGTTTTGAGGACGAAGAAGATGATGATGATGATGATGAGGTTGTAGATAGCTCACAGCAAGCATGCGGAGAAACCGGTTTTCCCAACAGCCAGGAACTGTTTCTCACCCTGGACCTGGAGCCAGTACCCCCCGAACCCACCCAAGGCTGCCTCCTGGACGCGGCAGGTGGAGAAGGGAGAAGGTATTTTAAAATACTATACATGGTTTAAAAGCAAGCATGTGAAAGGATTAATTTGCCCTGGCATTCGCGGCTCTCCTGGATGTACTCCCAAAGCCTTTGCAAAAGGTTTCTGGGGAGGGCAGCCTTATTGCGTCCTTCATGGTAGGACACTTTACCACTCCAGGCCAGTAGCACGTACTCAGAAATCATTGTACAACAAAGCATTGCAGTGTATGTTTGCTGGCGTTCAAACAACATCTGTTCTTTATCTCTCTGTGTTATCCTCAGGAGAGTGAGATATCATTCATGGTCACCTGGTTGAAATAGGGTGCTTTTCTTCAGGGGACACTCAGAGGTGCCTGTTCCTGCTGGGCTGTTTGCCTGTGGCTGAACAGAAATGTTCCCCGCTGTTAGCCACGGGGAGGGGGGAGGGTTGAGGGGGTAGCCACGTGGTGGGGGGAGGCAAAATGCGACCTTGTAACGAAAGCACATGTGCTATGTATGTAATGTTAACAGCAAGGTTTACCCTGAAAGAGTGTAGCCATTGTTTTATAAAATGTGTCTTTTTAAATACCGCTGTCCCTTTTTTTTTCTCCACCAGCTGCATGTGTTTCAATGATCACACGATCTTCTCCTTCCCAGAGGCTAGTGAAGATTAGAAAGAAAAAAAACGCACTCGTGATGAAATGTTCTCTGAGCTCATGCTGTCCTCCCACACTGACAGAGCACAGACGAATGCGTGGAGGCAAATAATGTCAGAGTGCAGGAAAGCACAAAATGATGGGAGGAGAGGTGGCGGGCTGAAGAGAGTAAGTCGCGGGCTGAAGAGAGTAAGTGGTGGGCTGAAGACAGGGCTGAAGCTCAAATGTGGCGGCAGCGTTATGAGAGGAGGCAGGATTCAATGCTGAGGCTGCTGGAGGATCAAACCAATATGCTCCAGTGTATGGTTGAGCTGCAGCAAAGGCAGCTGGAGCACAGACTGCCGCTACAGCCCCTGTGTAACCAACCACCCTCCTCCTCAAGTTCCACAGCCTCCTCACCCAGATGCCCAAGAACGTGGTGGTGGGGCCTCCGGCCAACCAGCCACTCCACCACAGAGGATTGCCCAAAAAACAGAAGGCTGGCATTCAATAAATTTTAAAGTTGTAAACTTTTAAAGTGTTGTGTGGCATTTTCCTTCCCTCCGCCACCACCCCTCCTGGGCTACCTTGGTAGTCATCCCCCTATTTGTGTGATGAATGAATAAAGAATGCATGAATGTGAAGCAACAATGACTTTATTGCCTCTGCAAGCGAAGGGAGGAGGGGAGGGTGGTTAGCTTACAGGGAAGTAGAGTGAACCAAGGGGCGGGGGGTTTCATCAAGGAAAAACAAACAGAACTTTCACACCGTAGCCTGTCCAGTCATGAAACTGGTTTTCAAAGCTTCTCTGATGCGAACCGTGCCCTCCTGTGCTCTTCTAACCGCCCTAGTGTCTGGCTGCGCGTAACCAGCAGCCAGGCGATTTGCCTCAACCTCCCACCCCGCCATAAACGTCTCCCCCTTACTCTCACAGATATTGTGGAGCACACAGCAAGCAGTAATAACAGTGGGAATGTTGGTTTCGCTGAGGTCTAAGCGAGTCAGTAAACTGCGCCAGCGCACCTGTAAACATCCAAATGCACATTCTACCACCATTCTGCACTTGCTCAGCCTGTAGTTGAACAGCTCCTGACTACTGTCCAGGCTGCCTGTGTACAGCTTCATGAGCCATGGCATTAAGGGGTAGGCTGGGTCCCCAAGGATAACTATAGGCATTTCAACATCCCCAACAGTTATTTTCTGGTCTGGGAATAAAGTCCCTTCCTGCAGCTTTTGAAACAGACCAGAGTTCCTGAAGATGCGAGCGTCATGTACCTTTCCCGGCCATCCCACGTTGATGTTGGTGAAATGTCCCTGTGATCCACCAGAGCTTGCAGCACTATTGAAAAGTCCCCCTTGCGGTTTATGTACTCGCCGGCTTGGTGCTCCGGTGCCGAGATAGGGATATGGGTTCCGTCTATGGCCCCACCACAGTTAGGGAATCCCATTGCAGCAAAGCCATCCACTATGACCTGTACGTTTCCCAGGGTCACTACCCTTGATATCAGCAGATCTTTGATTGCGTGGGCTACTTGCATCACAGCCCCCACAGTAGATTTGCCCACTCCAAATTGATTCCCGACTGACCGGTAGCTGTCTGGAGTTGCAAGCTTCCACAGGGCTATTGCCACTAGCTTTTCAACTGTGAGGGCTGCTCTGATCTTGGTATTCATGCGCTTCAGGGCAGGGGAAAGCAAGTCACAAAGTTCCATGAAAGTGCCCTTACGCATGCGCAAGTTTCGCAGCCACTGGGAATCATCCCAGACCTGCAATACTATGCGGTCCCACCAGTCTGTGCTTGTTTCCCGGGCCCAGAATCGGGGTTCCACCGCATGAACCTGCCCCATTAGCACCATGATGCATGCATTGGCAGGGCCCATGCTTTCAGAGAAATCTGTGTCCATGTCCTGATCACTCACGTGACCGCGCTGACGTCGCCTCCTAGCCAGTATCGCTCTGCCAGGTTCTGGTGCTGCATATACTGCTGGATAATGTGTGTGGTGTTTAATGTGCTCCTAATTGCCAAAGTGAGCTGAGCAGCCTCCATGCTTTCCTTGGTATGGTGTCCGCACAGAAAAAAGACGCGGAACGATTGTCTGCCGTTGCTCTGACGGAGGGAGAGGCGACTGACGACATGGCTTACAGGGAATTAAAATCAACAAAGGGGGTGGCTTTACATCAAGGAGTATTTCAGGCAGGGTTCCAATAAGAAACGTTTCAGAGTAACAGCCATGTTAGTCTGTATTCGCAAAAAGAAAAGGAGTACTTGTGGCACCTTAGAGACTAACCAATTTATTTGAGCATAAGCTTTTGTGAGCTACAGCTCACTTCATCGGATGGATAAGAAACGGTGCACCTAAGTAATTGTTCTTATTGGAACAAGCAGGTTGGTCTGGCCTCTGATTGATACATGGCTAGATTTACCTCGCTGCATCTTCTCTGTGAGTGACTGCAGTGTGACCTAGAGGAATGAGTCCCCTAGGTGAGGGGGGGGGGAAGAAGCAAATGAGTACAAAACAAATCTGGTCTATTTCTTGTTTTGATCCACTCCATCTATCTTTTACATCTTTGGCTGACAGCAGACGGTGCAGAAGGATTGCAAGCCACCCACATCTCGTGGGTGCTCGGCAGAAGATGGTGCATTAGGACTGCTAGCCATCCTCATCTCTTGCCTGCCTGGCAGAAGATGGTACAGTAGGACTGCTAGCAATCCGTATCGCCTGCCTGCTCACCATAAGATGGTTCAATAGGACTGACTGCGGGACTAAAGAGAATGACCTGATCAAGTCACTTCTAATGTAGTCCCTGCACTCATGTCTGGCCAGGAGCACCTCAGACATGACGATGACAGCTACCAGTCCTATTGTACCATTTGTTGCCACAAGGCAATGGGTTGCTGCTGCTGTGTAGCAATGCAGTACCACATCTGCCAGCACCCAGTAGACATACGGTGACGGTTACCTGAGCGGGCTCCATGCTTGCCATGGTATGGCGTCTGCACAGGTAACTCAGGAAAAAAGGCGCGAAACGATTGTCTGCCCTTGCTTTCACGGAGGGAGGGAGGGAAGGGGGGCCTGACGATATGTACCCAGAACCACCCGCGACAATGTTTTAGCCCCATCAGGCATTGGGATCTCAACCCAGAATTCCAATGGGCAGCGGAGACTGCGGGAACTGTGGGATAGCTACCCAGAGTGCAACACTCCAGAAGTCGATGCTTGCCTCGGTACTGTGGAAGCACTCCGCTGAGTTAATGCACTTAATGCACTTAGAGCATTTTCTGTGGGGACACACACACTCGAATATATAAAAACGATTTCTAAAAAACAGACTTCTATCAATTCGACCTAATTTCGTAGTGTAGACATACCCTTACACTCCATACACATACCTCAGCCAGCCGCCCCTCTGACACTGATCTGGAGTTTGTGTGAGTCGCCCACCCATATCCAGAGGCTGCTCAGGGAGGCGGACACCCCCACACTAGAGGGCTCTGATCACTGGGAAGGGAGGAGAAGCTGCTTTTCGTCTTTCCTTCTCTCAGCCTCATTTGGGCTTAGCATTTTGGAGAATGAACTTCCTGGGTCAGAGGCCAGCCGCTGGTGCATCCGGGAGCCCGGGCTGAGCCGCTGCCGCTCCCTAGCGGGGTGTATGCGGGGAAAGCCCTTCGCTAGCGCCCCTCTGTGCCCAGCCGGGGGGACTTTCTCCTGAGACGGAGTCTGCAGGTGAGGGAGAAACCCGGGGAAAGGGCCGGGGCCGGGCAGGAAAGTGACTCTGCACCAACGGCCCCTCCTTGCCCCAGCTCTGCTCCTAGGGGGGCGGGAGTCTGCGAGTCCCGGAGCTGCTGCTCACCCGCCCCCCCCCGGCTCTGCTCCCCTGAGCGCCCGCAGGAACCGAGCCAGAGCCGGGAGAGGGGCCTGGCCAGGGACCGAGTCTCCCAGCCCGAGGGCAGGGGGAGAGACTGGAAGGGGCAGCAGGAGTAATAAGTGGGGAGGGAGATTCCCTGTTCCCAGCCCTGCCCAGCTTCATTCACTGACAGATCTATTCCAGTCCTTGCAGGGAGCTGGGGTGGAAAATGAAGATGAGACAGATCAAAAATCCAGGGAAAATAAATTGCCTGATGCGCAGGGTCCGTGGGAACCATTCCTGGCCCTGGGAGAGTGGATAGTGTTCGAACATCACCAGGGCTTTTCTGGCTGTACCTCTTAGCCCTGCTGAGCCCGAAAGAGGGTCCCCTCTGCTCCTAGAAGCAAGGAGGCAGAAGGGGTGAGGACTGAGAGTCTGGAGGAGGCCACACAGGGGAAAAAATAAGGAAGCAGAACTGTGGAATTGTCGCTGGCACGGCAGGGTGACATTGCCTGGTTCAGGTTCCTTCAAGAGGTGTGTGCATTCACCAGGGAGACACTGGGGGTTTCACTCATGCGACAACGGGAAAGCATCACAGAGTCAGTCGTCCAACGCTGGACAAAGAGCTCTGCTAGAACAAGGAAAACAGCCTGATCCCTAATCAAAGCGAACAGAGCTGCCAGCTTGCTGTTCCTATGTCTGAGTAGGTGGGATTGTTCTAATGCAGGAGATACTTGCTGTTTCAGGGGCTGGTGACCTTCAAGGAGGTGGCTCTGTATTTCACCCAGGGGCAGTGGGAACTTCAGGACCCAGGTCAGAGAGACGACATGCAGGAGAACTATGAGTCCCTGATATTGCTGGGTAAGGATTCCTTTCTTCTCAGAAGAATGAGGAGATCTCTGAAGTGCTTGAGTCAGCACCAAGAACAGGGCCCAGCAAGCACATAGGGAGAGGCAGACACTGCTCTGAAGAGCTCACAGTCTGACTGTAAAGACCCTCAAAGCGTGAGGGGGAAACAGAAGCACCTAGAGGGCAAGTGACTTGCCCTAGAAACAGGCCACATCATTCGCAGGGCTCTGAATAGAACTCAGGTCTTCTGCATCATAGCCTATGTCTGCACGACAAACTAGGGGTGTGGTTCTCCTGCCTGTGTACACGTACTCCTGCTAGTTCTCTTTGAGCCAGGGTGAGTATAAGTAGCAATGTAGCCACCATAGCAGCAGCAGAAACATGGCTGAGCCCTGCCACTTACAAACCGGTGGGTCTATATCCATGCCTCTGCTGCCACTACCTAGCTACTGTGGCTACACTGCTATTTATACTGGCACTAGCTCAATGAGAGCTAGCATGAGGATGCGTCCACAAGCAGGGGAATCACACCCCGAGCTCGTTGTGTAGATAGTCATAGGCTAGTGTCCAGTCGATTGGCCCACACTGCCTCCATATGGGCTCATCATCCTTCTGGATGGAGTGATAGTGACCCCTGCGGGTGCACCTTCACTAGGAAAAAGGTGTGTTCTTACCCTGAGTTAAAGTCTATGGGGGAGCTTAATGGCAGCCTTGAGCTACTAAGTCCTGTGAAAACTACAGCCTGCCTTGTCTTCACTCGTTTTATCTTGTGTTAGTTAACCTGAGGTGCCTAACTTGAGTTAAGACCACACTTTTTGTCTGAGGGAAGACAAGCCCTATTAAAGTTGCCTAACATTTTCTGTTATAACTTTCCATCTTCAGTTGTAAGATAACTTTAACAAACTAACTGTTCAGACTCAAATTTCCTATGCTTGGAGGGGATGGCCATAAGGTCGGAGAGATGCTTTTCACTGTCTCCATGAAAATGCAGCCAGATTTGACAAAAAGTTATCAGCTGCAGAAAATTACCACTATGGCTGCAAAAGATGGAATTGCTTTGATTTTTTTTTATTATAAAAAAAGCCTATATCATACAAAAATATGTCAAAAGAATGTTATATTATTAAGATTGCAAAATCAAGCACTCAAAAGTTAGGAAATGCCAGGATTAGGTTCAGCCCTCTTATGCATGATCACAGAGTTTTTTGCGCAGGATCCTGCCTCATTCAGTGTTCTGGATGAATGCTGCTCACCAGACCTCTGACTGTCCCAAAGGGTCTCCAAGAGCATTTCCCCCTCTGTTACGGGTTTACCCAAGTTCACCACCAGCAAGGGAAGGAACTTGATTGAAATTATGGAGCTTTTTAGTAGCATCTATTTAATGAGTGTGTGACAAACTCTGATTTCTCCTCTTTCCTTTCTCTGAGTAGACTTTCCGATTCCTAAACCCAACGTGATCTCTCGGATGGAAACAGTGGAAGAGCTGGGTGTCCCAGATCCCCACGCCGCTAAGGAATGGGAGATCCTGAGAGTAGCCCCCACAGGTGAGGGGTCAGTATTAAAACAAGTAAGAAACCATTTGCAAATTGTGCTAACAAGATTCCTACAAAGACCCCGTGAGCTCCCCAGTTCTACCTCGGTCAGGATTGTCCCCAGCAGGTGTCCTATGCCCTCATAGCAGACGTCACTCACGGCCTCCCATCCAGCCTGACTGACATCTGGCAATAGCTCTCTTTCCTGAGTGTTCAGATGGATTGTGGAGGCAGGATTGGTCATCTTCTTTCTCTCCTCTGGGAAAGGGCTTGGGGGGATTCAGGTTGGGATCCATGAAAGGACTTAGGCATTGCAATGCTGGGCATCACAGGGCCTAACTTTTAGGCAGCTAGTAAATTGCAGGAACAGTATTGCGATTCACAAAGCCTGAGTTAGGCGCTGAGTTTCCCTGTGCAATGAATGGGTTGAGATAAGTGCCTAAGAATGGGATCCACAAACTCTAGCACCTCAGCTGAGCTAGCCAATGCGAGATGCTGACCAGAGGGGCGTGTGCTAAGCCCTGCCCCTCTCTCAGAGATAAGAGTCCAGGCTGTTGGGAGGTGCTTAGCTCTGCTTAGTGATACACCAATGGGAACCCCTCTCCTGGAGTCAGGTGGCTCAGGGGCCTAAGCTGTTTCTTGGGGGAATGAGGTAGGTGCTTATCTCACTCTACACAAAACCTCCAACTGTAGCCCAATGATTAGAGAACTTCCCTGGGATGTGGAAGATGGAGGTTCAGTTCCCCCTCTGCCAGAGAGGGCGAAAGGATTTGCACAGTCTCCACATCTCAGGAGGGTGTGTTTATCACTGAGCTATGGGATAGTTGGAGGTGGGACTTCCTTCGCCTCTCGTGGTGAAGCTGGCTGAAGAGTGGCTGGAGCAAGGGGGCTGGAGCCCGTGTCTCCCATCTCAGTGCCCTAACCACTGGACTATAGAGTCATTCTTTCTCTCTGACCTAATGACTATTCCACTGTGGATAAACACTTAAACAATCGTTGGGGAGGGAACGAGAGGACGAGAGCACACACAAACAGGTCTGTGTCTGTGGTCAGTGCATCCACCTGGGAGACTCAGGGTCCAGTGCCCTTGCTTCAGTAACTCTTTCATCATTTATCCGGAGTGCAGCAGCTCCAATGGGAGAGATGGAAAGAGCACCTCCTGCCACTGCCAATCAGAATATCCCAGAGCTGAGTGGCTGGAGCACCCTCTTGAAAGGTGGGAGGATTTGAACAGGGGGTCTTTCTCCCCTTTGGGTGTGGGGAATTGAACTGGAGTCTCCCACATCCCAGCTGAGTGCTCTAACCATTGAGCTAAAAGCTATAAAGTAGGTATTACTGCCACCTCCTCTGCTGGCTGGATTTTGAATGGGACCTGATCTTGGGGGCCACCTACTGGATTGGGCACTGCATGCATGTAGGCAGCTGAACACCTGTCTTCCCCTGGTTCATTGATCACTCTGGGGCTTCGGTGGGAGATGGGCGTCCAGATGCCTAGAATGAGGCAGCCGTGCACATGGCCAGAGGCAGGAACATAGGCACCCAGGGAACTTTCATTTTAAAAAACTTCAGTGTCAAGTGAGGTTAGGCGACTGGAATGGAGCCAAAACAGAGACCTAGGTGGCTAAACCCAAGATTTGGGGGCCTAAGTCTGGGGTTTAGGCACCTAAGTACCTTGGTGGATCTCACCCTCAGCACTTAGGCCTTCTGTTGTACCCATCTCCCCTTTCCCATTCCCCTTTCAATGGTTCCCTTTCCCCTGGGCACAGGGAGTGACTCCTGTCTGGATTCTCTCTCTGACCCAGCAGATGATGGGATGGGGAGTGAGCATGAGGAGGAGAATCTGGAGCAGGAAAGTCCCGAGATGGTGGAATTGGACATGATGTTGCTGGGAAGAGCTGAAGAGAACGTTTTCCAAAGCCCTGAACTTGGAGAAACCTGTGAGAGTCAGTGTGGACTGGAGAGGCAGCAGGAAAACCACCCAGATGAGAGACTAGGGATATCCACTCACCAAGGAGAAGGTTTTAAGGAATTCAACAACATCAGCATCAACCAGAGAACAGATAAGTCAGAAACCCAGAAAACATGCACTGAGTGTGAGAAAACCTTTTCTTGGAGGTCAGAGCTGCTAATCCATCAGAGACTGCATACGGGAGAGAAACCCTACAAATGCCTCGACTGTGGGAAAAGTTTCACACGAAGCTCAAACCGTAATGCGCATCAGAGGATCCACACAGGAGATAAGCCCTATAAATGCACTGAGTGTGGGAAAAGCTTCAGCCAAAGCTCACACCTGGTGAAACATCAGCGGCTGCACGTGGGAGAGAAGCCCTACAAGTGTACGAAATGTGGAAAAAGCTTCAGCTGGAGCTCAGACCTTATTGTTCACCAGAGAATTCACACAGGAGAGAGACCCTATAAATGCCTCGACTGCGGGAAAAGCTTCAATCGGAGCTCGAACCTTAACACTCATCAGAGGGCCCACATGGGAGAGGGCCCCTACAATTGCACCGAGTGTGGGAAAAGTTTCAGCTACTGCTCCTCCTTCATTAGACACCAGAGAACCCACACAGGAGAGAAACCCTACAAATGCACCGAGTGTGGGAAAACCTTCTTTGAGAGCTCGGCCCTTATCAGGCACCAGAGGAGCCACACTGGAGAGATGCCCTACAAATGCACCGAGTGTGGGAAAAGCTTCTTCGAGAGCTCCTCCCTTATCAAGCACCAGAGGATCCACACTGGAGAGAAGCCCTACAAATGCCCTGACTGCAGGAAGAGCTTCAAGCAGAGCTCATCCCTCATCAATCATCTGAGGACCCACACCGGAGAGAAACCCTACAAATGCACCGACTGCGGGAAAAGCTTCACTGTGAGTTCTGCTCTGATTAGACATCAGAGGATCCACCTG
This sequence comes from Chelonia mydas, assembly GCF_015237465.2. NCBI lineage: Eukaryota > Metazoa > Chordata > Testudines > Cheloniidae > Chelonia > Chelonia mydas. The sequence goes on along the minus strand of NC_051254.2, from coordinate 30,734,147 downwards.
TGATCCACACCAGCTGCCAGTTTCCCTTTGGGGGCTTATGTGAGGCCTGAAGATAGGTCTGGGAACCAGAACAGGAGGCTGTGGATCCTTTGAGGTATTGGAAAGGGCCCTCAGAAAGCCTGCGTCTTTGGTCTCTTGTTATTCATTCAGTGACCTTGTCCCAGTCTGTCACTGAACAGAGCTGCCTGGAGAAAGACTGCTGTTTGGGCTGATTCAGGCAGGGACTGGATCTCACCAGGTGTCAGTATGGCATCGGGCGTGATGGGGCTCCAATCTCAGATGGGCTGTCTTGGTAATGCACATTATTAATGATTAGAAAAGACTGGCCCTTATTTTCTCTTTCCCTGGTGGTCTCTTCATCTTCCTCTCTCTTTTCCCTCTGTCCAGTCACTGGATTGAAGAGGACCCAGGAGAGTCCCTGAGAGAATGTACAGAGGTAAAAGAGAAAGCTGTGAATTCGAGCTGTCCAGTCAATGAAACACCCCCAGAGCCAGGGGGATCTGGGCATGAGTGTGTTGTGTCCCAGCAGGTCTCCAGGAGGTACCAGCTGGGTGGGGGCCTGCAGAGCTACAGGAGGAGAGGTGCCCAGCTGGCACAGAGGCAAAGCCAAGCCAGACATCAGGCTGATCTCCTGTGCTGGGGTGGATTTGGAGGGACACTTCTCATGTATCAGTGGAGACCCAAGGGGCAAGTATTGCTCAGGATCTGATTGGATGGCCCAGTGAAGGATTCCTCTGTGTTTCCTGTCTGTAACTAACTCACAGGGACCCATGTCTAAACACAGCTTGGAATCACATTTGGTCTTCACCCTAACTTCATCCCTAACTCAAGCGACCCAGCGACAATACAGACATAGGTTGTAATGAAGATGGAACCTAATCCAATCTTCCCTAAATGGGTTAAAAGCTCAGGCTTCAGGCTGTGTACAAGGACATAACTAGAGACCTTATGACCATGTTAAAGTCAGGTGAGCGAAATCTGTGCTGTAACCGGGACCTGAGTGATAACTGTTGTGTAGATGGGGCCTAGTGTCTATAACTGTTTTTCCTTGCAGGTGGGAGGCCTCAAAACTGAAGTTCTAACCCTGTTAATGAGCCCAGCTTGAAGCCTGGAACATGCCTAGGCTAGAGTATGGGCCCCTAACATGTTTATTTGCCTGTCCACCTGGGCAAGAAGAAACACTGTAATTACACAATCTGGCCAGAAACTCAGCCGGTGTCAATCAGTGTAGCTCTGACACCAATAGAGCAATGTCGATTTACACTAGCTGAGGATGTTGCCAGGTGATTTCTGTAGGAGCTCTGTATCGGGGCTGTCTGCACTCTCCATTTTCTGTCTGCCCTAGTAAAGAAGCTTTGGTTACTGTATGTGTGTGTGTCTGTGTGTTTATTGGGAACCCAGAGGGACTGCAGCCAGGTAACTGAGGAGCCCACAGCATTGGCCTCTAGGTGCATGTTGTGCATGGCGCATTGCCCAGTGTTTGAGGTCTGGAGACCCTGACACCCTGAGGCTCACAGTTTCCATTTATCTCTGAGTCATCCCTCGAGCCTGTCATTAAAAGACTTTTCCCAAGGGGCCCATCAACTCCAGAGCACGCAACTGGAGCAGGTTTTCCCCTGGTTTGGGGCAAATTGGTGCCAACTCTGCCAGCACAAAGATGCCCTAAAGCCAGCTTAACATTGCATTGGCTGGTGCGGAGGCAGAGAAGCAGCTCCTATACCACCTATCCTCTCTGTGGGTGGTGCAGAGACATGGCTACACCATACCCTGCCAGCCTCTGGCTGCTGTACTGGCCCTTTGGGGGCACTGGCAACCCATACAAGTCAGGCTGGTCTAACCTGTGTCTGGGGTCAAGTGCTCCTAGGATGGGGGGAAAATAAAAGATTGCTTAAATACACCTTTTCACCTCCCTCCTGAGTTGCACTGAACATGGAAGCCAAGGATCAGGGCTAATAAGATGTTTTAAATAGTGGGACTCATACAACAGGTGCTAAATGCCATTGGTAGATCACACTAGCTTTTCAGCAGATCTCAAGCTTCATCCTATCTCTGCCCATCATCTTTTCAACTCGTTAGGTCTTTTAGGGCATGGTTCTTATCTTCTGTAGAGCGTTTCAAAATGTTCTTTGTTGTTGTTTATTTAATTTCCTGAATTTTGTTAAAGTTGTTGGTTCTCTGTTAAATGGACTCTTGCTTTCATGCAGGGGAAGACTAAAATCAACCAAAAAGCAACTGTGCTGGATGCAGGAATCACCGGGTGAAGTTCTATTGCTTGTGTTATGCAGAAGTTCAGATTAGATGGTAACAAGGGTCCTTCTGGCTTTAACAGCTGTAAAAACCTTTATACTAATAATAATAATTAATAATGAAGTCTCTGTTCTGCAGTGATGTAATTTGTCAGAGATGGAGAGCAAAGCATGCCCGAGAACTTTACAGTAGTTGTGAAGTCCCTGAATGAAGTGTCAAAAGCCTTGAGTGCAAGGCCTGGCTTGGTACTGACTGACTTGCTTATGAGTCCTGGGCTTCATTTTCCCCATCTGTGACACCCTAGCCACCTGTGTAAAGAGCTGTTAGAGCAGTGGATGGAAAGTGTTTATATAGCCTCTCAGTGGGGTTATTATTACTCAGCTGCTGTATACAAGCAACGCCAGTTGACTGCCATCATCTTCTCAGAACAATGGGGCCTATTTTGTAGTATGCTGGACTAGGACTCAGGAAGCAAGAGTTCTAGTCTTGGCTCTGCTATAGGGCTGCTGGGTGACTTATGGCAAGTCATGTCCCCATCTATAAAGTGGACGCTCACCTCCTTTCTAAAGCATGTTGAGAGAGGTATTTAAGAGCTGAGTATTGGCATTATTCAGAAGAGACTGAAGTTTATGCTACCCTATTGATACTGCATGCTCCAGGCTTGCTGCTTTCTTTTTGCTCTCTGCCTTGGGCACTAAGTGGGTTGTTGAAATCCCCAGATATGGGCACCATACAGCTCATATTCTACAAGTACCCCAGCTCTAAACTGCAGCTGGATTTGCCTGGGACGCTGCAATGGGAAGCTGGGAGGCAGCACTCAGAGAATCACCTAAGTGTAGGGATGGCCTGTGTACAGGTGCTAGGCACGAAGAGACACTCCACAAGGCATTCACTTCCGTCTCCAAGACATACTGAGAAACCACATGCACCCCAGCTTCATCCAACTTGTGATCTCATGTGAAACCTTAATGGTAGCCTCTGAGATGTTAAAATAGAATAATGTTACGTGTGTGGGCTATGTGCCAGTCACATGTGCCTACAGGGCTTAAAATGGAGGAGTTGCAAGGAGTCAGACCTGGCCCAAAAACACAACGAAAGTTAAACCAAGACGAATTGCTGAGGGGTGCACTTTCAGCACTGTCTTACCAAAGCCGCTGCTTCCACATTATGATAGACCTGCCCCACCACCACACACTTTTTTCAGTCCAGTCCAAGACTGTGCGCTGATCTGCTGACGTGAGAGTGGTTTTGCACGGGGGTGTAAGTTATTGACAGCACAGTAGGGGATGGGGAAGTGGCGGAATGCAGGAGGCTTTCCTTCTCATTCCCATGTGGTTACGTTTTTTGGGTGGTGGGATGTGTCGTTAGCTGTCATTAAATTAAGGTTTGTTGTGTTCATAAATATTTGAGGACTCTCAGACGGTGAAGTTCGGGTGAGGTTCCCTGTGCTCTCTATTCCTAGCCTGCAGCTTGCAGAGGTGGTGGGGAGTCTCTCCATTTACAGGCGAGTCCTTAGCGCAGATTTATTTGACTTGAATGTGGTATCCATATCACCAGGGTGATCGCCAGACTCTCACATGGGAAAGTCATTGGGGGCATCGGCAGCAACTCCCCCAAGACACTTCACCCCAGATGAAGCGACATTGTCCTGAGTGTGACAACCTGCCTTAGGCCTAATTTTCAGGGAACTGCACTGGTGCTGGACAAATGATGACAGAGTCCCTAAAGCGCTCTGCACATCTCTCAAGGGGAGCTGCTAAGCTACGGAGCTCTTCCCCCACCCAAAACCAACCCCTCTGTGCCTCAGTCTCCCCAAATGTGTGAAATAAGCCTGGCTGGGGGTTGTGTGCATAAAGCCATTAATATTCATGAAGTGCTCAGATATGACAGCGCTAGGAGCCATAAAAGCAGGTGGAGACCCTAGAGTGGCAGAGGAAGGTTACCTGTCCTCTGCAGATGTTACTGCTCAGGTGTCCTGCCTAGGGGAGGCTCTTTAAGGAGGTGTCTGCACAGTATGGCTGCCCCTCCCCACTCCTTGAAGGTAGCAGGTGAGCATGGAAATGAGGAGATTCCATGAGTCCGGGGAAGGGGAGATTCTGTGGGTATCTGAGATTGTCCTGGGGGTTCCCCTAATAAAAGAGCCCCAGAGATGATGGGCACCTGGCCCAAAGGGCTGCCCAGAGCCCTGCAAGATCTCCGGTTCATTCCTACTTTTCAGGAAAGAGACAAGGATACTTGATCCCTCCTGTGGGGAGCTAGGGAGGGAGTTTCATTGGTTGTGTGAAGCCAGGTCCTACATTCAATTGGATGTCATTTCTCCGTTTGGATGTAAGGTCCTAACTTCTCAGCACCACATCCAATCAGTTCCACATTTCAGGATGTGTTCTAGGCAGCAGTGGGCAGAACCCTGTTGATTTTGGTGACAATCAGCAAAACTGAAAGTGGGGAATGGGAAGCACATTGAGCCCCAGCATCCAGTGAACAGAGCCAGCAGCTCCAACCATCCCTGTAATAATCTGTAGTTATTATTTATTATTTGTATTGCCATAACAAGTAGGAGCCCTAGTCATGGACCAGCACCCCATGGTTCTAGGCACTGTACACACATAGAACAAAAAGACAGTTCTTGCCAAGAGACAACAGAGGGGAACAGATAGATGAGGGAGCACAAGAAAACAATAACAAGAAAACAATTGTCACACTGTCTGGAGTGGCTCACAACTGTGAGTGCTAATCTCAGGGCAGACTGTCAGAAAACCGGGCAGACATCCCAAACTGGGGCTGTGTTCTAGAATTAGATTTCACCAAGCCAGTAACAAATGTGAACTCCTGGATCATTGTACCAGTCTTACCATGGAGTCACAGACAGTCCCCTTAGACTCTCCAGCCTATCTTGCCACCTAGACAGACTGGACTTAGTGGTAATAGTCACATAAACCAAAAATCACACCACCTCAGATTTCTTCCAATCCCAAGGGACTAGCCACTTACCCCAGATCAATGGGTCCTCCAGATCTCACCCCAAAGACAACATTGGCACCCAGTTCTATAGTAACCTAGTAGTAGGTTTATTAGCTAAGAAAAGGAAATGAGAATTATTGAGAGCTTAAAGTAGTAAAATATAGGTACAGGAAAGTCACAGTTTGTAAGTCCAAATGGTAGCAGTAATGTAATGAACAACCAGATAATATGTGGGAATCTAGGCTTTGCATCTGGTGCCCTTCCCTGTAAGAGTCCATACAGTCCAGAGATGCAGGATCATTCCTGGAATCCATACATATAGCTTCTTCTCACAGAAAACAAGCTGATGGAGTCTCTACACACACAGAGTTTTCCTTTGATGATGGTGAGTGAGGAATGCAGTTTGAGTCATTGGCCACCAATTATCACCATAATGACCACTTGCTTTTCTGTTGAAGTCCTTCATTAGCATCCCACAAGATTTCTTTGTTGTTTACTTACAGGGGTATGCACAATGTAAATGTTTGCTATTTCATTATAACAGGAACAAAGAGGTGAAAATAATATGAAAACTATTGGGATGTTATTTGTGAATTGTAAACACCAACCATACTTTCATAGAATACCAGGGTTGGAAGGGATCTCAGGAGGTCATCTAGTCCAACCCCCTGCTCAAAGCAGGGCCAATCCCCAATTTTTGCCCCAGATCCCAAATGGCCCCTTCAACGATTGAACTCACAACCCTGGGTTTAGCAGGCTAATACTCAAACCACTGAGCTATCCCAATCTGTACTAATACACAAGTGAATTGGCCTGTGGCCCTGGTTTGACCTGGTCTGCCAGCAACTCTACAACAGCGGGATCCCTGGGGTGCAAACTGGAACTGGGGTACTGCTGAGCCCTCTGGCTTACCAATAGGGTGACTGGGTGCCCTGGTTTTATAGGGACAGTCCTGTTATTCAGGGCTTTTTCTTATATAGGCACCAATTACAAAACCCCCCCCCCCCAATATTTCACACTTGCTATCTGGTCACCCTGCCAATAGAGGGGGATGGAAGGGGGACCTGCAGGGAGCTCGTGGGGGAAATGGAGGGATGCAAGGAGCCCTTGGTGATTGCAGTGAGCTCAAGCTACACAGTGTGCATGTCTGTCTGCCGGGGGACATTTTCACATCACCATCAATTTTACTCCCATCTGAATATCCTGGGAGTTTTCACCCCTGCTCGATGTCACCATCACAACTCTTCCAGCCCCAGCTTCCAGTTACATCCCAGTATATGCGGGCAGCCAAGACAAGACCTGCCCCATGCATCCCTTCTCAGATGGGTCTTAAACCTGAAAAGCCATTTGCAGTTCAAACGTGCATTAACACGGTGCTCAGCAGCAGCAAAGCGGACCGCCTTCAGCAGCTGTTGTCATCAGAAGGCTAGTTTGGCCTCTGGTTACTGCTAAGGAAGGGGGAGGGGGATTCTCCGAGTCTCTCTGGCTTTCGTCTGACCAGGATATAAGGGATTGAACTTCCTGGGTCAGGAGCTGGGGCTGTTGCCTCCATTGTGAGCCGGACTGAGCCGCTGCTGCTGTGTGGGCAGAGCCATTCCCTACAGCCTTTCTGTGCCCAGCCGGGGGGACTTTCTCCGGGGCTGAAACCAGCCCCTGGGGCAGCCTCGGGCTTTGTCGACATCAGCTTCTGAGCCGCAGACTCCAGGTAATTGCAAGAGGGAACCTGGAGAAAGTGCGAGGGCCGGGCAGAAAGCGAGCCGCGCTGGCTCTGCCCAGATGGCCCCTCCTCACCCCCAGCGCTTCTCGCTCGTCGCATGGCAGCTCGCTCCCGTTCGCACTATTAGAAGCCAGGCCAGCGATGGGGGAGGAAATGCCTCCGGGCTGGACCCTGCCAGAGGGGAGGGCAGCGGGGGAAGGAAAGCCCAGAAAGGGGCAGCAGGAGAGAGAACTGGGGAGGGGAGTTCCCGGATCCCGAACCTGCCCAACTCAGCTCCAAGTGCTGCGGTCACTGATACATCAGCTAGTAAAGCTGTCTTTTAAAAACTCTTATTCATAGCCTAGGTTACCTTATACAAAGGCCATCTGAGAATTGACTTTCTTGGGTTTTTTTAACTAGAAGAGCAGAGAGAGGAAAAGCCAGTTGCTGCCTCTGCTTAGTCCCTGCACTTGGGGATAATGTCAGGGGAAACCGCTAAAATGGCTCTTTTGATTGTTATTAGTCTTGGCTACAGATGAGCGGGCTGGGTTCTTTGCAGAAATAAATAAAAATGTCCCCCTGCCCTAAGGAGCTGCCAGTTAAGAGCTGGGTGCTCTTGCCTTGCATTTTGTGTCATTCACCCTCTGCTCTGCTAATCTGAAATGGTTGTGTTTTCCCCCACTTTGCACTTAATCTGCACCAGTGTAAATGACAAGTATAAGGCTATGGGGAATGAGGCCTTGGCGTGCTTCTGTGAATAGTTACTCACATGAGTGAATAGTTGTAGGACTGGTCCCTAAATTAATACATGCCATCAGTGAGAGTCATAACAGAAAATCTGAGGGGTTAAGGGGTACCCAGGGCAACTATGAGCTCAGGTGGCTACTCCGGAAGGCATAGTCTGACCTCCTTTAGAATAGGGGTTCTCAACATCTTTCTTTCTGAGCCCCCTCCTCCCCCCAACATGATATTAAAAACTCCGCGGCCCACCTGTGCCACAGCAACTGTTTTTCTGCATATCCAGTAAATTAAAAGCCAGACCTGACATGAGGGGGTAGCAACCAGGGCCCCACACCACAGAGGATCCCTCCAAGCTAAGTTACTCAGACTTCGGCTTTAGTCCTGCATGGCAGGGCTCAGGCTTCAGCTTTCTGCCTTGGGACCCAGTGAATTTCACGTGGGCCTTGCTCTCTGGTTTATTTTAGAGGGCCCCCTGAAACCTGCTCACAGCCCTTCCAAGGCGCCCTGGATCCCTGGGTGAGAACCTTCTCTGACCTGTGCTATACAGCAGAGATCACCCGGTGATTACTGCATTGAGCCCAATAATGTGTGGCTGAGCTAGAGAGCACATTTTTCTTTTCTTTTTTTAGAAAGAGGCATCCAATCTTTTTAAAAGCTTTAAATGATGGAAAGCCTACCACGTCCCTTGGGAAGTTATTAAAAATTATGCCTTAATTCCATTTTGAGCTCGGCTGCCTGTATCATCCAGCCATTGGATTTGTTACACCTTTGCCTGTGAGGTTAAAGAGCCTTCTCAGTTCTAAAATAATTTGTCAACCGATTATTCCTGTTTCCTTTTGCCCATGCTTGGAGCATGACTCGTGTCTGGATTCTCTCTTTATCCCAGCAGGTGTCAGGACTGTGAGTGATAACAAAACAGGTGAATCTTCAAAGCCTTGCTGGAGAGGAACTGCCTGAGATGTCTCCAAAACGATCCAAAGGAAACGTGTCTCAGAATCTGGACCAGGGATTTTCCCTTAAGAGTCAGGGCAGGTCAGAAGCACAGCAGCAAAACCCTTCAGAGGAGAGAGAGGGTAAGTCCACACACCGTGGGAGAGGCGTGAGGAAACGCAAAGACACCATCGTCCGCCAGAGAACATATGCAGGGGAGAGGCCCAACATCTGCATCGAATGTGGGAAAAGCTTCACCCAGAGCTCAGACCTTATGAATCATCGGAGAATCCACACAGGGGAGAAACCTTATAAATGTATTGACTGCGGGAAAAGCTTCAGCATCAATTCAAACCTTATCCGTCACCAGAGAACCCATACCGGGGACAGACCCCACAGCTGCTCTGACTGTGGGAAAAGCTTCACAGACAAGTCGACACAGACCCAGCACCAGTGCGTCCACATGGGTGAGAAGCCTTATAAATGTATCGACTGTGGGAAGAGCTTCAGCCGCAGCTCCCACCACAAGAGGCGCCTGAGGAGCCCTCCAGGGAAAAGGCAGGACAAATGCATCCAGCGGGACAGTGCTGCCATCGGAAAGGTTAAAAAAACTAAAACATCAAAGAAGAAAACCTCGACTATCGAGATCCCCATCACGTGTGCTGAGTGCTGGCAAAGCTTCAGCCAGAACTCGGACCTGGTCAAACATATGAGGATCCACACAGGAGAGAAACCCTATGAGTGCAGTCACTGTGGGAAATGCTTCAATGTCAGTTCAAACCTGATCAGACACCAGAGGATCCACACGGGAGAGAAGCCCTACACATGCTCTGACTGCGGGAAAAGCTTCACTGACAAATCTACCCTGACCCAGCATCACCGGATCCACACAGGAGAGAAGCCTTATGAGTGCATTTACTGTGGGAAAAGCTTCAGCCGCAGTTCCCACCACAAGAGGCATCAGAGAACCCACACAGGAGAGAACCCTGTTTCCTTCCTGCCTTTATGGCCGTACCCCACTCAAGCATGTTAGGGGTTGGGGGAGGAAAGGAAAGTCCATCAGAGCAGCAGGAGGCAGTAGCTAGAGGAGATTGGAGCTGTGTGCTTGTGGGATCTGCTTTCTGGGGGTTAGTGGGGTGGGAGGGAACTGGTATGGCTTTTTAGCAGGGATCATTAGGGGAAGGGGTTGGTTCTTGGGAGAATTGGTTGTTTTAGTGGGTTGGGACTAGGGATGGGCAAGGAGAGCTGGCCAGTGGCTGGGATTTGTATTGGGAGGGCGAGTAGCTGGTAGGATAAGGGATATGTTTGTCTTGTTAAATTTTTACTATTGGCCTGTGTAGAACGGTTTGTAGGTTTCTTGCCATTTCCAGGTAGAATGAGTGTCTACGTCCCTGAGAACACCAGCGGGACTAACCCAGACGGGGTTCGCTATGGAACGTCTCAGCAGAGAGGCCATGGGGACCGAGCGGGGAGTTGGAAGTGGCTCTTCCAGGAGAGGACTGCAGCACAGCTTTCACGCTGTGTGTACCAAGGGCCTCTCTCCAGCAGCAGCACATTCACATCTCTTTTAACTAGTTCAGGTCAAAGGCAAATGAGGCCAGCTCCCACTCTGGTGTTAGGACATGAGAGTCTCATTTCTACTTTAAACAGCCCACTCAGTTACTACCATTCCCTTCCTTTCTCTTCTGGAATAGACAAGGCTGTGCTAGCCCAGCTGTCGTACATGGGGACTCTGTATGCACCGTAGAACAAATAGCGATTAACAAAATGTTTAAACCAAAAATCATTTCCATTTCTTTGTTCTTGTGGTTCTTACTGTCTCTGGGCTTTAATCTTTCTTCTGTTCCCCACCCCAAATGTAATCAGTTCAGGGGAATTCATGGCACTGTTAGCAGAATTCAGGTGACCTGTGAGCTGAAGAGGTCACTTGGGGCTAATGTGGCTCCTCACCCCAAGAGGCCAGACACTTCCAGAGGGGAGCAGCCTGTCTCCTCCTCCCCAGCAGCAGCTGAAGCATTGCTCCTTTCTCTCTCTGGGTCATCCTTACCTACTAGGAGGTGTAGAATTGGACTTCTTCAGACATCTTAACCTACCTCACGCTTCCCAGTCAGTTACCCTCTCTGTGTGTGTGTAATCCGTCTGTAGCTGTTGAGGAATCCTGAAGCTCCTTAATTATTTTTTAATTCTTAATCTACTATTCTCTCTTAAAAAGAGACTGAGCTGGCACAACCCCTTGCTCAAATTATTTCCTTTGTTGATCACTCCAGACACAACCTATGTGCCTTTTTGTGCTAGCCCATTCTAAGCTCGCCCGTAGCCCAGATGTGTCTCTTCCCTCACAAATCTCCACTTGGGGCCCATCCCTTTCTGCCTCCCTAAAATTCCCACTAGAATTTCATTTGGGCATGTGCTTCACCCTTCCTTTCTGTCCTAAACAGTTGTCACTATTTAAATACCAGAGTTATTCTGCCTTGGAGTTAAGTTCTAGTGAAGTGTTTCATGATGTATTAGGTGACATTCTATTAGGTAACCTCTGACTATGCAGATGCACTGGGATGGTGGCTGAGTATCAAGCCTTAATGTTACTACTTCTTGATGATTAATTCAAAGGTGTCAGACTCATTCTGTGCAGATGGCTGAATTACAATTTCTGTTTGTAGAGCCCTGCAAATTTGGGGATATCCACAGACCATGTTTGTGGAGTGTGGATCTGTTGCGGATACAAATTTTGTGTCCATACAGGGCTCTGTCTATTTGGGCTGGACTTGCAAGAGTTCTCACCACTCAAAATGTGGGGCAGACTTTCAAAAGAGCTCTGTACTCAGCAGCTCCTGTTTTTCCCAGCAGGGAGGGAAGGATTCTCCATTGTTCTCAATGGGAGCTGCTCAATACTTTTGAAAATCTGGCCCTTAGAGTCCCTGAGCCAGGAGTGAAAAGTTCACTGGCCAAGAGCATCTTTCGGTATTGTCTGAGTACAGAATGTGCCTCTAATTAACAAAGTTAAATAGACTCATAAATTCCAAGACCACAAGGGACCATTGCTCTGATATACTGTATTGCATTTCAGGACTTAAAAAGTCAGTAGGTAGGTCATTTAGGTAACCTCTTTTCATCTGTGCTCTAACGTTCCCTTCCATGGGGCCCCCTTATGACTAGCCTCCCCTGTGTGTGTGTGTACGTACACACACACACACACGTCATTTTCCCCACCCCCTCCTTCTCCCTGTTAGCATTTCTCTGCACAGCAGCAGTCAGCTGTAGAAGGGGGATGCAGGTCAAAGCCTGTCTTCTGGAGGTGGCAGGGGGAGAGGGTTCTGTTCCTGGGATGAGAGGTTCATGTTTTCCTAAGCCTGGTACTAAGGGTAGGCATTGGCTTGTGAAAAGGAGAGCCATTGACTAGAGGGGTGAAGAAAGGTGCGGGAAAGTGCTCATTTGCTTGTGTCTACTCAGGAACTAGAATCTTTTACTCCAGCACAAGTTCCCTGCTGGAAGCAAGCAGCAGTGGATTACGCTGAGAGAGGGTTCTAGACCAAACTATGTGCCTAGAGAATGGCAGTGATGAGAATTCAGAGAGGGAACCCCTGAGGTACCTTTTCTTCCGGTGCTTCCTGCAGGGCAGATCCACATACCAGGCCGTACCTGCATGCCATAACAGTTCAGAGTTAGAGAGCTGGCCCCAAACACTGACTGAAATCAATAATGCAGAGAGGGAGCGAAATTAAGGGTCATGGGACTGTTCCCCTCTGAGAACTGAACAGAGCAGGAGTTAGGGTGTGTTTACACTTAAAATGCCACAGTTGCAGCACTGTTCTGCTTAGTGAAGAGAGCTTCTACCATCAATGTAGGTACTCCACCTCTCTGAGAAGTGGAGGCTAGGTCTCTCAAAGACATAGTGTTGTCTGCAGTGGGAGTTAGGTCCACGTGGATTTTCCACACCCCTGAGTGACATAGTTATCAACCTAATCCCAGGTGTAGGCAGTGATATGTCAACAGGAGAGCTCAGGGGCTTGGGTAATGCAATATGGGGCCTCTTCTGTTTTTAATATTCTTCAAGGGGAGAAGGTTGAGTAGTATGATTTCTCCCACTGCAAATGTCACAATTGGCTGTACCTTTTCTGACTTATTTTCCCCCTACCAGAATGAGGAGCATGGGAGCAGATCACCCTCCACCTCCACCCCATGCAGAGAGCTGTTCTCTGCTTGTCTGGATACCTCCCATCACTCGATAGAGCCTTCCAGCCACCCTGGGCACTACCCTTTATATAATCTGTTAACTCCTTTTGCTTCTATCACCACTTTTGTCGGAAGAGTCCCAGACACTTGGGACAAATGGCATTCAAGGCCCTGCCATGCTGAGATGTAGGAGTTTAGCAGTCCTATTGTTCCAGCAACAGGGCCTGGCAGGTTCACAGGTGGGGAAGGGCAGAACCATGCACCTGAGTGAGAGTCTGTCCAGCCCAGTTTATCCCATCCCAGCTGCTTTCTCTGCAACACCCAACCCAACCCAACTTCTTGTCCCAACTACCAGCTGCCAATCACCTTCCCATTCCCTGTTGTTGTTAGGGCTGGATTAAGGCAATCTTGGAATCAAGGTAGAGCAAAACATTGAGGTGCTGCTGTGTCTGCCCACCATTTAGTACAATGCGGGTGGCATTCTGGAGAGGCTGGGACACAATAGGGAAGAATGGAGTAGGGGGGGCTTCCTTGTCAGCCAGGTTGTACCTGCTTGGTGGGTGGACTGCTGTGCACTTCCCCTCCTGCCACACTCAGAGCCCTCTGTTGGGGAGGTCTTGGCAGCAGAGATGGGGCAGCTCCCCCTCTCAGAGCAACTGTCCCAGGCTTACTACACTCAGGCAGCCTCAGCCACACTCAGGTCATATTTTCAAGCTTTTCTTTGCAACTATGAGAGCTAGAAACGGACTCTTTTTCCACCAGGAAAGCAGTGGTTGCTGTAATTGCGTGACTCCAGGAGCTGGGTCCCCAGCGCATGGAGAAATAGTGCCTGTGCTCTACTTCAGCCCTGGCAGCTCTCTGTTCCCATCTGTTACACAAATACCCAGCATCTTCTGGCTCCATCCTCCCTTCCCATGTTACAGCACCATCACCAAGGCTCTCTGCTGCCCATGTCAGTTTCAAGCCAGTGGGAGATAATTGCTTTCTATTTTTTTATTGAACATAAAATCCCCTCAGATTTTCTCCTTTTTTCTCTCCATTTTTTAACTGGGGTAACTTCCTGGTTACCCAAGATGGCAGGGGGTTGGCATGGGAGGGAATTAAACCTCTTTTCAGTCAACTACTCTGTGCATGTTTGGGAATCAGTGTTTTACTCCATTTATGTAAATAAAACTCCGCCACCCCAAAGCAGTATACAGCCTCCTGCCCATCCAAACTCCATTACCCATATACCATCCCTGCTTCTGCCCCTTACAACTGCCTAAGAAACTTCTGTCTTCATCCTCCTCTCCGTGCTTGGGTCATTGGATGCCGTCCAGAACCCCCTGCTGCCCACGTAAAGGGCAGGGCTGGGGAGCAGGAGGAAACAACCACTTTAAATTTGCTTTTTGAGTATTAGTATAAAATTTGGGATTTCATCCCTTTTTCCCTCTGAATATCAAATCTTGATGGAAAATATTAATGTTCTCCTCACCTGTTGCCATTTGTGTGTAACTGTTGAACATTATTTGATAGACACAATAGTCTCTTCTGCCACTGTCGTTTTCTCTCGCTAATTATCAGATATTGATCAAATCCCTCAGATTTCCCCTATTCTCTCTAATTAGTGACTATTGATATTAAAAACCCCTTAAATTACACCCCTAAATGTCCAATCTCATCCAAATTGGGTATTTTCTGTGTAATTAGGGAATAGTGATATTTTACATTAATATGAAAATCCTCTCAATTCTGGGGGTTTCTCATCCTTTTTAATTGCAGAAACTTGGCCTTGAGTTGGAGGGAAACTGTAATCCTCACTCATTACCACAGCTCTCCCTCTGCCAACCACCTGCCCCTCCCCGGCTCCATCCCAAATGCTGTGGAACCTTCTGGTGCCATCTCCCTTCCCTGCCCATGTCACCCAGGGCTCCCTGCAGCCCACGTCTGTTGCACAGCAGAGGGGGACTGCTCACTTTTGAGTTAATTATCTCATATTGACCTAATGTCCCCAGAGATTGTATCCCTTTTTTCTCTCCCATTTAAACTGCAGCAACTTTTTCTGCTTCTGGAGGGAAATAGTTGCCTTTAGTCATTACTCCAGAGGGAGAAGAGCAAGGGAAGGCATTTAAACACCCCTTCAATATTTTCCCCCTTTCACGCCTCTGATCTGGGAATCAAATTGTTTCCCCTTTATGTCAATAAAAATACCCCTGGATGATTATGTCTGCCATTTAGGCACTCCCAACTGCCACAGAACCTTCCGGTCCCGTCTCCCAACTGCAAAATAACTGCCTCTCGCCTATTGCTGCCCGCTCCCAACTGGCACAGAACCTTCCGGTCCTGTCTCCCAACTGCGTTTTGCCTGATGCTGCCTGCTCCCAACTGCTGCAGAACCTTCCCATCCCATCTCCCAACTGCCCCTCCCCTGCTGCCCACTCCCAACTGCCACAGAATCTTCCAGTCCTCTCTCAACTGCCACAGAACCTTCTGGTCCCATCTCCCAATAGCCCGACAACTTCCTCTCGCCTGTTGCTGTCTGCTTCCAACTGCCACAGAACTTTCCCATCCCGTCTCTCAAATGCCCCTCTCCTGCTGCTGCCCGCTCCCAACTGCCACAGACAGTTTGGGCTCCGTTCCCCCCTCCCTTCTGCAAAAGCAGTATCACCAACAGCTCTGCCTTTGTGAAAAGCAAACAGGGAGGCTAATCCTCACTTTCGCTACAATCAAACATTGGTATAAAATACCCTCAGATTTTGTCCCTTTTTAATCTCCCTTTTTAAACTGCAGTAAGCCCTTGGTTCCCATACCTCTCAATTTGCCAGGGCCGAAATGTGAGATACAATGTATGACAAAGGCCCAAAGGGAGGGAAATAATAATAAAACCCCGCAGGAAACTGGAACAGTGGTGGGATCCATCCCTTTAGTCTGAAGAACGCTGCACACTTGTGATTTTTCATTTATGATACAATTTTCAACAGTAATGAGGAGGGGATGCTTAATTTGTATGAAATTGTGGGTCTAAAATGAGTGTGAGTCCACACTAGTTTTGGAGGGAAAAATATTAACACATTTGCTGATTAACATGTCTCATATTGGCACCTGCTCCAATCTGGAGGACTGGGTGTGTCAGAGCACCCAGGGAATGGGATGCGGGGCCTTTCACCATTAGGGCTCTGGTTCCAATCCAGCTTCCCCGATTTAGAAGGCAGGTTATTTTTTAGTGGTGGATGTTAGGGGTCTTGTCTTATTCCTTCACCCGCTTACTTCCCTGGTCCTTCTCGCATGAACAGAGAGCAACAATACCCGAAGTCCAAAGGTGCAAACAATTCGATGTTTATTGGGGTGAACTTCCAGCAAGCATGATTCCAGTTTCCTTCCTTAGTGTCCCCCTTCCCAGCTCTGACACCACAGAGCCTTACCTGTGTCCCTGTTCCCATTCCTGCCCTTAGCAAAACATGATTCCAATTTCCCCACCTCCATTCCCTGTTCGCATTCCCCACCCTTACTTCCTGATTGACTGCACACTGTATAGTAAAACTTGAGTTCTGCTTAGATATACCTTAACCTATCATTTTACCAATAGCACCTTCTTTCAATGTGACTAGTTTGGAAAGTAAGGATGTGACTGTTCGCTTCCCAGCTTATGGCTGCCTCTGCTGCTTAGCCAAAGATCTTACCCTAAGAACAGGGCCTCAGACTGTCACAGTAAGAGAAAAAAGAAAAGGAGTACTTGTGGCACCTTAGAGACTAACCAATTTATTTGAGCATAAACTCAGGTGTCAAGAATTATAACATTCATAAACCAGTCAGAGAACACTTTGGTCACGCGATTACAGACATGAAAGTTGCGATATTACAACAGAAAAACTTCAAAACCAGACTCCAGCGAGAGACTGCTGAATTGGAATTCATTTGCAAATTGGATACAATTAACTTAGGCTTGAATAGAGACTGGGAGTGACTAAGTCATTATGCAAGGTAACCTATTTCCCCTTGTTTATTCCTTCCCCCCTTCTCCCCCCCCCCCCCCGCCCCGCACTATTCCTCAGACATTCTTGTTAAACCCTGGATTTGTGCTGGAAATGGCCCATCTTTATTATCATACACATTGTAAGGCGAGTGATCACTTTAGATAAGCTATTACCAGGAGGAGAGTGGGGTGGGGGGAGAGAAAACCTTTGGAAGTGATAAACACCCATTTTTTCATGGTCTGTGTGTATAAGAACATGGTCAGTGTATTTTCCACTTTATGCATCCGATGAAGTGAGCTGTAGGTCACGAAAGCTTATGCTCAAATAAATTGGTTAGTCTCTAAGGTGCCACAAGTACTCCTTTTCTTAGTGTAAGGAATGACTCTTGTCTGCATTCCTTCTTTATCCCATCATATGATGGGACCATAAAAGAACATAAGGAGGAGAATCTTTACCAGAATATACAGAGAGTGTCCATGCAAGAGGCCACCAATAAATCCAAAGGGAATGTTACCCAAAGTCTTGAAAAGAGGCAACTCTAAGAGCCAGAGCAAGTTAGAAAAACCCTCAATGGGAGAAAGGGAGTGAAACCACTAACCATGCAGGAAATTTCCTGAATGGTCTCATTTTCCAAGGCACACACCCAGGGGAGAAACCAAACATATGTATAGAATGTGGGAAAAGTTTTGCTCAGAACTCAGACCTTGTTAATCATCAGAGATCCACATTGGAAAGAAAGCCTATAAGTGTATGTACTGTGGGAAAAGGTTCAATGTGAGCGCGAACCTGAGTGGACACAAGAGGATCCACAAGGGAGAGAGACCCTATCTCTTCTCTAACTGTGTGGGAAAAGCTTCACTGACAAATCGACACTCACTCAGCACCAGTGCCTCCACATGGGAGAGAGACTTTATAAGTGCACTGACTGTTGGAAGAGCTTCAGCCGCATCTCCTACCACAAGAGACACCTGAGGAATCCTCCAGGGAAGAAATGGAGTAAATGCAGCCATGGGGAACAGTATACAGAAATTCAAAGAGATCAGCATCCAGGAGCAGATCCCAATGATCCAGATCCCGAACATGTGTGCTATATGCTGGAAAAGCTTAGACCAGAATTCACACCTTTTAAGCATCAGAGAATCCACACAGGAGAGAAAACTTACAAGTGCCTCGGCTGCAGGAAAAGGTTCAGTGTCAGGTCAAACCTCAAAAGGTGTCAGAGAATCCACCTGAGAGAGAAGCCCTACCTATACCTGACTGTGGGAAAAGCTTTAGCTCCAGAGAATCCACACTGGGGCGAAAGCCTACAAATGTGTCTACTGTGGGAAGAGCTTCAGACAGAGCTTCCACCATAAGAGATATCAGAGAACCCACATGGAGGAGAACCCCCATCTCCTTTCTGCCCCTTTGGCACTGCCCGTCTCAGATCTATGAAAAAACTAACTAACCTGTGGGCTTTTGTGGAGGAAGCCATTAGTTGGGGATCAATATAGGAGTAGTCTTGGATTCCTTACCGATGCTGAGCTCTCACATTGCAAGTACAGTAGAACCTCAGAGTTATGAATACCAGAGTTATGAACTAACCAGTCAAGCACACACCTCATTTGGAACCAGAACTGGAAGTATGCAATCAGGCAGCGGCAGAGACCAAGGCAAAAAAAAAAAGACAAATACAGTACAGTATTGTGTTAAACTTAAACTACTCAAAAAATAAAGGGAAAGTTAAAAAAAAAAGATTTGACCATATAAGGAAACCATTTCTGTGCTTGTTTCATTTAAATTTAAATGGTTAAAAACAGAAATTTTCTTTTGCAAAGCTGTATCAAGCAAATGTTCACTTGTAACCTTTTGAAATAACCATAACGTTTCGTTCAGAGTGTTAAGAACATTTCAGAGTTACAAACAACCTCCATTCCCAAGGTGTTGAATTTGGGAAAAACTTGCTACAGTTTTGACTGCACTTCCTGAGGGAGTTGGCTGATGGAATGCAGAGCCGTTGGCCATTATCTTTGAAAACTCGTGACAACTGGGGGAGGACCCGGACGATTTAAAAAAGCCAAATATAGTGCCCAAGGGAAGAAGGAGAATCCGGGGAACTACAGCCTCACCTCAGTTCCCGAAAAAATAATGAAGCAGGTCCTCAAGGAAATCATTTTGAAGCACTTGGAGGAGAGGAAAATGATCAGGAACAGTTAATATGGATTCACCAAGGGCAAGTCATGCCTGACCAACCTGATTGCCTTGTATGAAGAAATACCTGTCTCTGTGTATATGGGGAAGCAGTGGATGTGATATACCTTGACTTTAGCTTTTGATACGGCCTCCCACAGTATTCTTGCCAGCAAGTTAAAGAAATATGGATTGGATGAATGGACTATATGGTGGATAGAAAGCTGACTAGATCGTCGGGTTCAACTGGTAGTGATCAATGGCTCGACGTCTAGTTGGTCCGTTTTGTTCATCTTCATTAGTGATCTCAATGATGGGATGGATTCCACCCTCAGCAAGTTCACCGATGACACTAATCTGGGGCGAGAGGTAGATACACTGGAGGGTAGGGATAGGGTCCAGAGTGACCTAGACAAATTGGAGGATTGGGCCAAAAGAAATCTGATGAGGTTCAACAAGGACAAGTGCAGAGACCTGCACTTAGGATGCTGGAGACTGACTGGGTAAGTGGCAGTTCTGCAGAAAAGGACCTGGGGATTACAGTGGACAAGAAGCTGGATATGAGTCAACAGTGTGCCCTTGTTGCCAAGAAGGCCAATGGCATTTTCGGATGTATAAGTAGGGGCATTGCCAGCAGAACGAGGGTCGTGATCGTTCCCCTCTATTCGGCACTGGTGAGGCAACATCTGGAGTATTGTGTCCAGTTTTGGGCTCCCCACTA
The DNA here is from genome assembly GCF_015237465.2 of Chelonia mydas. Classification (NCBI taxonomy): domain Eukaryota; kingdom Metazoa; phylum Chordata; order Testudines; family Cheloniidae; genus Chelonia; species Chelonia mydas. Next base: position 30,714,556 of record NC_051254.2, on the reverse strand, counting down.
CAAAAAGGATGTGGACAAATTGGTGAGTCCAGCTGAAGGTAACTAAAATGATTAGGGGGCTGGGGCACATGACTTATGAAGAGAGGCTGAGGGAACTGGGCTTATTTAGTCTGAGGGGCGATTTGGTAGCAGCATTCAACTACCTAAAGGGGGGGTTCCAAAGAGGATGGAACTGGGCTGGTCTCAGTGGTGGCAAATGACAGAACAAGGAGCAATGGTCTCAAGTTGCAGCAGGAGAGGTCTAGGTTGGATAGTAAGAAAAACATTTCACTAGGAGGGTAGTGAAGCACTGGAATGCGTTACCTAGGGAGGTGGTGGAATCGCCATCCTTAGAGGTTTTTACGATCTGGCTTCACAAAGCCCTGGCTGGGATGATTTAGTTGGGCTTGGTCCTGCTTCGATCAGGGGTTGGACTAGATAACCTCCTGAAGTCTCTTCCAACCTTAATCTTCTATGATTCTGTGATTCCTCTATGCAGCACTGAGAGGTTGTTTGCTACCATCTCCAGTTGGCTAGGAGGCTCTGTCCCATCTTAGCAGATGACTATCTGGTCTCAGTTATTTGTGCCTTTCTCACCTATATATAGCGGTCAGTACGTTTGGGATTTCAACAATTTCCACCCCACCATCAACCTCAGCCTGGACCAGTCCACACAAGAGGTCCACTTCCTAGACACTAAAGTGCTAATAAGTGATGGTCATATACTGGAAACGTACCTATACTGGAAACATACTGACCGCTATACTTACCTACATGCAATGATGAGCTGGAGCCCGTTCGCACCGGTTCGCGAGTACCGGTTGTAAAATTTAGAAGCTGGTTTAGAACAGGTTGTTAAAGGCTTGGGCAAACTCCTGCCCGCGCGCCACATCTGGTCTGCAGGACCGTCCTGTCCGACCTGCCTGAGTTGCCTCCTGGGGAGGCTCTCATTCAGAATCCCTTTTTACACACCCGGCGGCACTCCGGGTCTTCGGCGGCACTTCGGCAGCAGGTCCTTCACTCGCTCCCTCAGTGCCACCGAAGACCCGGAGCGAGTGAAGGACGTGCCGCTGAAGTGCCACCGAAGACCTGGGGCAACTGAAGGAACCGGTTCTTCAGATTTTGGCAGCTCATCACTGGCTACATGCCTCCAGCTTTCATACAAACCACATCACACGATGCATTGTCTGCAGCCAAGCTCTAAGATACAACCGCATTTGCTCCGATCCCTCAGACAGAGACAAACACCTACAGGAGCTCTAACAAGCATTCTTAAAACTACAATCCCCATCTGTTGAAGTGAAGAAACAGATTGGCAGAGCCAGAAGGCTACCCAGAAGCCACCTACTACAGGATAGGCCCAACAAAGAAAATAACAGAACCCCACTAGCCATCACCTTCAGCCCCCAACTAAAACCTCTTCAGCGCATCATCAAGGATCTATAACAGGGGTGGTCATACTATGGCCTGTGGGCCAGATCCAGCCCCTCAGGGCTTTGGATCCGGCCCACAGGATTGCCCCCTGGTGCCACAGGCCCCGCACTGCTCTCAGAAGGAGCCAGCACCATGTCCCTGAATAAAGACTGGGCGTGGTTGGATCATTACAAAACCTAAACCTAATTTTCCCCTCCTGTTACTCATAGTCATCCGATGAAGTGAGCTGTAGCTCACGAAACCTTATACTCTGATAAATTTGTTAGTCTCTAAGGTGCCACAAATACTCCTTTTCTTCATACGTTCTTGTCAACTGTTTGAAATGGAACACTCTCATTACAACTACAAAAGTTATTTTTCCTCCCTTGGTATCCTACTGTTAATTGAATTGTCTCGTTCGACTGACCTCACACTTGGTAATGCAAGAGATTGGGAGTTTAAAAACAAGAATGTTTGTTTAGCTTCAGGGTCCATACCTCAGATCTTAGAGCACTGGTCTTGTAAACCAGGGGTTGAGAGTTCAAATCTCACTGGAGCCTGACATTGTCATTCGGGAGGGAGGAGGGGGGGGGGGCGGGGGGAGGAATAGCTCAGTGGCTTCAGCACTGGCCTGCTAAACCCAGGCTTGTGAATTCAATCCCTGAGGGGGCCATTTAGGGTTATGGGGCAAAAATTGGGGATTGGTCCTGCTTTGAACAGGGGTTTGGACTAGATGACCTCCTGAGGTCCCTTCCAACCCTGATATTCTATGAACTCCCATATTTTCATGTATTTATACCTGATCCTGTATTTTCCACTCCATGCATCTGATGAAGTGGGTTCTAGCCCACGAAAGCTTATGTCCAAATAAATTTGTTAATCTCTAAAGTGACACAAGGACTCCTCGTTGTTTTATCAAAAGTTAAAGTGAAATTTGTCTGTGTGGGAGACAGAACCTTCCTTAGGGATGGCCTCACACTGTGGAATGAACTCCCCCAAGAACTATATAAACGTCACCACTTTCCACTCAAAGTGGAATATTTAACAAGAAGAAGAAAAAGAAAAACCAACAAAAACAAACACACAAACCCTACCAAAACAAGCTACTCCATGTGCCTCTTTCTCTGGGCAGAGGATGAGAGAACAAATAACATGAAACAGAGGTGGAGTAGTGCTTAATGCACTACTAGAAGGCAATCTGATACTACCGTGATGAACACAGTATAAAAATCTGAGTAGAGTAGAATACAATAGACCAGTGGAATTAATTGTATCTGTGAGGCATTTATGTGAGTAGGACCTCCTAGCCCAGTCCCCAGAAGGAGTATTGGCTACATCTAAGGTCGGCAGATGGCAAGGATGAAAAATCAGGATGGAGGAGATAACAGGGTCGTATAAAAGACAAAGCCCCTCATATCAGGACAGTCCTTATAAAATTGGGACATCTGGTCATCCTATATACATCACAAAAGCCCAACCAGAACTAGCTCTTATTGCTCTGCTTGTATGCTGTCTCAGCAGACTGAGGACAGAATGGGCCTCCAGAACAGGATTCAGGCTTACTAGAAGAAGACTGTGCGGTGGTTAGCAATAATTGCTACTAATGTGATACCTTTCACTATAGCACCAACGCCACATACATAGTTCAATCTTGCTATTAAGGTTAAATTTAAAAATGGCCACTCCTCAGTGGTGATTTTTATGGAGAAGGGGTTGTCTCTAATGTATCTTATCCTTACATTACGCTATGAACTTTCAATCCGTTGGGTATATAAAATACACTCAGTTGCTAACATGCCCTTATTTTTTTCTTGGCTGTAAAACCAGGCCATGGCTTTGGTAGAAAAGGTTCCTATGAAATGCTGAGTGAATGAACTAATACTAAGCCTTGTAAAAGAGCCAGAGACTCCAGCTAGCAGAGGCAGCTGCCGAAGCAGCTAAAAAGCAAGGACTTCTCCACTGTAGTCAGGGGTAAAATAAGATCCAGATTGGGCCACTCCAGCCAAAACCAAGACATTCACCAGTCCCACCCTGGCTCCAAAGCTGTTCTGGGGTCCCCACTTCTCTATTGTTTATCTGTATGGTTTATGTCTGGTTCCTTGATTGTTTCTGTCTGTTGCATAGGTAATTTTGCAAGATTTAAATAAAGTAAGGTGGTGGGGTATAACTGAGTAAAGAATTATTTCGCAATATGTCAGGATTGGTCAAAAAAATATTTTGTAGTATTTTACTAACATGATTGGTTAAGGTATGGCTAAGCAGGACTCAAGTTTCACTATATAAGCTGAGTTCCAAGAAGGAGACCAGTTGGGAAAAGAAAGGAAAAGGAAAAAAAGAATATGAAGGAAAGACCTGGAAGAAGAAGAAGAATTCACCTCCAAGACACAGCCCAAGAGCAGAGTTGCTAGAATCGTATGTAGGACCATGACGTGCAGCAACCAGAATCCAGACCAGACCGACCTTGCCTGGTCAACAGGGAAAGTCCACCTGTGTGATGAGGATTGGTGAGTATAGCATTGGATGCTTAGTATATGTATTCCACTTGGTGATTTTTAATAAATAGAGTTTAAGGATATTACTATGTAAGGCTCTTTCACTGGTAAAAGGTCCCGCAAAAGTGCAGAAGAGTACATCCTGAGTCTTGGGAACTAGGAAAGGGTGGGTACTTACTTAAATAAACTGGGTTACACCTTGAGCCCTGGGAACTGGGTAAAGGTAGGTGTTCTCAGTGTGTGGGTAACAAATTTGATGTAGAGACTGCGGGCAGCCTAAGGTCGTTTGGACTGAACCGATAAAGCTTCACATAGTGAATAATAGTAACAAGGTAATAGCAGCAGAATACCTGTGCCATTTTGTCAAAAGGGGTCGCTACCTGCTTTACAGAATGACCACTCTGAAGCTTCAGGAGGGAGCAAAGCAAAGGGACCAGGCGGGATTGTGGTTAGCTGGGTGGTGGTCCATGCCCATGGGGACGAGAGTCTTTCCCTAGGAGGGATGCCCTTTAGTCTGCTTGTAAAGGGTTTGAAGCATTCTGTAAGTGCATGAAGTCCAAGCCAAAATAAAAGACTATCACAGCAGCAGCTGGGTGGGAATTATGGAAAGCTGTCACTAATCTTTCCAGCCTGGTAGTACTCCAGGAAAGACAACTGGAGGATTACAAATTGGAGTTGTGTATAATTAAGGATAATTTGTGTCAGTATAAGGCATCTCAGTGTGCCAGTGAAGCTTCAGCATTACAGAATACAACAGCCCTAAAGACAAAAACAGGAGAGTGTGAATAACTGAAAATAGAAAACCTGAATGGGGAGGTAACTACATTGTAAATGAAGCTTGGGGATGCTCAGGCAGCTGTCAGAACAGTGTTACAAGAAAATAAGGATCAGGCCCAGACAAACAGCGAGCATACAGTCTGCAGGCAGCAAATAGAGAAACTGGAAAACATGTTGGGAGCTGAGAAGGACATAGTAGCAGCAGTAACGGGAGGGGTAAGTATGGGCACTGAGGATACCGACAGCTGGGACAATATTTGGAATGGGGATAGTTGGATTGATCCCTAACGGAGAGCTCTTGGATGGTCATACCCCTCCTCTAATGCTTTTCCTGAAGGACTTTATGCTTCTGTACAAAGGGAATTGCAGGATTTGAAATTAAAGGTGCAACAATTCAATCCTGTGGCTCCAGTTACCACTAGGGTGGTAACAAAAACAGAACCTGACCCAAATAATGCATAACAACAAAGGAAAACAAGGCAAAGTATTACAGAGGTTTCTGATTTTACCCCAGAGCAGATATGGGCTGCTGCTCAGTTATTGGGATCTCTAGATAGGGATACGTATCTGAACTGGATGGTGAAGGAATTGGCACGATCCAGGTGGAGGCCTGCAGACTGTAAGGTTTTAGCCCAGGCATGTACTGGTAGTGGACAGCAATATGGAGTACTGAGGAGCAGTTAGGTGTGAACGGTTTTCCTGCTACCGGATGGAACCGGGTGAAGATGGTGATGTCGGCCCGACAACTGGGGAGCTTGTTTTATGTAACAGAACAGGGCGCCTGTGAGTCCCCGGAATTGTATCTTATTAAAAAGGAGATTTTGGCCATAGTTGCTGGGATTGTACCAATGGTACATGGACACTCCCTCTGTCCCTCACCCCCAGACTTCAATTAATTAGCTTTTGAGACTGGATTGTTAGACAGTCTGAATTTAAAACTTTTTACGATTTTAGGATCCATAGATCCAGCTAGGGGGTACCGAGAGTTAAAACAGGATATTTTTTGAGTGGCTGTAATTCTTCAAGACACTCAGGGACAAGCAGGGAAAGGAAATAAGAATAGGAGAATGGAACCCATCCAGGCGGTAACTTTTGCCAGCAATGGGCCCCCAGATCTCCGAGGGGAGCAGAGCCAGAGGAAACGGGGCCCCAAGGCACTATGGAATGTGAGAGGAAAAGGACAGGGAGGTGCAATGTGCATTAGAGGAGCAAGAGGAAAAAATGGATATGGATATGGATATCAGATGCAGAATAGAGGATATATGGCTGAAAATGGAAAAGATACATTGAGAATGGAGGCATGGAGGAAAATCATGATGGCAGAAGAACCAAAAGAGAAATGGGATGGGAAGCCCATAAATGAGAGGGTTGTCCAGTTAGAGAGACAAGAGGAATTGATTGACAGGGCTCCTGTAACTCCCATAATTGACTCCAAACCATTGGCGCTACCCCGATAGGTGTGCCTGCCTCCCTGGATTTCCCCTGAAGTAGTAGCCCAACTACAATATGAAAATGGGGGCATCCCATTGCGGGGGCAGTAATGGGGAGATAATGGCAACAAACATGCCCCACTATGTTTATTGACACTGGTGCAACAGTATGTGTGCTTTGAGAACACTGTCTTCCAAGGAGGCTGTGGGAACAAATAATTCAACACAACTAGTATCGTATACAGGGGAGACAGTGGAAACATTTATCTCAAGACTTTAAGCATGAAAGAAACATGTTTTTAAAAAAACAAGACATTCATTGATATCAGTAACATTAAGGATTGCTGTGTATGGTGATTTACTGTTTAATACTGCAAGAAAGCCCTATAGAGCTGTTTTTTCATTGAAGCAGAAACATGTATTTTAACTTAAAAAAAAAAAGCAGCCAATTGTGCAGACAACTTAATTCCCCACACCCCTCAGATCACAAAAAAGAACTTTGGGGAGGGTGACTAATTTCCTTAAGTATCTATTAATTCAGAGTTGTGTCATCGAATCAATCTGCTAACGAAAGACTTTGAAGTTTGTTTGAAACAAAGAGTTAGGATGGTATAAAAACCTCAGAATTTTTGGAGACTGTCCTCTGTCAGCAGAAACTATCTTAAACAGATACTTGCTGCTGCATTGCAAGACTAGGTATGCTGGTTGTTTTTAACTCTGAAAATATATAACGTCACTCTTTGTCCATGCTGTCCTTACTAATAATGATGCATGTCTTTATTGCAGTGTGATCTGTTTAGCATGGAAACATCAACTTCAAGCTATATTTCACCACGGCAAGGTAAGTGTGTGCGTCTATGTTTTAAAATATATTTTTTGAAAGAGTTGGTTTTAATGTTTAAATTGTGAGTGAGGGGCCTATGCAAGAAATAAGCGTGGGATTTTACAGTTTTTTTTCAAAACAGTTTGGTTTTTAATCTGCAAAATGTGATGTAAAAAGAAAAGGAGTACTTGTGGCATCTTAGAGACTAACCAATTTATTTGAGCATAAGCTTTCGTGAGCCACAGCTCACTTCATCGGCTGTTACTCTGAAAATGTGATGTGTTTTTAAAACGGGTTGTTTTAAAATTAGTTAGTGTTTAAATTGTTGTTGGTGATTTAGGCAACCTATGCAAGACATAGTTATGGTGGGCGATTTTAAAAGTATTTTATTGCACACTGGGTGCATGGTGGAAACGTGCTTGTATTAAAAAAAAATTCTAGGTTTTAGAGAAACACTAGTGGTGGAAATAAACCAAAACCTGTATTTGTTGTACAGCCTGAAATGGATTATTTTGTTTTAAAGCTATGACTTTTTAAATAGAAAAACACCTTAATAAGTATTTTATTTTTTAAGTTTACAAGACAGTTTCATGTGTTTTATGATAATAATGTTCTCTGCTCTAAAACATGAGAGAGTCTTAGACAAGAGGGTAAACAAGCTCAAAAGAGAAAGAAAAGAGACATCTGAAAAGGAAAATTCACCAGCATCAGTGGCTGATGGATGGCTGAAGCCCAGTATATATGTTTTGTTTATTGGTTTGGTTATTCTATGAGTTTTTCTATTTTAAGCAAATACATAGCTGTGGGTGAGAAAGATGGTAAAGTTGAGTTTTATAAAATGTTTATTTGATGCTAAGTTGGAACATCTATGTTTTTCTTAATCAGGCATGGGCAGTTCTCCTGACAATGCTGTAGTCAGAGCTATAGGGAAACCTCCACCAGAACCACCAAAGAACCAGGAATCTGCTCTGAGACCTTTAACAACAACGCCAACGCACAACAGCAGAAGAGTGCAGTCGAAGCGTCAGGACAGTCCAAAGCTCATATACGTCAAGCCAAAGGACAAAACGAAAGACTCTGGTAAAAAGCAACCACAGAAACACAACTCTGGTTTCTCAGCTGTCAGCACCACACCAAACCCTGAGAAAACTGTGAGCGAAAACACACATATTCATAAACCTGGAGCAAACTTTTTAGTGGTTGTAAATAACAAAACCAAGGACTGAAAGGTCCAGCGATGCAGGGGTAGCTCCTTATGAAGCTATATGGCTTCATATGGCAATATGGCAACACACATATTCATAAACCTGGAGCAAACTTTTTAGTGGTTGTAAATAAAAAAACCAAGGACTGAAAGGTCCAGCGATCCAGGGGTAGCTCCTTATGAAGTATCCAACAATTGTTGGAGGTCGGCACAGCTCTTCAGTATTCTAGAAAATTTGGGAAAATTATGACAATTGTTCATAAGGTCGGCACAGCTCTTCAGTATTCTAGAAAATCTGGGAAAAATATGGCGCTTCGTTCAGAAAGCTGATGGACGCTGTATCCTCAGAGGTTCTCAAAGAAAGGAGGACTTGAAACTACATCAAAAATGCAAAAGCTCTTGCCGCTGACTTTGAAAAATACTTCAGTTTTTCTGAGGGTTGCTCTGAGCAGGCATGATTAGTCAGGAAAGGGGCTTTGGTAAAAGGGGCATCCTCAAGGGTACACATCAGCTAAGGCATAAACAAAAGGGGGGACAGTGTTGCTGGATAAACGTACGTCTTCCGAAAAGTTACAGGCCAGGGTCGCTGAAATTTAAAAAAAAAAGGCTAAAGAGGTGATGAGGAGCAAAAAACAAAAAGAGATGCCCTCTATTGGAGGCTCTCAAATTGGTGTGTCTGACATTGGGGAGGCAGAATCCGACCTGGAGGCAGTGGTGACTCTCACAGAGTCTGATTTAGAAAATTCCCCAGAAGGCTTTCTTGAAGGGTCCCCGTATACTCCTGATCATCCTCATGCTAGCCCTTGGAGTCTGACTCTGAAATAGCATCTGATGTAGAAAACGCAGCTGACGGTTCCGTAGCGCAACCGCCAAGTAACCCTGAAAATGCAGATGCAGACCCCCCCCCAAACAGACGTGTATATAGAAAGAGTGAGACATTGGCAACGGGAATTAGCTAGATTTGGGGGTTCGGTGTATTGTAAAGAATTTTGTTTTGTCAATCTTGAGAGAATTAATTCACTTCAGCAGGTCGTTGAAACCATACACGGGGGATACGGTGGCCATAGAGTTTTAAATTCTTTCCTCTGTAGTCAAATCCTCCATAAAAAGAGACCATGTTTAGTAGACCTGATTTACACTGGTACCAATCTGTGTTTTGCGGGTGGGTTCTTGGCTGTCATGTCTGACTGTAAAGCAACAGATGTGGAATTGTTAGACTCGGTGAGAAAGTTGCATGAGAAACTGGGGTAGTCAGATCAAAAAAAGATTATGCTCAGCAACATAGCGGCGTTTGAACAGCATTTAGGAGTCAACATACAGGTGGTGCTTTATGCGGCAAAAGGTGGGTAGGGGGTTTTTTTAAATGGGAGTTCCAGTGTACGCCAAGACTTTTTTCATCGTGTTGCACGATGAGCATTATTATGGGGTTCTGGATGCGAAAAAGTTGTTGGGTGTGAAAAATTATTGTGAGTTTTGCCACACAGTGTACAGTGACGGCCATTCTTGCAGGTATGGTTGGTGCCTCTGCTTGAGTGCAACGTGCTCAGAGAGTGTAGGTCTGCAGCTGAGGTGTCCTAGCTGTAGACTGTATTGTCGCTCCAAAGAATGTTTAGACAGACACGTAGACTGCGCATCGAAAAAACAATTCAAATGCTTGTCTAAAACTTTATGTGATCAGTGTCAGTCTTACGTGGACAAGGGACACAGGTGTAAAAGAAGGCGTTGTGAGCAGTGTCGGGGTTTGATAACCAGTGATGTAAATAGCCACCTTTGTTTTAAGTATAGCATTAGGAATTATATTTTTTACAGTTTTGAATGCAGGCAGGAGATGGGACTGCATGTGCCCAATTAGATTTTTGCTATGTCCCTAAAGCTAGAAAAATCCTGGGAATTTAAGGGTGGTGAGTATCTTTCTACATTTGTTAAGACCTTTATTGGCAAAAAGTTCCGGGATTACAAGACAGAACAAGGAGTAATGGTCTCAAGTTGCACTGGGGGACACTTAGGTTGGATATTAGGAAAAACTTTTTCACTAGGAGGGTGGTGAAACACTGGAATGCGTTACCTAGGGAGGTGATGGAATCGCCTTTCTTAGAAGTTTTTAAGGTCAGGCTTGACAAAGCCCTGGCTGGGATGATTTAATTGGGGATCAGTCCTGCTTTGAGCAGGGGGTTGGACTAGATGACCTCCTGAAGTCCCTTCCAACCCTGATATTCTATGATTCTAAGTTCCTAGCGCACAATTCTAAAGATTATGATGCATACTTCATTGTTAGACAGTTATTGAAGGAAAAGATGTGCATAGAACTGATAACTCATGGTAGTAAACTAATGTGAGTGGAAGTTAAGGCCCTGGGCATTTGTTTTATGGGCTCATTAAACTTCTTGCCCATGAAGCTTAGCAAGCTCCCACAGGTGATGGGGTTTGAAGACTGCAAAGGGCATTTTCCACATTTTTTTTTAACAAGTTAGAAAACCAAAATTATGTCAGGCCTATGCCCAAGGTGGAGTACTATGGCGTAGACAGCATGATGCATATGGAGAAAGCAGGATTTCTTGACTGCTATCGGGACAACAGATATGAGATGTTTGACTTGCAGAAAGAGCTCGCTTATTATTGTCAGAAGGGTGTCAACATTTTGAGAAGGGCCTGTATCCTGTACAAAGAAGAGATCATGAAAATGTCAGAGACGGGAGATATTGTAGGGAGAGGCCCTCGTAAATTCACAGAGGTAAAATTGTGTATAGATCCTTCTGGATAACATTGGCATCTGTCTGCATGGCTATGTACAGATTTATGTTTTTGCAGCCTAACACTGTAGCTCTTCTCCCTCCAGACAACTATCACAAGCAGAAAAAGAGATATTCAACCCCCTCTATTCAGTGGCTTTTGTATACTGCTCACAAAGAAAATATACACACACGGCATGCTTTACAGGGTAGGGAATTACAAGTAGGCCCCCTACTTTCTAGACGGTTATGCCGTCGTTGATCGGGTAAGCACAGCCTTTGAGTTTAATGGGTGTTTTTTCCAGGGCTGTGATGGGGACGACTTTTGAGTTTCTTTATTACAAGACCTATTATCTAAAAAGACTTGGTTAAGTAGTGAGGAGCCTCTGGGAGCACAAGTGGGAGGTGACGATAGACAGATAAACAGCTTGCAGATTTCTTAAACAAAGCCCAGCTGCCTTAGCCTCTCTTGGCTAGGGATGCTCTTTTTGGGGGGGAGGACTAACACTATCCACCTATATTACAAACCTAACCTCGGTGAAGAAATCCACTATTATGATTTTACCAGCCTGTATCTTTTCTTAAACAAAACCAAAGATTACCCTATCAAACACCCCAATATAGTTCATGACAAATTTGGACCCCTAGTAAATTATTTTGGAATTGTGAAAGTTAAAGTATACTCCCCACAAGGCGTCTTTTTCCCGTTGTTACCTGTCAGAGTAGGGGGCAAACTTATGTTCCCACCATGCCGAACCTGAGTGGAAACTGAGCAGCGGGAGACGTGCATTCATACTGATGAGGAGAGGACCATCCTGGGGACTTGGTGCATAGTGGAAGTGAACGCAGCCAAAGCAAAGGGGTACGTGGTGGCTAAAAGCTATGAAATCTGGCATTTTTCAGAGTACATACACCTCTACCAAAAACAAGAGGCTTCAGGGTTTCCCAGCTGGTACACAGATGAAGGAAAACAAAATATATATGCTAATGATTTCCAACCCTAACTCTAACCCTAGCCCTAACCTAACCCTAACCTTCACTCCTGGCACTAAACATTACTGGTAGCTTTCAGCCTCAAATTGCTCCCTCAATCCTTGCAGCTCCGTGCTGGGCCCCTATAGTAGCCCTGCTCTCTGGCTGTTCAAATTCAGCCTTGAAGTGTTGAACCTCCGATGTCCATGCCTGAGTGAATCGTTCACCCTTCCCTTCACAAATGTTATGGAGAGTATAGCATGAGGATATAACCATGGAGATGTTGTCATTGGCCACCTTCCCATACAGACAGCGGCAGCGGCCCTTTAAATGGCCAAAAGCACACTCCACAGTATTTCTGCGCCGACTCAGCCTGTTGTTGAAACGTTCCCTGCTGCTGCCAAAGCGCCCTGTGTAGGGTTTCATGAGCCATGGAATTAATGGGTAAGTGGGGTCTCCAAGGATCACAATGGGCATTTCGACTTCCCCTACAGTGATCTTCTGGTCTGGGAAGAAAGTCTCGGCTTGCAGCTTCCTGAACAGGCCTGTGTTCAGAAAGACGCGTGCATCATGCACCTTTCCGGACCAGCCTGCGTTAATGTCAATGAAATGGCCACAGTGATTCACAAGTGCCTGGAGAATCTTAGAGAAATACCCCTTCCGATTTATATACTCAGAGGTTGGTGGGCTGGTGCTAGAATTGGAATATGCATCCGATCTATTACCCCTCCACAGTTAGGGAAACCCATTTGTGCAAAGCCAGCCACAGTGTCATGCACGTTACCCAGAGTCACAATTCTTCTGAGCAGGATGCAATTAATGGCCCTTCAAACTTGCATCAACATGATTCCAGCGGTCGACTTTCCCACTCCAAACTGGTTAGCGACCAATCAGTAGCTGTCTGGAGTTGCCAGCTTACAGATTGCAATAGCCACCCGCTTTCTCCACCGGCAGGGCAGCTCTCAATCTCGTGTCCTTGCACCACAGGGTGGGAGCAAGCTCACCATACACTGCCATGAAAGTGACTTTTCTCATCCAAAAGTTCTGCAACCACTGCTCGTCATCCCAGACTTGCATGACGATGTGATCCCACCAGTCAGTGCTTATTTCCTGAGCCCAAAAGCGGCGTTCCACTGTGGTGAGCATGTCTGTGAATGCTACAAGCATTCTCCTGTTGTATGCATTATGCAAGTCAACATCATTGTCAGACTCCTCACTGTCAGTTTGTAGCTTAAGGAGTAACTTGACTGTAATTCATGACATGCTGGCGAGACCCATCAGCATATTCCTGAGTAGTTCGGGATCCATTCCTGCAGACCAAAAGAGAAGACGGAGCGCGCAGTACAAAAAACGTTGAAAGATGGTGCCAAATGTGGACAGAAGCACAGGGATTGCTGGGATGCGATTTGATGAGTCACGGGGCATTGGGACAGACCCCAGAATGCCCTGCACCCCCACACCCCCTTCCACAAGCCACAGCACTAGAATGGGAAGAGGTGCTCTGTGGGATAGCTGCCCATAATGCCCATAATGCACCGCTCCCAATGCCGCTGCAAGTGCCACAAATGTGGCCACGCCAGTGCGCTTGCAGCTGACAGTGTTAACACACTGCAGCACTTTCCCTGCTGTAGTCTCTGAGGGCTGGTTTAACTCACACGTTCTACATCTGTAAATGTAGCCATGCCCTAATTTTCACATCCATTCTGTTCAACAAAAGTTTTTCTTGAAAAAACATGTCACTGTGTAGATAACCCAACAGCTCTATCGTCCTGCTCTGGGCCATCAGCTTTGCCCGCCTCACAAACACTAGATTCCCACCATCCAACTCCATTTCTTCGTGTTGTCCAGTAGTGTCTTTGTAAAACAGGCCGGCGGCAAATTGCGTGGCAAGGGTGTCGTCTCTGTAATTGAGCACTCATTCTATAGAGGCCCTATAAGGGTAACAGTTGTTGCTTTAGCTTAAGAGGCAGTCTCCCAGCATGACATCCAGCTGACTAAAAATAGAGGCCACGGGGTAATTCACCAGGCCCACCTCGGCATCCGCGACGAGTTCAGTTCCATCTCCTTTTACAATCTTGCAACACAGGTACAACAGTGTGTTGTTTAAATCCATATAATCTATGACATTCCCTGCTATAAAAAAGTAGATGGGGGCAGCCTCCGTAACAGCCGATAGAGTCAGCACCTCCATGTAGATGCTTTTCTCTATATTGGTCTGCATAGGGGCTATTTGGAAAAAGTCTAGTTGGGATTTGGTGCACTCTTCAGACCCGCAGTGAACAAAAGTCATGTTTATTAAAATATATCTCTTTTACTAGGCAGAGGGCATTTCCTCTTTCACCCAGGCTTCCTCTTGGACTTTCGCTTATGGCCAGCCCTGCACATCAAAGCCCTTCTTTTAAAGGTGTCATAACTATACAGCTAAGGGTAGCCTAGAATTCCTCCTTATCTGTAAGGGGTTAAGAAGCTCAGATAACCTGGATGGCACCTGACCAAAAGGACCAATGGGGAAAGAAGATACTTTCCAATCTTGGCGGGGGGGGGGGGGGGGGGGGGCTTAGTAGGTGTGTTCTCTGGGGCAAGCAGAGCAGCACCAGGTCAAAAAAAACTCCTATAAACCATCATGTATAACTGTCTGATATTACAAAAAGAGTAAATAAATAAGACAAGGCGCGTTAGATTACATTTTGTTTTCAACTTGTGAATTTTCCCTTTGCTAGAAGGAGGTTTATCCCTGTTTTGTTGTAACTTGGAAAGTAAGGCTAGAGGGGGTTCCTCTGTGCTCTTTGAATTTTCTGCTACTCTGTAAGGTTAACTACCAGCCTAAGTTTAAAGAGGTGATTCTTTTACATTTTTCTCTTTAAATAAAATCCTTCTTTTTAAGAATCTGACTGATTTTTCCATTGTTCTAAGACCGAGTGCTTTGGGTCTGTAGTCCCTTTGTAACCAATTTTTGAGGATATAAGCTCAAGCCTTTCCCAGGAAAGGGGGTGTAGGCTTGGGGGAATATTTTGGGGGGAATAAAACTCCAAGGGGTCCTTTTCCTGATTGTTTGTTAAATCACTTGGTGGTGGAAGTGATCCCAAGGCAAGAAAGGAATCTGTGCCTTGGGGAAGTTTTAACTTAAGCTGGTAAGAATAAGCTTAGGGGGACTTTCATGGGGTTTCCCACATCTGTACCCCAGAGTTCAGAGTAGGGAAGGAACCCTGACAAAAGGGTTTCGGGGGATCTGTGCATGGGGGTATGATGCATTTCTCTTTCTCTTCCTCCTTTTAATGTACATCAACCCTGATCCCTCCTGTGAAGCTGGATTCCCCACCTTCTCCAGAACAGCGCAGGAGACATGGCCTACCACGTCTTTAGCTATGTTTTGAGCAGCGTTTTTTTACATAGGGTTTAATAATCTCTTGCCCCCCCCTCCTCAAAAGCGGTATGGCTTTTTGAAAGAGGCTAAGGAATATTCCGCCCACGCCAGCCCCGTACATCATGGGGACCCCATGATATCCAGGAAGGTTGTATCTAGCCTGGGCTTTGTAATAGTTTCGGTAGATGGTGGGGTTGCCTTAATTTTTAGGGTCACTATAGCGCTTTGCTTTTTAGAAACGTTGCTCTCTTCAGGGACGCAGGTACAGCTTGATGATCACCTTGCTAAAACAAAATGAGATGTGCCTGTTCTGATCTGTCTTTATTTCAATGGTGATGGTGTCGATGTGGTGTTTACTGACAGGGACATAATGAGGTTTATCATAAGTGACAGTGACAAACTCATTGTTCCTTCCTCGGATGCGGATGCAGGGTAACAGGGGAATGGAAAAGTCCCCCACAAACTGGTGTTCTATGATATCTATGTATAAATACAAGGACTTCAAACCCATTCTAATGTCTGCCAAGAAGGGGATTTTTTTTGGACGCTGTGCTTGGGGCCCAAACCCAGAATGTTAGCTAGCTCCCTGCCAGTAGAAAACATAAGTAAAATCAGCAGATTTAAGTCTAACTTTCCTATCCACGGGGTCGTAGTTCATGACCACTTCACGTGGTCCAGAGTGACGAGCCAAGATACTGTTCATATGATCCAGTAATTCGGGTATGGACGAGTAATAACCTCATCGTAGAATGAAACTCCATGCCATAGCTCCAAAGGCGATTTCGAAAGGAGTGTCTTCGTTGATAGTGTTCCAGCTGTGCGGGTATTGTATTTTCACTAACCCCACCTCCCTGGCAACCAGGAGATCCTAGGCTTAATTATCCATATTTTTGTAACCCTTTTGCCAATCAGAGTTGCAGCAACAAGGGCCGGGTTCAGTATCTAGGGGTTCTGTTCCAATGACACAATGCAAAACCGGCTCAAATCCCCACCCAGTGACCTGGGACAAATATATACCACCTCCCCGGGTGCCTAAAAGAGGCAATATTTCCCCTCTCACAAGCACAGAGTCTGAGTGTAGCATAAGCCTTTTAATAACAGAGAGAAACAATGTGGCATTATGTTGGGGAAACACCACCAACAGAATTCATAACACAAACCATGAGCAAAAACCCACCCCAAGCAAATTGGGCCATGTCCTTTTCCTTTGGTTCTTGAGTCCAGCAACCCAAAAGTCACCCAAATTCCCAAAAGTCCAACACCCCAAAGTCCAGCAACCCAAAAGTCTCTGTCTCTGTCCTTGGTGAGTCCAGAGTTCAAAAGTTCATCTGCAGAGTTTTAACCCCCCCCACCCCCAGCCTGTGTGGAAAGGAGTGGGGAGAGAAGTAAAGGGGCACCTTACGTGCTCCGACAGCTGACTGCCCTGCCTCTTCGTGGGTTTCTGCTGCAGCCTTCACTGCCAGCCGCTCCTCTCCAGTAGCCCTCCTGCGAGCTGCTCCAGCAGCTGCTCCTCCCCGGTAGCCGTCCTGCAAGCCGCTCACCAATATATCTTCAGGCTCCCTACTACTTAACACAGTACTCAGTGATTTCAGCTCATTGTAGGGGAGCCCCAGTGCTGGTGCACTGTTGGCCCAAAGTGAATTCATCTCTGCAATCTGTAACCAGAATTGTAATGGAATCAAATTTAGCTCTGCTATTACACAATGGAGAGAGAAAAAGATTCAATTGGTATTTAGGGCCCTCAGAAGTAGCCCATACCATAAGGAACAAATGCCTGTTCCCAGTCTCTCTCCCTTCACTGAGTTTTGAAACCAATGTCCCTTGCCTAGCGAGTGCTACTTAGTTGAAGGCAAGTCCCTCCATCATAACAAAAAGCCAAGTACATTTCCACTGTCCTTGATTCACATAATCAGAAAAATAACTCTTTATTCTTCCTGCCCCAATAACAGAGAAACTGGGGATCCCACAGCAGCCAAAGTGACCATCTAGGTGGGGTGGGTGTGCCTTAGCAAATGAGATCAGCCCCTGAAGTTCTTTGCTACTACCCCTCCACAACTCACCGCCAGATGTCAGGGTAGAGCTCATCCTGACTCTGCTTGCATCGCAAAGTTCGAGCTGGTGTTTTGGGGAAAAACTGCAGAGCTGGCATTGCTGCTCAAGTAATGTAAAACCGGCCGTCGCTCATTTTTTTCTCTCTCTCTCTCTCAATCTGTCTTTGCAGGCGGAATTGTTTTCGTTCATGTCTACATGTCTCAGAGTTGAGAAGCTTCCACCCAGGTGTTAAACTTATCGGGCCACCCCAACCATTTCACCAGTAGCTGCTTTTTTCTCCCTTTTCCTTTCTCAGCTAGAACTTTTTCAATCCTGTAAATCCTGTATCATTTGGGGTTTACTTTTTGTAATTCTTCAGGGTAAAAAGATCCAGTAACTGTCTCACCCTTGTAATCTTTTAATTGGTATACAGGTCTCTGGCCCCGGGGTTAAAGCTTTGTCCATCATGAATATCTCATTGGTAAACGTCTCTTCATAACCTTTTTCAAAAGCTCCCTTGGTTTTAGATAGTATCATGTGGTCACCTTTTCTAAAACGGGCAACAACCGGTTTTATTTTAAAATCAACTGTTTTCTATACCTTCAGAGAATTTGAAGGGTTAACATCAGTAGGTCTGGTACGTATAGTTCTGTGAAAGCACTGGTTGTAACTCTTTATAAGTCAGGTAACACGCCAATGTAGCAAAAGGTGTTACGGGCTGTAAAATATCTCAACATCCTAGGTTTTAAAGTACTGTTAAATCGCTCCACAACCCTTGCTTTGACTTCATTATTAGTAACAAAATGGTGAATGCCATGCCAGTTTAACAAGCTGCTTAAAGGTTTGTTTAAAAATTCTTTCCCCCAATGGGTTTGTAATTTTTGAGGCACACAACCTTTGCTGAAAATAGCTTTACAAGTCTTGGATACCTTACCACTCATCTTGTCTTTTAGGCCTAAGGCCCAGGAATATTTGGATAGAATGTCTATCACTGTTAAGATGTACTTAAAACCACTGTTGTGTTTGGAGAACACATAGCCACCAAATCTGCCTGCCATTGCGCATCTACATCTGAAACAATGGTCATTTCTTTTAAAACGTATTCGAGCTGCTTTATATAAAGTGTAAGCATCCTGATCTGAAAGCCAAGCTGTTACCTGTCTTCTATTTAAAGTTTTAATATGCTTTTTGGCCACTTGAAGAAGAGGGTTCACCCCGCCGAAGCTCCCAACTTCCCTGGGGGTATAATATATTTTCTTTAACAGAGCCATCTGTGTAAATGTGACTGTTACTTGTATCGTCTTTTACTAACACGAGTATGGAGGGGACACACTGACAATATTGACAAATTTAAACAAGTTTTATTAATAGCCTGGTTTAACACAATCTTTTACAGCTGCCTGTGAAAATGGACGCCATGACCCCAACCATTACGGACTTTGAGCTGGTTCATTCTTCCATTTTGTCCTTTTCCAGATTTTCCTCTCAAGATCTGTTTCTCAGACATGAGCAAAAACAGCTGTTGCATGGTATATTTACTCCCACAGGGAGTTCTCAAAGGCCTCTAGAAAGGCATCGTCGAACTGTAGAGAGATTTTTTCAGAAAGGAAACAATGTAAGCCCCCACTTCTTGTTTTTAGATTTACACAAGTCCGGGTCAGTTCCTAACCCCATTACACCCTTTCCTCGATGGTCACTTCTTAATCATTCATTTACCTGAGTGACATCTTTTCTCTTCACCTTATCCACCGATGATTCCCACAAGCCACCGTCACCTTCCTACATAGAGGTCCAATACGGCTTCACATCCTGTTTTAGCTCTCCCAGCACTATAAGAGTTAGACCCATCTATGAACTAGATTTCTACATTTTTCTCCTGAGCTTTCTGTAGGATAAGTCCTGATTTCACTGGCCATTTTCCCTTTTTATACTCTGGAATGGGACACTCATGCTCCTGCCCTTGCATTATAAGGCCATATGATACAGGGACTAGAACCTTTCCTTTTCTACAGTTATCCCTAGATTTAAAAGGGTCAGAGTCCAATCTAGGATTAGATACCTGCCCCTCCTGAGCTTTTCCTGAATTATGTATTTCAATGGGGAATACTTTGGAGCTTCCAATTATATATTCCCAATGCTGCAAGGCCCATGCTAAGGTCATTATACCCTTTGTCATAGGGTGTAAAATTTTGCTCCGTGTAATTCAGTGTTTTGGACCCATAGGCCACGAGTTGTAATTTCCCCGTGCTTTGTTTCTGTAATAGTGCTGCTCCCAGTGCTACTAGGCAGTTGCAGGACAAATGGTTCTCCCACCTTTGGATATGCTAGGGCTGGGGCTTGGGCCAAATCTTGTGTCATAAATATAAAGGGGAGGGTAAACACCTTTAAAATCCCTCCTGGCCAGAGGAAAAACCTGTAAAGGGTTAAGAAGCTAGGATAACCTCAATGGCACCTGACCAAAATGACAAATGAGGAGACAAGATACTTTCAAAAGCTGGGGGGAGGGAGAAACAAAGCCTCTCTCTCTCTGTCTGTGTGATGCTTTTGCCTGGGACAGAACAGGAATGGAGTCTTAGAACTTAGGATTTTTATCAAGCCTTCCCCAGGAAAGGGGGTGTAGGGTTTGGGAGGATTTTGAGGGGAAAGATGTTTCCAAGCGGGCTCTTTCCCTATTATATATATTTGTTAGACGCTTGGTGGTGGCAGCAAAAAAGTCCAAAGGCAAAAGGTAAAATAGTTTGTACCTTGGGGAAGTTTTAACCTAAGCTGGTAAAAATAAGCTTAGGGGGTTTTCATGCAGGTCCGCACATCTGTACCCTAGAGTTCAGAGTGGGGAAGGAACCTTGACGTCCAGTTTCACGGTCTGTAATGCCTTTGCTTGATCAGGACCCCAATCCCATTGTCTCCCTTTCTTTAGGAGAAAATACAGTGGGAGACTCTTGTCAGCATACATTTAAATAAAATCTCTGGAAATTCATGGTTCCTAGAAGGGCTGTTAAAGATACCACATCAGTCGGGGTGGGAAGTTTTCCATCAGTTCCACCTGTTGTATATCTGCGATTCATTTTTCTTTTCTGAATACGTCCCCTAAATATTTTACCTCTTGCTTTTCCAGTTGGGCCTTCGCTTTCTTAGCTTTGAATCCGGTATATTCGATTATTTGTAACACATTCTCAGTGATCCTACCAACTTCCTCTCTATTGTTTCCTGTAAAGGTTCGGACTCACCCCTGCGGCACCTCCTGCTGGTAGTCGTCAGGAATTAGCTCGTCCAGCCACCGGAACACCCTCTGCAAGCCGGTGATCCGCCTTACCGCTGGACCCGTGTCCCTCCCAGGACCCTCCCAGGACCCAGTGCCCCTTTCTCTGGGGTGCTGCCCCCCCTGGCAGTACCTCTACACTTTCAGGTTATGGGTCTCCCCACCCAGGGGAACACTCACCCTCTAACCCCACCTCGCCTCACTCTGGGCTACTGCCAGTCCCCACTTAGCCCCTTGTATTGGGCGGCCAGACTGCAGTGTATACACCTCTCATCACAGGCAAGGGGGTTTTAGACGTACTGCCTCCGCCTGCCCATGGGCTGCCCCTCTGCAACCCTGCACCTATTCGGCCTGTAGTCAGGCCTGCAGCCTGAAGCTTTCCAGGCCAGAGCTCCCAGCTCCTCTAGCCCTTCCCCAGCCCTGCTCCAATCTAGGTGTCCTGCTCAGCACCTTGCATGGTTCACTGCCTTTTGTAGGGGCCAGCTGGGCCTGACTGAGCTGGCCACAGCTGCAGCTGCTCCCTTAATCAGCCTGGGCTTTTCCCCACAGGCCAAGCTGTCAGGGCCGGAGCGGGTAACCACCCCGCTACATTCCCATAAACCAATATATCATCAACAGAGGAAATTACCCCCTTTGGTCTTCAGGTGTCATTTTTTCTGATATCTTAACCACATGGGAGTGACAAATTGCGGGTGCATTGTGAAAGCCCTGGGGGACCATTGTAAAACACGACTGTTGTCCCTGTAAGTGAAACCAAATTTGTACCAAGACTCAGTGAGTAAGGGAATGGTAAACCAGGCATTTTCTAAGCCTATAACTGAGAACCACTGTGTTCCTCCTGCCACCGCAGCAACTACGTGTTGGTACTTATCCACTACTAGAGCAGTGATGGATGTTACTGCATTTAATGCTCTAAAATCCACTATCATTCTCCAGGTCTTCCCATTCCTTTTCAGTACAGGACAAATCGGAGCATTATTAGCACTGTCATTTGCACAACAACACCCTGTTCTAACAAACTTTCAATGGTAGATTTTATTCCTTCCTCTGCCTCCTGAGGATACTTGTATTGATCCTGGGGGGGTGTCAAGCCCTCCGATTAAAACTTTAGCATCAATTTTCCTACGCTACAATTTATTTTCAATCCATACCCCAGAAAACATTTGCAGCTTTGGGTCCCCTTCTTCTGCTTGCCTTCCTTCTGGGGCCTTTACAGCCGCACACTTATGTATAGCAGTAGTATAAGTAGTACCATCAATCAAACATAGGACCCTGGAACAGCCTAAAAGATGGTTAGTGCCTAAGAAAGTCAGGACTGAATTGATCCAATATGTGCACGAGCAAGGGCATTTTGGGGTGGACAAAACTCTGGAAAGGGTCAAAGATAGAGGATGGAGGCCCAACCTAAAGGAAGATGTAAAGTGGTGGTGTCAGGGTTCCCTCCCCACTCTGAACTCTGGGGTAAAGATGTATGGACCCATATGGAACACCCCTTAAGCTTATATTCTACCAGCTTAGGTTAAAAACTTCCCCAAGGCACAAATTCCCTTCCTTGTCCTTGAACGGTATTGCTGCCACCAACAAGTGATTTACACAAAAATACAGGAAAGAGTCACTTGGAGTCTCTATTCCCCCAAAATATCACCCAAGCCCCTTCACCCCCTTTCCTAAGGAGGCTTGAGAATAATATACCCACCAATTGCCTTTAATGTAAGTACAAACCAGACCCTTTATCTTTAGGACACTAAAATCAATCAGGTTCTTAAAAGAAGAGCTTTATTATAAAGAAAAAAGTAAAAGAATCACACATGCAAAATCAGGACGGAAGCTAACTTTACAGGGTAATAAAAATATTTAAAACACAGAGGATTCTCCTCTGGACTCAGCTTCATAGTTACAAAAAAGAGGAATAACACTACCTCTTAGCATAGGGAAAATTCACAAGCTAAAACAAAAGATAACCTAAAGGATTTCCTTGCCTCACAATTTCTGTAATTCTTAGATGGAGTATTAGTTATATTTTCAGGAGATGTTGTCCCAGGTTGGCTTCTCTCTCTCCGTCCAGAGAGGGAACAAACAAAGAGAGCACAAACAACGCCCACCCCGGCCCGCCGCCCCAGATTTGAAAGTATCTTCTTTCCTTTTGGTCAGGTGCCAACCAGGTAACCCCTACAGGTAAAGATTCAGTACAACTGCCCAGGAGGGATTTTATGCTACCCTTATCTGTATATTTATGACCGCTGGTGTAATAATTGTTTGTAGTGTGCTATGGTCAATGCAGACCCACAGATACAAAATTGGCCCATTGCTCACCAAAAGATTGAGGGTCCATGAGTCCGGTTACAGATTGACTATATTGGACCGCTCCCGGTTACCCCAAGGAGCAAAAGTATTGTTTAGTAGATCCCTTTACAAAATGGATAGAAGCCATCCAACAAAGACTAACCCAGCTTTGACTACAGCCGGGCAATTGTTTAATGTAAAATTACAGATACAGGCATAAATATACTGGCATATGTAGAGAAGAGAGTTACCTTACAAGTACACTTACACTTCAATCTCCCTGGAATTCAATAAACAGATTTAAAAGTAGCCATCGTTCAACAAAAAAATTTCAAAAACAGACTTCAAAGAGAAACTGCAGAGCTACAATTCATTTGCAAACTTAACAGCATTAATTTGGGCTTGAATAGGGACTGGGAATGGCTGTCTCACTACAAAAGCAACTTTCCCTCTCTTGGTATTGACACCTCCCCATCAGTTACTAGGAGTGGACCACATCCACCCTGACTTAATCGGCCTTGTCAACACTGGTTCTTCCACTTGTAAGGTAACTCCCTTCTCTTCATGTGCCAGTATATTTATGCCTGTATCTGTAATTTTCACTCCATGCATCTGAAGAAGTGGGGTTTTTTACCCACGAAAGCTCATACCCAAATAAATCTGTTAGTCTTTAAGATGCCACCAGACTCCTCATTATCCCAATCTAGGTCATTCTTAATAAATGAATAATCAACAGTATGATGGGAAATTATTTAGGACCTAAAGCCCCAATATATGATATTTTTCAGAGTAGCATCTTGTACCAGCAATGCCCCTCTGCCATGTACATTTGCCAAACTGGACAATCTCCATGCAAAAGAATAAATGGACACAAATCTGACATCAGGAATCATACATTCAAAAACCAGCAGGAGAATACTTCAACCTCTTTGGCCACTCACTAAAAGATTTAAGGGTGGCAATTTTGCAACAGAAAAGTTTCAAAAACAGACTCCAATGAGAAATTGCTGAGCTTGAATTAATATGTAAACTAGATACCATTAACTTGGGTTTGACTAGAGACTGGGAGTGGCTGGGTCATTACACATATTTAATCTATTTCCTTAAGTTAAGTATCCTCACACTTTCTTTTCAACTGTCTAAATGGGCCATCTTGATTATCACTACAAAAGTTTTTTTCTCCTGCTGATAATAGCTCATCTTAACTAATTAGCCTCTCACAGTTTGTATGGTAACTTCCAACTTATCTGTATATGTGTGTGTGTGTGTGTGTGTATATATACATATATTGTGACGGGGCAAGGCCAGATGGCTATAGAAAAGCAGTGGGAGATAGGTATATTAGCTCCAGGCTTAACAAATCCCTGGTACCAGGATAAGTTAAAGGGCAGCTGCT
Source organism: Chelonia mydas (assembly GCF_015237465.2). NCBI lineage: Eukaryota > Metazoa > Chordata > Testudines > Cheloniidae > Chelonia > Chelonia mydas. Next base: position 30,690,404 of record NC_051254.2, on the reverse strand, counting down.
CCAGGTCAGTTAAGACACTTGGGGGCCAATTAAGAACTTTCCAGAAGGCAGGGAGAAGGCTAGGTTGATTGGGACATCCGAAGCCAATCAGGGGCTGGCTGAAACTAGTTAAAAGCCTCTCAGTTAGTCAGGTGGGTGTGCATGTCAGGAGCTGTGGGAGGAAGTTGCGCTGTTGGAGAGATTGAGTAGTACCCACCATATCAGGCACAAGGAAGGAGGCCCTGAGGTAAGGATGAAGTGGAGCTTGAGGAAGTGAGGACTGCTGTGGGGTAAGTAGCCCAGGGAATTGTACATGTCATGTTTCTAAAAGGTCAGCTACAATAGCTGATAATATTAGGGTCCCTGGGCTGGAGCCCGGAGTAGAGGGTGGGCCTGGGCTCCCCCCCTACCTTTGCCCCCTGATTAATCACTGAGACTGGGAGACAACATAGACTGTGCAAGGAAGGATAACTTCTCTTCACCTCCCTCGCTGGCTTATGATGAAAATGGCTCAGTAGACTGTGACCCTTGTCTCTAGAGAAAGAAGGGTTACGTAAAGGGTCACAGTGAGCCTCTGAGGCTAGCAAAATCCACCAGGAAACGTGGGACCCAGGGAGGCAAGGACAGAGCTTTGTAACAACTGGTGTCAGGAGTGGGACTTCATTCACAGTGTGGCAGAAGAAAGAGGTTTGAAAAAAAAGTGCACTGGGGTTTTGGATTTCTTTTTTTTTTTGGTTTTGGTTTGTTTGCTTTGTATCACAATGGAGGAGGTGGTAAGAGCTCTGGTACAAGCCACAGCAGCCCAGCGGGAGGCCACCCAGGTTCAGGCAATGGCACAACAGGAGTCTATGTGGCTACAGCAGGAAACCAATCAATTATTGATGAGCCAGGCGACCCAAGATCGTGCCCTCTTGAGAGAGGTGGTGGACCAGCTGAAGATCCTCACCACCCAGTCCCGGGGGGGTCCGATGGGACGCAAACCCTGAGGGCCATTGGTTGTCTGGCAAAGATGACATCAGGAGATGACGTAGACGCATATCTCCTCTCATTCGAAAGGACTGCTCAGTGTGAGGCGTGGCCCCAGGAGCAGTGGGCCAGCATTCTTGCCCCTTTTTTGTGTGAGAGGCCCAGAAGGCCTACTTTGACTTGGGACTTCAGATCCCTGTCTTGTTGAGCCAGACATGGCAGCTGGCTGCAACACAGACCCAGGGTCTGAACCATGCTCCCAAAGCTGCAGACTTAACCAAAAACTGCTCAGCAGCTCACCTTTCTCCAGTGCCCAGGCACCCAGTTCCCAATGGGCTCCATCAAAACCCCAAATAAATCTGTTTTACCCTGTATAAAGCTTATACAGGGTAGATTCATAAATTGTCTGCCTTCTATAACATTGGTAGAGAGATATGCACAGCTGTTTGCTCCCCCAGGTATTAATCACTCACTCTGGGTTTACCAATAAACAAAAGTGATTTTATTAAGTATAATAAGTAGAATTTAAGTGGTTTCAAGTAATAGCAGACAGAACAAAGTAAGTTACTAAGCAAAATAAAACAAAAACACACTAGTCTAAGTCTAATACATTAAGAAACTAATTACAGATGAAATCTCGCCCCCAGAAATGTTCCAATAAGCTTCTTTCACAGACTGGACTCCTTCCTAGTCTGGGTCCAGCAATTACTCACACCCCGTAGTTACTGTCCTTTGTTCCAGTTTCTTTCAGGCATTTCTTTGGGGTGGAGAAGCCATCTCTTAAGCCAGCTGAAGACAAAATGGAGAGGCTTCTAGGGCCTTTTATATTGTGTCTCTTGTAGGCAGAAACTCCTTTGATGAAGTTTGTAGCCACCTGGGCAAGTCACATGTCTACAAATGATTCAGCTTTTTGACCATTGTTTACATGTTAGTTTGAACATTCCCAGGAAAGCTCAGATGTAGATTGGCATCTCCCAAAGTCCATTGTCAGTTAAGTGTTTCTTGATTGGGCACTTACTGAGAATAGTCCTTTCTCAAGAAGCTGACCAAATCCTTCACTGGGGCTATTTAGAATCAAACACATTGAGGTACAAGTACATAGCCAATATGCACAACTTCAAATACAAAAATGATACACACATACATACAGCATAATCATAACCAGCAAACTACAAGCTTTCCATAGACACTCCACTTGACCTCATCTGTACAAGACCTGGTGCAACCACAGGACCCTGGTTGCAACAATGATCTATATGGTCACAGTTCATGTCAATAATGTCACAGGTTCTTTTTTTTTATTTTTATTTTAAACATGTTTCTTTCATGCTTAATGTTGTTGGTTTGTTTTGAAATAACCACAGTAAACATCCTACAAATATCCATATCTTTTAAATGTTTGATTGTTCTTACAACAAATGCTTATTAGTATGGTGGAGGTTTGTGAACCCTTGAAACATTTCAATTTTGGGTTAGACCCTTGTTTATTTTTGTAAAGATATTATTTTAAACTTTTAATGACTTTGAATTGCTAGATAGGCTGACCCATAGCGTTCAACCAATTCCTGTGGTTTTATTTAAACTGTCCAATAGCATTGTATGAAATCCTGAGCTCTGAGCAATATTTCTGAGATCTGAGCAATATTTCATTTGATATTAATCAGAGCTCACCATCTTCACCCACCCGCCTCCCATAGTGTGTGTGTACACCCATCAAACGTCATTACTGATGATCACTAATGTCTATATATATGTTCTATTCTATGCATCCGATGAAGTGGGCTGTAGCCCACAAAAGCTTATGCTCTAAAAACTTTGTTAGTCTCTAAGGTGCCACAAGTACTCCTGTTCATTTTGCGAATATATGATATTGAATGCCTTAATCCCCCCCCCCCCCCCGCAGGATTCTGCCACACACTTCAACTTTTTGCTGTAAATAGGTCTCTTTACACAAAGACTCACAGACTATTTTTGATTTAAAAGACATACAACCCCTCCGGGTCCTCTAGAAAATATACTAGAAAGGTGTTGTTGAGCTGTCGAGAGGTTTTCAGAAAAGAAACAGATGTAAGTTACATCTTGCTAGTTTTTTAGATTTACGCCACCCCAGCTCAATTCCTACCCCATTATGCCCATCCTCGACCATCCCTTCTTAATCGTTCATTTAGAAGTGAGCTGTAGCTCACGAAAGCTTATGCTCAAATAAATTGGTTAGTCTCTAAGGTGCCACAAGTACTCCTTTTCTTTTTGCGAATGTCTTTTCTGTTCACCTTGTACATCAAGACTCCTATGAGTCGCGGTCTCCTTCCTCCAAGGGGGCAGATGATGAGAGGCCATCACGCTCGTCAGTCTTCCTCACAAGTGCTTGGGTTTCGGGGTCAGGTTCTGGCGTATCCATCAATGGCTGGCCAAAGGGCTCCCCTCGGCCGCTCCCTCCTTCTTGGAACTGTCATAGAATCATAGAATATCAGGGTTGGAAGGGACCTCAGGAAGTCATCTAGTCCAACCCCCTGCTCAAAGCAGGACCAATCCCCAATTTTCGTCCCAGATCCCTAAATGGCCCCCTCAAGGATTGAACTCACAAGCCTGGGTTTAGCAGGCCAATGCTCAAACCACTGAGCTATCCCTCCCCCTGTGAACTGATGTAGTACTTTCTCTGCAGGCGGTTGAAGGCCCTCAGAGCTAAAACAAAATCCAAAGTTCTCATGGGGGTGATGAAGGAATCCATGTCTCCTCTCAGCGTTTCCACGATTTATGTAACACATGTTCTTGAAATGAGATGGCCTCTTCTTTGTGGATCAGTATTGTTCCTGTGACTTTCCAGGCACCAGGACACTGAATGGTTCAATGTCCCTTTGTGGCACCCACTCTGTGACTTGCTATGGTCACCCAGGTAGTCTGTGGCAAAGCAGGGAATGAAACCCAAGCATGGACAGAGTGTGACTCCTCCATCTGGGGAGGCTGTGCATGCCTGGACTGTGGCCCCGGCCCAAGGCCTTCTCCTGCTCAGTCTCCTCCCCTGGAAGCCCCGCCCACACTCCATCCCTGGCCCTGCTTGGCCCCCTCCCCTAGGTCCTTCTGCTCACCACTAACACCTCTTCGCCCCCTCCCCCTCTCCCCACCTGCCCACCAGCCGGCCAGGCACTCACTGCTCACATGCACTTCTTCACCCCTTCCTGCAAGGCTCCAATGTGGGCAGATCGGGGACAGGAGGAGGCAGAGCCTCAGGGGAAGAGGACCAGCGGGACCAGGGCCTCGGGGTGGAGCAGGGGCAGGGCCGCAACCGGGGCACCCACCCTTTCAGCAACAGTGTGCTCTAAAGGTGGAGGGAAGGCTATTTGGGGAGGCTTAGCCTCCCCTGGCCTCTTATACCAGCTGCCTTTGAACCAAGGTCTTTTGTGTCCTTGCTGAGTGCCTCTAATCACTGGCCCATCCTCCCTCTCTGGGTCTGTATGCAGAAGAGCTGACAAGCTACATCAACCCTGGCTGGAACAAAATGGAGAATGAAGAAATACAGTGCACAAAGATTTGTCTGAATTTGTTGTTTGGGTGAATGTTTGAGGATGTGAACAGCGAACAGCAGAGCAGCTAACAGGAGTTTGCCTGGGATCTGCCTGAGAGGAGGTACGCTAAGGGCTGCATTAAGGAGGCTGTGTTGGTGAGTTTCTGAGTGTTTGTTTGTTGTGAGTATCTGAGTGTTTGTTGTGAGGGAGATTTAGGTTGGATATTAGGAAAAACTTTCCCACTAGGAGGGTGGTGAAACACTGGAATGCGTTACCTAGGGAGGTGGTGGAATCTCCCTCCTTAGAAGTTTTTAAGGTCAGGCTTGACAAAGCCCTGGCTGGGATGATTTAATTGAGGATCGGCCCTGCTTTGAGCAGGGGGTTGGACTAGATGACTTCCTGAGGTCCCTTCCAACCCTGATATTCTATGAGTCTATGATTAGCACACATCTCCACACAAAGAACACTTTAAGCTTAAATTTCCACTGAAGGCAAATTTAAAATGATGCATTCAAGTGCAAATTTCACTATGTCCACTGCGTTGGTTAGTTGCTTACATCATCCATAGAGGGAAAAGAAACAGTTTCTCTCTAAACCCTAGTTTTAATAAGTCTTGGTACATTGGGTAATTCCAGAGGACTGGGAGAAAGCTAATACTCTGCCAATATTTTAAAAAGGATAAACACAATGAATTGTAGGTCTGTCAGCCTAACATCAACCCTGGCCAAGATAATGGAATAGCTGATATGGGATGTCACAGTTCAGGACATCTGCATTTACATTCTGTGAACCAGCAAGGGCACCCACTTTTAGACTTCGGGCTCCCAGCTGTTGCTTCTCTTGGGCAGAGACCCACATCCCTCTCCCTCCTGATTGGGGTTTTTCCCAGCTGCACAGTTCCCTGGCTAGAATGTGCTATCCCCAGCAAGCCAGACTGCCTAAACAGACCAGCATCCATGCTCTGCTCTCTCTCCAGAGGCTACAAACAGCATAAATGCTCATAATTGTAAGTTCCCACACAGCTCTTCCTAAGCAAGCACATTTATTCTCAGGGTGAAAGCTCCCCCATCCCTTGGACAGAAGGTCTGAAGAGCTGAAAGAAGGCCCTGAGTCCATTTAAACTCTGGGTATTTTTCCAAAAGTCCTTTCTTTCTCTGTTGATCTCTGGAGAATCCAGTTTGAAACAGTATAGATGAGACTCTACATGTAGTGGAGAGGCACCTCTCTGGAGGTGTTACAACCTGATTGAATTTGCCTAATCTCTTCCACCACTGTTCTTAGTTCCTGGAGGGCTGTGGTCTCCCTCTCCCATGGAGTTACATACAATCCCTGACCCACAATGATACATTAACTTAATACCATAAGATCTCACAAAGATATTGAAAGAAATTGTCATATCTGTCACACAGGACTTGATTTAAGTGGTTTCAAGTAATAACAGACTGAACAAAGTAAGTTACAAAGCAAAATAAAACAAAATAAAACAAAACACGCAAGTCTAAGCCTAATACATTAAGAAACTGAATACAGGTAAAACTCACCCTCAGAGATGTTCCAATAAGCTTCTTTCACAGACTAGACTCCTTCCTAGTCTGGGCCCAATCCTTTCTGCTAGTACAATCCTTGTTAGTTCCAGCTCAGGTGGTAACTAGGGGATTTCTCCATGACTGGCAGCCTCCTTTGTTCTCTTCCACACCCTTTTATAGCTTTGGCATAAGGTGGGAATCCTTCGTCTCTCTGGGTCCCCACCCCTTCTTCTAAGTGGAAAAGCATCAGTTTTAAGATGAATTCCAGTATCATGTCCTGTGAGACCCCTAGTCTCCATTCTTCCAAGGCTGGCCGGCACGTATGCAGTGGAGGCTTGCAGGTAAATAGAGCCATCTACAGTTAATTGTCCTAGACAATGGGAGCCATCAAGATTCTTAACCACCATTAATGGCCCACACTTTGCATAACTACAATAGGACCTCAGAGTTATATTTCATATTCCTAGGTTTAGATACAAGAATGATACATACAAAGAAATAGGATGAACACACTCAGTAGATTATAAGCTTTGTAATGATGCCTTACAAGAGACCTTTTGCATAAAGCATATTCCAGTTACATCATATTCACACTTATAAACATATTTTTATAAAGCATTATGGAGTGCAATGTCACACCTGTATTCATCCCAAAATGTGGGATGCTGAAGGTCATGGGTCTTGCTTGGCAGCAAGGAGGGAACATTGACATTAGTATCCTGAATGGGTTTAATGATCCTCACGTGCTTCAAATCTGGGAACCAAGGCCCAACACACTGACTATTCCCTCAGGGCAGCAATTGCAAGTGTCAGGAAACTGCACCAACACACCTTGTCAGGTGGATATCTGGGATATAGGGGAAATGGGCCCCCAGAATGGATTAAAGAAACTCAGAGCAGTAAATATACTAAAAAACAACCTAAAGTTCAATTACAATACCAGTATCTAACTAATGTTCATAATATCCCTGCCCCACTTGGTGAATATATATTGAAAAACATCTGGATAAAATTAAATTTTGAAAGAATTACCACTGAACCTGATATGCAAAAATCAAGAAGACATCCATTAAATGGACCACATGTGGTAAAATTGGATCATAGGGAACAAGTTATTATATCACCAATATGATGTCTAAAGCAAATGAGCTGGACCTGACTGGGTTAAATGTGTCCAAGGTTGTACCTCAATGTGCTCCATATGTACAAACTCTCCCTAAGGGGTGGGCAGAATACTTAAAATTATGGTATATTGAAAAATCCATAAGGAAAGGGACCCCAAGGGGTGTATTGGAAACTGTTTTGGGTGGAACAGGATTAGGAGTTGGAATACTGGATGCTACAAATATAGAGGTATGGGCAACAAACCAAGTTATGTTACAGGTGAGATACAAGAATTGGGGAAGCCCATCAGTGCAGCCTTGTCAAAATTAGGAATCCAGCAACAATTATTTTCTAAAATACTGTCAGTACGGCAACAGCAACATGAAAAGGATTTGTTATTTTTAGCAGAGTGTATGGGATCAATACAAGAAAATGTGTCTTTAGCAAATAAGTCAGCAACTGGTCACTCAAATAATCTGGGAAGGCATGCAAGGAAATTTGCCTTTAGAAATAAAAAAGTTGTGTGGGAAAATGTTACAGTAGGGGAGACACAATTAATGGCATGGTGGAAATTGGTAAACTTTGCACTAAATAAAGATCAAATGGTTCTACGAGCATCTGTAGTAACTGTACACCCCAGTCTCACTACTGATATATATCCAATGGTACCCGTGGGAATCCAGTTAACAAAAAAATTGGTTATGTATTCCGCTGATCATCACTCCTGGGCACATAAAGAACACCAACAATACAAAACTATTGACATGTTTAGTGTGTGGCCCATGAAAATGTGTGAGAATCAAAATTTACAAGAAAGAGATGAATGTTTCCATGTTAAAGACAAAGGAACTCAAAGAGGTATGTTTGATATATTCACTGAACAAAAGTCAGCTCTTGTGTATGCAGGAAGGGAATGTGTTTGTGTTAGGAGTCACTGTCCAATGGTAATAGTAGATGATAATGAATTGAATTGTATTTTATGACTTATTTAGTTAATGGATGTTTTTGCAATATTACAAAGATTAAAGGTTGTGATTTTGAGAACTATGTACCTGTATGGCATGTAAACTAATTGAAGTTACATCTAGTTGGCAGCCGGTATCAAGTGGAATGCCCCAGGGGTCGGTCCTGGGGCCGGTTTTGTTCAATATCTTCATAAATGATCTGGAGGATGGTGTGGATTGCACCCTCAGCAAGTTTGCAGATGACACTAAACAGGGAGGAGTGGTAGATATGCTGGAGGGTAGGGATAGGATACAGAGGGATCTAGACAAATTGGAGGATTGGGCCAAAAGAAATCTGATGAGGTTCAACAAGGACAAGTGCAGAGACCTGCACTTAGGACGGAAGAATCCCATGCACCGCTACAGACTAGGGACTGAATGGCTAGGCAGCAGTTCTGAAGAAAAGGACCTAGGGGTTACAGTGGACAACAAGTTGGATATGAGTCAACAGTGTGCCCTTGTTGCCAAGAAGGCCAATGGCATTTTGGGGTGTATAAGTAGGGGCATTGCCAGCAGATTGAGGGACGTGATCATTCCCCTCTATTCGACATTGGTGAGGCCTCATCTGGAGTACTGTGTCCAGTTTTGGGCCCCACACTACAAGAAGGATGTGGAAAAATTGGAAAGAGTCCAGCGGAGGGCAACAAAAATGATTAGGGGACTGGAACACATGACTTATGAGGAGAGGCTGAGGGAACTGGGGATGTTTAGTCTTCAGAAGAGAAGAATGAGGGGGAATTTGATAGCTGCTTTCAACTACCTGAAAGGGGGTTCCAAAGAGGATGGCTCTAGACTGTTCTCAGTGGTAGCAGATGACAGAACAAGGAGTAATGGTCTCAAGTTGCAGTGGGGGAGATTTAGGTTGGATATTAGGAAAAACTTTTTCACTATGAGGGTGGTGAAACACTGGAATGCGTTACCTAGGGCGGTGGTGGAATCTCCTTCCCTAGAAGTTTTTAAGGTCAGGCTTGACAAAGCCCTGGCTGGGATGATTTAGTAGGGGATCGGTCCTGCTTTGAGCAGGGGGTTGGACTAGATGACCTCCTGAGGTCCCTTCCAATCCTGATATTCTATGATTCTATTCTATGATTCTAAGTTTAAACTGCAGTTGTATCACAATGTAACGCCTGTAACCTTAGGTATGAATATGACCATGAGAAGAAAATTGTTGGTCCATCCTGTGTTACATTCATATTCACAATATGTTGCACGGACAGGAGAACAAATACGTATTGAAGTAGGACATGATAATACAGAAATCACTCAAGTACTGAAAACTATTGCAGATGCAGACCATCGCTCTTGGTGGAAACACTATTAGGGTGGTCACCTTCTGCAACAGGTATTCTAAATATAATGGTTCCTCCCACTGTGGTGATCACCAGAATCCAATTGGCTTTGTTAGTGAGCATAATAGCTTTGTCTTGCTGGATGAAGAGAAATGTTTGGATAATACAGGAAGCTGGCATAGAAAGTCAAATAAGGTCCTTGTTAATTACACCCAGCAGGCAAGCCCAAGCTCAGCAGGTCTGAGTATTGGACTCCTGTAATAGCAATGATGGCTTTGATAAAAGTTTTCATTAAGGAAGGGACTGTAAGGTCTGAGGCCTTTTTCTGCAGCCATATTAGAAGAGCAGCAGCCATGAGCCAAGAAGAAGAAAGTCACATCCTCACATTCCACCTAAAGTACTTTAAAACAATGTAATATCGGGCTGTTAAGAAGGTGCCCCTTCTAATAGTACCTACCAGCACCAGATAAAGAAACAAATCTTAAGATGTTTAAAGAAAACTTTGTTTGATAGCAAGGAATGACTTATTAACAGTTGTGATTGTGAAATCTCTACTTCTTTATTGTTGTTTTTATGGTCGCCACTTCTCTATTGTTTATCTGTTTGGTTTCTGTCTGGTTCTTTGATTGTTTCTGTCTGTTACATAACTAATTTTGCAAGATTTAAATCAACTAAGGTGGTGGGATATGATTGGGTAAAGAATTATTTTGCAATATGTTAGGACTTGTCAAAGAATTATTTTGTAATACTTCAGTAAAATGATTGATTAAGGTATAGCTTACCCAGACTTAAGTTTCACTATATAAACTGAGGTCCAAGAAGGAGACTAGCCAGGAAAAGAAAGGAAAAGGAAAAGAAAAATAAGAAGAAAAGACCTGAAAGAAGAAGAACTACAACAACTCATCTCCAAAACACAGCCCAAGAGCAGAGCTGCTAGAATCCTATGCATGACCGTGACATGCAGTAACCAGAATCCAGATGAAACTGACCTTGCCTGGCCAACAGGGAAAGTCACATATTTAAAAACACAAGACTGTTCAGAAAGCTATAAGCAAGAATTTTATTTCCTGACTGGTGAATTACCATTGGCGATGTTGAAATGCCAATAGCAATCCTGGAGGACTGTCGGGGGGTTTGGGTCTGAGTCTGGCAGTATGGCCTAGTGGTGAGAGTCTGTGCCCGTATTGCCCAGTTGTGAGAGTCTGTGGGGTCAGTGATTGGGAACACGGGCACAAGCCTGCTTCTTGGATCACTTCCTCCTGCCACGGCCATCTCTACCCCTCCAAATTCACAACAGGTGTCAGTTTATGGATCCACAGGGTGAGGCAGGTTCTCACTGACAGTGATCTGGAGGCTCTTCTCTTTCAAACATAGCCCGCCATTCCCATCCCCCACGGGGGCCTTAGGCAGCGTGGCAGCAGGGTCTGGTCCCAGTGGTGTGAAGATCCTGTGGCGTCTCTGCAAGAGTGAAGAGTGAAGGACTGCTCCTCTGCGCTGACTGAGCTGGGAGGCCCTCTTATGAGTTCTGCTTCCATTGTGAGCATGCCCAGCAGGCATGACTAGGCAAGGTTTTCTGGGACCAGAGCTGCTCATTAACTCTTGGTTCCCCAGTGTGAGGCTTATATATCCCATCACACACCCACCCCATTAGGCTAGGATCCAGAGGTGGGTCCTTTTCCTGCCACTGTCCTCCATCCCGAGAAAAGAAATCTACATTCTTGTGTGCCTTTCCTGGGCAATGGAGTATCTGGAAGTCATAGGGCTGTACGAAAAGATAGCATCCCATGATCCAGACATTGGTGTCTTTTCATGGAGTTTAGCCAATGGAGAGGGGCATGATCTGTGACAAGCAGGAAAGAGTTCCCTAGGAGATAATGCAAAGTGCCTCTTTGGCCCATTTCACAGCCAGGGCCTCTTTCTCTATCGCTGAGTACTTCACCTCCTGAGGGAACAGCTTTCTACTCATGTATAGGATTGGATGTTGTGATGAAGTGGGGAGTTTTCTTGTTGTTTTCAACAGTTTGCATGCAGAGGGTGTGGGACTCAGTTTCCCTGTGTGTTACTGGTTTAACAAGGTGGTGGGAGAGGGAGTTTGTTGTTACAAAAGGCCAGCGAACGGCCCAGAGAATGGACACTCCAGAGACAGGTGACCAGGAGGTCCAGCTCGGGAGTCACAGACGGTTCTGGCCAGCGGGAGGTCAATGGGCTGTGGAAAGAGGACCCTGATGACTCAACCAGCCAATTCCAGGCAGTGGGGAAACAAAGGATGGATGAGAGGAGAGGCTGAGAGGCGAGGAGGCCCAGGCGACCTATTTACCTGGGACAGAAGACAAAGGACGGAGGCGGGACCAGGGAGTGGGGGGGGCAAAGGGGGCAATTGCCCAGGGGCCCAGGTGATTTAAAAGAGGGGAGATGGAGAAGTGAGGGGTGGGAAGAGGGAGGGATGGAGGTGGGCCTGGGCGACTCATGGCCCAGATGCTGGGAGTGGAAGGGGCGGGACCAGCCACTTCCAGCTGCTGAGATGCTGTTCTGCAGCTCTGGGCAGTGGCTGCCTGAGAGAGCCTGGCTGGGGAGGTGACTTCCACTCCCTGCCCGGGCTCAAGTGCCAGGGTCCCCAGCAGCTGAGCCGGGCAGGGAGCAGAAGCTGACTCCTCCCCAGCCAGGGTCTCTCAGGCAGCCACCATGCAGGGCTGAAGAGTGACACCATGCAGTGTCTCAGCAGCTGGAAGGGGCCAGAGCAGTGACCGGGAGGGGCCAGCATTAAAAGTGACTCCCTCCTGCTCCCCACTGGGGCTCCTGCCCACCAGGGAGAGTGGCAGAACGTGCTGGGGAGGGGGGGGCAGGTGCAGTGGGAGGACAAAACGCCTCCCCCCCGCAGGTAACATGGGGCAGGGAGAGTGCGGTGGCCCTGGGCTGGACATGGGGGGGGACACGTGACCTTCCCTTTAGATCGTGTCCCTCCCCTCCCACTATGGGGAGGCACCAATTGTATATGGGTTTCCCTCAGGGGAGGGGGCGGAACAGGGATCAGAAGAGGTGGGGTAGGATATTGGGGGAAGCGGCCTAGGACGGAGCGGAGGGTCGAGCATCCCCCAGGAAATCTGGAAGTCGGTGCCTATGCTCCTAGAAGCATGCAGGATGGTACCGGCAGTGGCGAAGGCAGCTGGGTGGGCATGTGGAAGCCCTGCCCGTGCCGGACGAGTGTGCCCAGCAGTGCAGCTGGCAGCTCGCTGGGTACCAGCTGGGACCCATTGAGTGTTCTTCCCCGGGGTCCGGAATTGCTGTTGGTGGGCCTGGGCGGGACTTGGGGGATGGTGATATCGGATGCCCAGCTGGAAAGAGGGGGTTTCTGGGCTGGGAGGAGGGAGTAGCCAGAGCCCACCTGGAGAGACCTAGATGTACTGTGCTGAGGGATGCTAGGCCTGAGGCCCTGAGAGTTTCCTATGCTGTGTTCAGACGTTCAATAAACCCTTCTGTTCTATGCTGGCTGAGAGTCATTCCGGTCTAGAGAATAGGGTTGCATTATTCCCTCTGGGTGTGGAAGCCCCGGGTGTCCAGGGCAAGCGGACTCCCTGAGGAGGCTCACGGCAAGAGACAGGCGTGCTGAAGGTTCGGAGAGGTGCAGTTCCAGGAGGTGGAGGGGCCTATGGCTTAGCCCCCGAGATAGAGTGGACCCCCAAGAAGGACTGTTGCACTGAAGGGGGTTCCTCCTAGGGACCGTACGGAGCCAAGAGAGAGCACGAGTCTTGCGAGTCTGTGACAGATGTTCTTAGGCCTTGACCTCTTTGGACGGCACAACCCTGAGGTCCACTTCCGACGTGTCTGTTTGCAGAATGAATTGCTTTGTGAAGCTGTGGTAGAAGAGAACCGACCCCTGGATTAGCTGGTCCTTTAAGGTCCTGAAGGCCTTGTCACCAGTCTCTGATCATTGCACCTCCTTGGGGTTGGTGCCTTCCACCAGGTCAGTAAAGGGGGCGACTATTGTGGCGAAGTCCCATACAAACAGCCTGTAATAGCTGGCCAAGCCTGGGACATACATGCTTTTTGGTTGACAGTATTGGACAATCTGTCAGCACCTGAACTTTTTCCACCAGGGGGTGCAGCCAGCACCACTGCAAGATGTACCAGAAATACATTACCTCTCTCTGTCCTAGGTGGCATTTGGCCGGGTTCGTTGAACACCACAGTACCACACAATTCCTAACAGGTCCCCAAACAGCAAGGCCAGATAGTGTAACCCACACACCTCCTGGTTGTGGTGTTCTGTCCCATCTAGTGTCACCCAGACCACTTAGGAGAGAGCAATTCATGAGTCTGCTCTACAGCCTTAGCTAACAGCCCACTGGCTTTTAGCTCATGGAATAGAGGCTCATGCACTAAGCTCCAGAGGTCTCTGGTTCAATCCCACCTGCCTGCCGGGTCTGTCAGCGTTACAATAGCCCACCATACACCAAAACGCACTATTGTGGCTCACTGCTAAAGTGCTCTTTCCATGCCTCCCTCAGGTGAAATGAGAAATACTGCAGCAATAGCCATGCAAAACAGTTGGAAAAAAAGCAAGTGAAAAATGTCCTGAGCAAGGAAACAAATCTGGACTAGTGAAAGTGGTTTCTAATAAAAGTTTAATATTATATTATAATTTAATAATAATGCAGGTTGGAAACAGTACATATCTTCCTCGAAAAATAACTGAAAGAAATGGATTTTTTTTCCAAAAAGTTTTCTGGAATTTTTTTAATTCAATTTGATTCACAATTTAAAAAATTGTTTTGATTCAATTCAGATTGAAACAGAATTTTTTTGCTTTTCAGTTTTCTGTTTTTCTCCCTCTTTCTTTTCCTTACCCCCTTTTCTTTTCCATTTGGAAACCCCCACCCCTACCCCAGGATCCGGACCTGCTGCTGGCTGCTTCTGGGGCACAGCGTGGTATTGGAACATCTAGGGACTAGCCTGCCTTAGCTGGGCAGCACTGCTGATGGGACTTTTACTGTCCCAGTCAGCGGGGCTGACCAGAGTCGCCACGACCCAGTACCTTATATTCCACGACCCAGTACTGGGTCACGACCCACAGTTTGAAAACCACTGCTCTAGCTGCCTGGAAGTTCTCTGTGGGTGTCAGTAAGAAATTGCCCTGTGGCCAGAGTAGCAGTCGTGTTAGTCTGTATCCACAAAAAGAACAGGAATACTTGTGGCACCTTAGAGACTAACATCCGATGAAGTGGGCTGTAGCCCACGAAAGCTTATGCTCTAATAAATTTGTTAGTCTCTAAGGTGCCACAAGTACTCCTGTTCTTTTTTTGCTTGTAAGTTGCCAGCCATGAAGCACCCTGCACTAGCATTGGCCTCCCTGCTCAGGAGTGGCGGGTGGGGAAGGACAGGAGAGATTCCAGGAGCTGGTGGGGATGCAGCATCCTGCAGGGATTTGGGACTGCTGCAAGGAGCGAAGCATCAAATAAAAGGGCTCTGGGGCTGATGGGCCCTTGAGAGGCTGCCCGGAGCCCTGGATAGCAGTCAGGGGGCCAGGTTTCTCTGCGGCTCTGTCCATAGGCATGTGCAGCACATTTCATTAGGGTGTGCACCCAGGGAGCCCTGTTCTAGCCCCACCCCCATACACTCCCTCCCACTTCCCGCCCCCTGACTGCCCCACTCAGAACCCCCAACCCCCGCTGGTCCTTGTCCCCTGACTGCCCTCTCCTGGGAACCTGCCCCTAACCACCCCCCAGGACCCCACCCCCTATCTAAGCCTTCCTGCTCCTTGTCCCCTGACTGCCCCCTCCTGAGACCCCCCCACTGTAACTGCCTCCCTAGGACCCTACCCCCTACCTGTCCCCTGACTGCCCCAACCTTTATCCGCACCCCCGCCCCCAGACAGACCCCCGGGACTCCCACACCTATCCAACCACTCCCCGTGCCCTGACAGGACCCCCAGAAATCCCGACCCAGGTTATTGTGGGGCCCGCTGGAAGCTCTCGATCACCCTGCCTGTGAGGATCCACCCCAGCCCTCACTATGACAATTACCATCTTTGCCACATTAAACACCTGGGGCTGTAGGGTGGGTCGCCGCAGGAGCTGGGTGCTCTCCTTCCTTGGGAGGGGAGGTACTCTGTGATCTTCCTGCAGGAGACCCACACAGCTCCAGCCACCGAGGCTAGCTGGCGGCTGGAGTCGGGGGACGGGGTTTATTTTAGCCACCTCAGCACCATTCGGCTGGGGTGGCTACCCTGCTCCCTGCCTGCCCCGACACCTCTCCACAAATTTTGGTGGTGCCCAGAACCCACCCCCGCCCAAACTCCGCCCCCCACCTGCCCAAGGCTCTGGGAGGGAGTTTGGGTGGGGGGAGGTCTGGAGTGCAGGCCCTAGGCTGGGGCAGGGGATTGGGGTGCAGGCTCTAGAAGGGAGTTTGGGGATGGGATGGGGTGCAGGTTCTGGGAGGGAGTTTGGGGATGGGACGGGGTGCAGAGGTGAGGGGTGTGGGTGAGGGCTGTGGCTGCAGATGAGGAGTTTGGGATGTGGGAGGGGCTCAGGGCAAGAATAGGAGTGTGGGGGGGCTGAGGGCTCTGTTTGGGGCTGGGGGGTTTTGGGTGTTAGAGAGGCTCAGGGCTGGGGCAGAGGGTTGGAGTGCAGGGGGATGAGGGTTCTGGCTGGGGCTGGAGACGAGGGGTTTGTGGTGTTGGAGGGGCTCAGGGCTGGAGCAGAGGGTTGGAGTGCAGGGGGATGAGGGTTCTGGCTGGGGCTGGAGACGAGGGGTTTGTGGTGTTGGAGGGGCTCAGGGCTGGAGCAGAGGGTTGGGGTGTGGGGGGATGAGGGCTCTGGCTGGGGCTGGAGATGAGGGGTTTGTGGTGTTGGAGGGGCTCAGGGCTAGGGTAGAGGGTTGAGGGTGTGGTGGGGGTGCTGAAAGCTCTGGCTGGGGATGTGGGCTCTGGGGTGGGGCAGGGCTGGGGATGAGTTTGGGGTGCAGGCAGGCTGCTCCGGGACAGGGGCCAGAGAGGAGGACTCCCCCAGCCCTTTCCCTGCTGGCAGCAGCAAGCTCTGGGGGAGGAGCCCCCCTTTTAGGTCCCTCCCCTGCAGCACACTCACCCCCACCACGGTCATTACATGTGCTCCTAGGGCCCCTCTCAGATTCAGGAATCTCCCTCACCTCCCCCATGGTGGGTGCCAGGGGGGGCTGCGTGCGCCCCCTCCCCTGCTGTTGCCCCTGACTGTAGCCTCACTGGGGGTGAGGGATGGAGCTGCCTCCTTGTCTAGCATGGGGGTCCCCCTTTGCTGGTGAAGGGTCCCGCAGGAAAAGTGAAGGGTCTGAGGTGGAAGGGCAGGCCCTGGCAGTCAGTCTGCCCTGGCAGTGGAGATGAGGGGAGGCACTAGGACCCTGCGGCAGCTGTTGCTGCAGGGAGGCTGCACGGCAGAGGCAAGGACGCTCTGCTCCAGGGCCCGGGGAGGTGTGTGGGGGCAGCAAGAGGGGGCTGGGGGGACACCTGGCCCCAAATATTGGTGGAGCTGGTCCCCTGGGCCGACTCCACTCACCCCGCGCCGCTGGGGCCAACAGCGATGTAAACACTGCTGCGCTGCCATCACTGCCTGCAACTGCAGCAGCCTCCTCCTCTCTCCCCCGGCTCCAGCGGCGGGGGAGGAGCCGCCGGAGCGCAGGGCGCTTGGGCGCCCGCCGGCGGCTCTGTCTCCGGTGCAGTCTCTGGAGGTTCGGCGCCGCTCAGGTGGGAGGGAAGGACCATGGCTGGGTTTTCTGTCCCGGGGCAGCGCAGGGAGGGGTCTCCTTAGCTGTGACCACCAGAGGGCTCTGGCTGTTGCTAGGCTGGGGAGGCTGCGCTCTCTTTCTCCCTCTGTTTTATCTGCCGGGGCTGAGCTTCCCGGGTCACACGCTTCTGCCGCATCCGTAAGTGACCTGAGAGCCCGGGCTGAGCCGCCGCCGCTGCCGCCGCCCAGCGGGGTGTGTGCGGGGAGAGCCCTTCCCCAGCGCCCCTCGGGACCAGCCGGGGGGACTTTCTCCGGGGGCCGGAAGCAGCTCCGGGCTCTGCCGACACCAGCCCCTGAGCCGGAGCCTGCAGGTGAGGGGAGAGACCCGGGGAAAGGGCTGGGGCCGGGCAGGAAAGTGACTCGGCACCAACGGCTCCTCCTCGCCCCAGCTCTGCTCCCGGGGGGGCGGGGGTCTGCGAGTCCCGGAGCTGCTGCTGCCGACCCCCCCCCCCCCCGGCTCTGCCCCACTGAGCGCCTGCAGGAGCCGAGCCAGCGCCGGGAGAACGACCAGCCTGGGCCGGGATAGGGACCGAGTCTAGGGGGGGAAGGAGAGAGACTGGAAGGGGCAGCAGGAGAAATTATAGACTTTCTGAAAAGATTTCTTTAGAAAATATTTTTATTCCCAGACAAAATGTAAGCATTTTAACTTAATATTTGAACTACTGAGTAATGTAACAGTGTTTAAAAGTTAATACCAAAAGTAATTTAGTTAAAATCCCAGCTGATTCAAAGAACAAAAAGAATCAGTGAAGGTGATAAACCTGGTAGTTTCCTTATGTTTGACTTTTTTTGCCTCAAAAATTTATCATTTACTTATAACAATTAGACATATCAAGCTGGATTTTCAAACACAGGTGCCTAACGTACCATTCATAATATCATAGGTAGTGGTGTACCCTGTCACATGAGCCAAAATAGATTATCAATACTTGTTTTTATTGTGATACTGTTTGTTGTTTTTATTGCCAAGGATTTCAAACTAGGCAGAGTGGTTGACGCTTGGACTCTCTTTATTTTTTATTTCCAGCAGACGGTGGGATCGTGAGGGAGAAGGAGGAGGATAATCTTGATCTAAATGTCCAGAGGAAGGGGGAACCTCATGAGATGTCACTAAGCAGATCCAAAGGGAATGTTTCCCAGAGTTCACCCCAGTGGAAATTTCACAGGAATAAGCACAGGCAGGGAAGACAGCAGGGGAACCACTCCAGTGGGGAGAGAGGGTAAACACACTCACCATCAAAGAGACATCAGGCAGCTCAGAGATGACATTTTTCTACCAGCAAACCCCATAAAGAAGAAAGATATAGCACGTGTGCTGACTAAGGGGCGAGGCTTTTCTCAGAGCTCAGGCCTTACCTGCTCTCCAAGGAGCCACATGGAAGAGAGAATCCGTGACTGTCCTGAGCGTGCAAAAAGTGTCGATGCCAAATCAGCTCTTACCCAGCCTCAGAGAACCTACATGGGAGAAGAGCCCTGTGTAGCTACTCACTGAGGGAAATTGTTCAGTCAGAGCTAACTCCATGTAGAGATCAGAGACTCCGCCCTGTTTAAACGGAAACATTGATCATTTGTGGGTAGGAATGGTGGTGGGAGATGGGGCAGAGAGGATGGGACTGTGTTTGTGGGTTCAGTGCTGATAACCAGTCAGCACAGGAGCTGAATGACTTGTTTGTCAGATAGATCATAGGCAGAGGGAGCAGGTTCCTAAAGGGAACTCGCTGATTGTGTGAGGATTTGTGGGAGTGAACAGCATATGGCAGGAAGTGAGCTGGGGGTGGGGTCTGCTTTTTATTTCAGTGGCCCTTGTGATGTGAGCTGGATAGTCTCAGTGCAGTTCCTAGCAGGATAGGTATCCACACAGGAAAACCATTTACAGGATCTGTTGTCTCAGCAAAGAGGCCAAGGAGTGAATGGGTCCCAGATAATGAGTTCTTTGCTGCTCACCTGGTGTACAATTTGTGAGGACCTGCATGGAGAATAACTCTTTGCAGATTATTTACTCAGCAAATTATTCAAGCTCTCTTCCTGTTGGAGACAGCAAACTGGAAATTCCTCTGATCTACTACCTGTGTGAATTCACTTGACATGTTTTTTGGGGTTTTTTGTTAACTCTTTGGCTGGATGGTAAATAGTTTGTAACAATATTTGATAGCCACAGTCAGCTGCTTTGGTTAGTGGTGATTAGACACATGGTATTTTCCAAGTTCCCTGGCACCATAGGAATAACTTGTGACAAGGAGAGGGGCTTGAAGAAGCTGTTGTGAATGTCTCATGGAGAGGGACAATTTAGCAGGGTAGGAAAGAAGAAGATTAGGAAAGTAGATCGTTTTAAACCTCTCCCGTAAGGCACCACTGGCCTCACTTCTGGGGTGCCATCTCTGGATAACTGAGGCTGCTGTCAGATTTATTGGCTGAGTGCAGGATTTCAATGTAACTTTCTCTTGCCACCTCTGCACCCCGTAATTTCATGTGTGTCCAGGGTCCGGTCAGAGTGTCTCAGTGTCAGGGCTTTAGTGGGGATTTAGGAGTCCTGTCCTTGTTCCTCATTGGTGTTAAGCAGGGTTTTAGGTTGTTTTATATATCAGCCTTTACCACTGGCTAGCACACAATGAAGAGAAATAATCATAGCAGCAGAGGATGGAGAAAGTCCTCTGCCAAACAGCCAAGCTTAAGCCCCAGGCAGCATGCGGCCAGCCTCAGCATTGGCGCTGGTCTAGGATTGTCGTCACAGCCATACATGTCTGCCAGCCGCCGATCACCACG
This sequence comes from Chelonia mydas, assembly GCF_015237465.2. Lineage (NCBI taxonomy): Eukaryota > Metazoa > Chordata > Testudines > Cheloniidae > Chelonia > Chelonia mydas. The sequence goes on along the minus strand of NC_051254.2, from coordinate 30,670,519 downwards.
ATCCACCACACAGAAATACTGCTTGGCTGAGCCTGCTGTATCCGGTGTCATAGGGGAGTCAGGCACTGGGGGACCCCTCTTCATCCCAGATGAGGTATTGCAGGTTGTCATGTCTGAGGCCGACGAGGACGGAGCCAGCATGGCTGGGGAGGCAGGCTCATCAGGGGGTGACACACTTTCAGGCTACTCCTCTGGGGTGGACGGGGAAGCTCCCACGGAGCCAGCTACCCCAGAGGACATGGAGGAGGAGGGCAGCACGCAAGAAGGGGTAGCCCAGCATCAGATGCTGATAGCCTCATATTTCACCAGTGTCCAAAAGCAGGATGAGTTGCCCATCTGGAGTGGGGGAGACCTCAGTGCTGGAGCTGGGGAAACCACAGGGAACAGCAGGGCAGAGTGCAATTCCCACAGCATCAGCACCATGCCTGTGGTGGCGACGCAGGGCCCCGGGCCTGGGAGATACCACCGGCAGAAATCATGGGTCTGGGAGTATTTCTCCATTGACCCTGGGAACCCGACCCGTGTCACCTGTATGATCTGCCAGCAGATGGTCAAGCGTGGGACTGACCCCAAGCGCCTGGGCACGTCGTCGCTTGGCAACCACATTAAGCACAACCACAGCATTGTCTACATGCGCCAGAAGAACATGGAGGGCAGGCAGCCCGGAGTGGCAGAGCCCCCCCTTACACCACACGGGGTTGCACTGAGCAGGCAGCAGAGTGGCACTGGCCGGGCCCCCAGCATTGCCAGGAGACCTGGGGACACTTACACCCACCTGTCCATCGATGAGAGCCTGAAGAGGGGCACCAAGTACCATCGGGCCCACTCCCGGGCACTGGCGCTGAACTCTGCCTGTGCCAAGATGCTGGCCCTGGACCTCCTACCTTTCTCCCACGTAGAGGGCGAGGGCTTCAGGGAGATGATGGCGGCGGCCGCCCCCCGGTGGCAGGTGCCCAGTCGCTCCTTCTTCTCCAAGAAGGCAGTGCCGGAGCTGTGCCGTGCAGTAAAGACTGCGGTGCTGCAGGCTCTGGGGGGCTGTGAGGGTGGCCGCGTGCACCTAATAGTGGATATGTGGACCAGCGGGCAAACCACTGACTACATGTCCATCAGTGCCCACTGGGTGAGCATGAGCAACAGCAGCATCCTGCGCCAGCATGCCACCCTGTACATGTGTGGCCTGGAGAAGCAGCACGGCACCGGGCACGTGCTGGAGAGGCTGCGGGGGGTCATTAGAGAGTGGCTCATGCCCCTCTCCCTCTCATCGGGCTTTGTGGTCTCAGATGATGGACAGCGGTTGCGGCGAGTGCTGCGGGAAGGCGGCTTCCCCCGCGTCACCTGCCTGGCACACTGCCTCGGCCTGGTGGTGCGGGAGTTCCTGCACAGCAATGAGGAGGTGGACCGGGTGCTGGCAGCTGCCAGGAAGGTCTGTGCCCACTTCAGGCACTCCTACACTGCCCGCCACCTGCTCTGGGAACTGCAGGTGGAGAATCAGCTGCCACGGCACCAGCTGAAGAAGGAGGTGGCGGTGCGGTGGAGCTCCACCCTGCGCATGCTGGAGCGGCTGTATGAGCTGCGAGCTGCTGTCCAGGCCTTCTGCCAGCGCCATTCTGCACAGGTCCAGCGGGCTGGCGGGCTGCACATGGCCCAGACCGACTGGCCCCTCATCCACATCTTGTGCCAGATCCTGCGGCCCTTTGACGATGCCACCAAGCTGGTGAGCGGGACTGATGCCAGCATCAGTCAGGCCATCCCGCTCATCTGCCTGCTGGAGAAGAAGCTGCTCTCACTGGTGCAGCAGTATGAGAGCAAGGGCGAGGAGACTGGCCAGGCGCTGGCCCACAGCCTGCTGCAAACCCTGCGGGGCAACCGACAGATTGCTGAGATCCGCGCTCAGGAGCACTATGTCCTGGCCACCTATGTAGACCCCCGCTTCAAGAACAACATGGCCTCCTTCGTGCCCGAAGGGGAGGGTGGTCTGCACCGCTGGACGCAGAGACTCATTGACGAGGTGGCTGAGAACATCCGGGATGTCCAGGACCGAGGCACCAGCCAGAGACAAACACAGCAACAGCGCAAGGGCAGTGCCTCAGACCGGGGCAGGTCCCTGTGGGACAGCCTGGAGGACTTCGGCCTCATCAGCGTGGCCCCGGTACTACTGGACTCAGCCAAGACCCAGGCGGCCCAGATTGTGGAAGGCTACCTGCAGGACACTGTGGTCCTGTCGGCCAGTGCTGAGCCCTTGCTGTATTGGCAGCTGAAGCGGGACATGTGGCTGCCCCTCTTCCAGGTGGCTGTGCAGCACCTGAGCTGCCCCCCCTCCAGCCTCTATTCTGAGCAGCTTTTCACCACAGCGGGGACCATCGTGCGGAACAGGCGTACTTGCCTCTCTACTGGCAGTGTGGAGAGCCTGGCCTTCATCAAAATGAACAAGCACCTGCTCCCCCGGGAGTACCAGGTGCCAGAACCAGGACCAGTACCAGGTGCCAGGGACAAAGCGACATGGAACATGGAGGAGGAAGAATGGGAGGAGGAGGAGGAGGAAGATAACATGGAGGGACTCTGACCACTGATGCCACCTACTTAATGTCCTTGATGGTCGAAACCATCCCTGGCCCGCCTCTTTGACACCGGGAGCCTACGTTGCTTTTCTTCATGGAGACCAATTGTACAATATGCTTTCATGTGCATTGGTGTGAGATGGGTGCAGAGCACAGCAGTGGGCACTGGTGCCAGTCACCATCTCAGAACTTATTCCTCCCTGGCTTTTGTCTTGGTTGTGGTTCATGGACATTTGTATAGAGCTTGGCAAAAGGTTTCAGTCAAATAGTTCACCATGAAATGCAGTTTGGGGCAACTAATGACAAATTCAGGTCACATTCAGCAAATAGTTTCAGTTGAATAAAAACAAATCAGTCAAAATGTTTTATTTTGAAATTTTCAAAACACAATGTGTTGACCTTTAATTTCAAAGTGATGTTTCATTAGAAACGTAGCTGGATTTAATTTTTAAAAGGGTAAAAACACTTGAAAATGAAATGAAAAACTGGAAAAAAATTGCGTCGGTTTAAACAAAATGTTTTGCTTGGCCAGAAATGGCACTTTTTCCCCTGATTTTTTGATTCATTTGCTAAACTGGAAAATCAACTATTCTCTCAGCTCTACATTTGTATTCTGCTGCAATGGACAGGTGTGGGAAGAGTGGCCCCATGGTTTTCACTGTAATTACCATCATCTGTCTAGTGGTATATCTGTGTATATACCACTAGGCGGAAATATATATATATTGCAGTGTTTTGATCTGTCATGGGAAATTGTTGAGTATTCCCTGGAAAAGGGCAGTGTTATTGTCCAGTTTAAAACACCCCATTGGGACCAGTAAATAGACAGCTGTGAACCCCTTGGCACATGTCAATGCTGCTGCTGATGGAGTGCTTCAGTTTATGGGCATTAACTTGTATAAAGATTTGGTCATCTACATTCCTGCCACTGGCTTGGCCTCAATGGTCTCTAGTCAACAGGCCATCAGCAAGGAAGCTCTAGTGGAGGAATGTGGGGTGGGAAAACAGCAAAGCCATTTTGGGGTACAAGGTCAATTATCTCTTTGGAAGCTCTGCATTACGGGGCCTCCTGGCCTTCGATTTACATGACCTGTTAGCAAACTGGCTGCAGAAAAACATGCCCTAGCAGTGATTAGATTCTGGAATCTTTTTATATACAATCCCATGTATGGCTGGTCTCTGAAATGTTTTAAGAAAATGACCTGAAAATTAAGGCCAGTATTTTCAAAAATGAGATGATTAAAATTAGGAGCCTAACGGTGAAATTTTCTAAAGGGTCTAAGCACGAGTCTGACTGATTTTTCTGTGGAATTTGTGCTCCTAACCCCTGGAGGTGCTTTTATACAAGAAAATGAATTCAAACTGGGACAGGGCTATGAGGATGATCAGGGGAATTTAGAGCTTGTCTTACGAGAGGAGATCAAAGAGCTTGGCTTGGTTAGCTTAGCTGAGAAGAAGGGATGTGATTGCTCTCTAACTATAGCAGAGAAGTGAACAGCAGGGAGGGAGAAAAGCTATTGAAGCTAATAGACAATATTGGCACAAGAACAAATGGGGATAAACTGGCAGTTAATAACTTCAGGCTGGAAATTAGAAGAGAATTTCTAACCAGCAGAGAAGTGAGGTTCTGGAACAGACTCCCAATAGGAGGAGTGGAGGCAACCTAACTAGTTTGAAGATGGAGCTTGATAAGTTTCTGGATATGATTATCTGATTGGGCTGCCTGCGATAGCAGGGGACTGGACTCGGTGATACACGAGGTCATAGACCCATAGGGTTAGAAGGGACCTCAGGGGTCATCTGGTCTAACCCCCTGCCAAGACAGAGGGCTACCCTGCCTCCTTCTGAACCTCCAGTGAAGGAGCTTCCAAGACCTCCCCAGGCATCTGTTCCATTGTCCTCCTGTTCTTACAGTGAGGAAGTTTGTCAGGAGATTTAATCTAAATCTGCTATGCTGCAGTTTGAACCCATTCCCTCTTGTCCTGCCCTCTGTGGCAAAAGAGACCAATTTTTCTCCATCTTTTTTATGGCAGCCTTTCAAGTATTTGAAGACTGCTGTCATTTCCCCCCTTAATCTTTTCTTTTCCAAACGAAACATACCCCATTCTTTCAGCCCTTGCTCATATGGCTTGCATTCCATCCCTTTGAACATCTTTGTTGCTCACCTCTGGATCCTTTCCAGTTTATCTACATCCTTTCTATGCATTGGTGACCTAAATTGGACACAGTACTCCAGCTGAGGCCTAACCAGTGCGAAATAGAGCTGTACTATCCCCTCCCGTGACTTGCATGCTATTCTTCTGTTAATGAACCAAAATTGCATTTGACTTTTTTTGCAACAGCATCGCATTGCTGATTCATGTTGAGATTGTGACCCGCCACAACTCCCCGATCCTTCTCAGCCATGCTGCTTCCAAGCCAGTTATCCCCCATTCTGTATTTGTGCATTTGCAAACTTGATCAGTATGTTCCCTTTCTATGAAAATCTCACTGTACCGCCGTACGTTTATGTAGGTGCCTAAATCTGGATTTAGGTGCTTAAATTTGGACAACAGTCTTTGAAAATAATGACAGACATGCAGCCACCAGAGATGTTTTTGGTGCTGTATGCATATTGATTTGCACTCACTGTTCAATGCTAAATGAGTTTCTCCAAAATAATTTGAATAAAGATTATATATTTAAAAGGAGATGTATTCCTCACCCCCAAAATACCTTAGGAACATAAATAAAAGGTTATTTGCATTAATTTTGCATAATTCCCTGTGCTTATTAATGTGCTGTGAGGACACTAACTCTGAGACATTCTTTTTGAATAATAGTTACAAATTTTGCTCTACAATCATCATTTATTTTCCACAAACAATATTATCATTTCAATTGCCAGAAATGGTCTTTTATGTACTTTGCTGTCCAGAATAGCCCTTGGACTCTGGGGTGTTGACAGTGCTACGTCAGTAACTGAATGACTGACATGCTTCTAGTAGCTGCCCCTGGTTCCCTTGTCTCTGATCTGTCCCCACTGTCTGCAAGTCCAGAGTTTTGGAGGCAGTGTTTCCTAGTGGATAGAGCGCTGTACTTTACTGGGGCTCAGGAGCCTCACCAACCTGCTGGGTAACTCTGGGAAGATGCTGCCCCTTCTGTATCTCAGTTTCCCCAGCTGTAAAAAGGAATTAATGACACCAACTTTCTTTATAAGTGCTTTGAGATCTGCTGATGAGATATGCTGTATAAGAGCTAGTTGTTGTGTATGGTTGGTAGCTAAGTGTGGTGTACTGGATGTGGTCTACTGGGCTGAGACTTAGGACAGCTGTGGGTTATTCCTGCTGCCACTAACCAGCTGTGTGACCATTCCCCCTCCTGCCATTGGTCTGCCTTGTCTTTTGGGTTTGTAAGCTGTCAGGCAGGAACCATTGCTCATGCTGTATCTGTGCAGCAGCTGGCACAATGGGACCCAGATCTTGGTTAATAATGGTAATGCCAAATCCCATTCCCACACTGCTGGCCAGAAGCCATGAGCTGCAGGTTGCAGATGTGCTAACTCTCTATCTGTGTATGACCCTCACCACCACAGGATCTGAGCAGCTCATATCGCACCCAGAGCCAGGTCAACATTATTATCTCCATTCTTCAGACAGGGATCTCAGAGATGACTGGCCCAGGGACACACCCAGGCATAGGCGCCGACTCCATGGGTGCTCTGGGGCTGGAGCACCCATGGGGAAAAATTAGCGGGTGCTCTGCACCCTCCGGCAGCCAAGCTCGCCTCACCACCTCCTCCTCTGTTGAGCGTGCTGCGTCCCCGCTCCTCCACCTACCTCACAGTACTTGCCGCCGCCAAACCGCTGTAGCAAGCTCCGGGAGGGAGGGGGTGTGACGAAGTGGGAATGTTCTTATTGTTTTCTCTGAATACTGTGTGGGTGCCTCGGTGTCCCCTGTGCATTTCTTAAGTATCTAGGTGGTGGGATAAGGGTGTGTGATTGTTGCAGAGCCTTAGCAGGCCATTGTGATGCTGTTTGCACAGAGAATGGCAGACACCCTGTCTCCTGGCAACTGATGGCCTGGGTCCCTCCCCTGCAAGGTGCCAACTGAAGGTGTTGGAGAACAAAGAGATCAGGTGACCTCCTGGCCCTGGAAAGAGACAAAGGCCAGAGAAGGGGCTGGAGGGGGCTTGAGTTTGGAGCTGGCTGGGGAAATGGAGGGAGGCCCAGACCCAGGGTCTGGCCTCCCTGGCCCCAAGATGGACCTGACTGAGGGGTCCTGTTTCCTATAACTACAAGCTCTGTTTTGGACTGTGTTCCTGTCATCTACTAAACCTTCTGTTTTACTGGCTGGCTGTGAGTCACATCTGACTGCGGAGTTGGGGTGCAGGACACTCTGGCTTCCCCAGGAGCCCCGCCCAGGCAGACTCGCTGCGGGAAGTGCATAGTGAGGACAGGGGTGCTGAATGCTCCGAGCTCAGACTCAGGAAGGTTGAAGCTGTGTAAGCTTCTTGCCCTTGAGACAGTTTGCTCAGAGAGAGGAGGCTCCCCCAGAGTCCTGACTGGCTTCTTATGGAGTAGTTCCCGCGCCTCCCCCGTCACAGAGTCACCAGGCTATCCTCTGGAACGCTCAGGGGAGGGGGTGGGGATTTGGGGAAGGAGTTGGAATAGGAGCACGGAGGGGGCAGAGTTGGGGTGGGGACTTTGGGGAAGGGGTTGGAATGGGGGTGGGGCAGGGGGCAGACGGGGGTCGAGCACCCACCAGCGCCAGTAGAAGTCAGCGGCTATGCACCCAGGGTATGTCTACACTGCAGTTAAACGCAAGTGGCTGGTCTGGGTAAGCTGACTTGGGCTGCAAAACTGTGGTGTAAACGTTCGGGCTCGGGCTGGGGCCCAGACTCTGCCAGCCCTCCCCACTTGTGCGGTCCCAGAGCTAAGGCTCCAGCTTGAGAACAACTGTCTACACTGCAGTTTTACAGCCCCATAGCCCAAGCCCAAGCCTGCCACTGTTGGTCAGCCACGGGGTTTAATTGCAGTGCAGGTGCACCCTAGGGTCAGGGGCAGAACAAGGAACTAAATCTACAGCTCACGAATCCCACATGAGGGCCGTAGTCACAAGCCCATCCTTCCTCTCCTGCCTTGTCCTTGGTGCTGTACTCCTTTCTGTATCTCTCAACCCATCTCTTCCTTGTGCACCCATAGAGCACATGTCCAGAGGTGCCCTCAGCATCATGCCAAGGCAGTTTCAAAAGCCAAGGATTCAAGCCTGCAAGATGGTGGTTGGCTCACTGCCAGCATCTGTATAAGCACATACAGGTCGTGAGCCCAGCCAGAGCCCTATAGTATTACCCGGATAGTGTTGGGCTGTCATTCAGATCAGGTGTGTGATGGGGAAGTTTGTACAATACCTCCCCTTCCCTGGGGGGGTCCACCTGCAGGGCTGAATCTCGACAGCTGCATCTAAAAAGCACATGCTACTATTGCTACATGAATTGCTGGATCAGTGTCATTGGTCTACACCTAGTAGGGACTCTCAAACCTCTAGCTATGTCTTAGCTACTGAAGAAGGACAGGGCAGCTCTGGTCCAACGTGTTACACTCCAGCCATGGACAGAGAGGGATTCAGTTCTAGGCACTACTTGTGTATTTGAAGCATGAATGCAGGGGTTCCCCTGGGTCAATTAGCTTAGAAAAGGGGGGTCCATCATTCCCATTTTTGCCCCAGTTATTAACATCTCTCTCACTCCATGCTGCAACCCCATCTCTGTGAGGCAAAAGGTCTGGGATGAGGATCAAAGTGCATGTGGAGAGGGAACTGCAGCTGACAAAATGTTTGAGCCAGAAAAAACCCAAGCCCCATTGATGATGTCCTTGTTCTGTCTCTCCATTCCTGTTCCCCTTCAGTGGGCACAGGGGCCTCACTAGCATAGATTAGGAGACATGGGGAGATGTGAGCCCACTCAGAGCAGGAGACAGAGACACTTCCAGAGGAGCAATGGTTTATCTCCATCTCCCTAGCATTTGCCTCCTCTCTCTGGATTGTGTTCAGCCCCTAAGGCCAACACCCACCGTAGAGTGCATGAGGCAGTGTCTTTCACCTCAGGTTCTTGAGTTCAACAACCAAAAGCTCCTTTAATGTGCCCTTCCCTGCTCCCTCCACCACATCCCTCTCACTGTGGTTGTTGTTGGTCAGTGAAGACCCAGAATTCAGAGGTGCATCTGAGTGAGTTCACCTCCCACCCGAAGGTGGGTGACGGAAGAGAGAGAGAAAGCACCTTTCTCACTCTACTGTCCAACACTTGCTCTGGCATCACTGCTCTGCCGGTCACCCCGCCAGCTGCTCACTGCTTCACCAGCTGTTGCTGTTGCACACCATCACCTGCTGCTACCTGCTTCTCTACTGTGATCTCTGCAGGACAGTCTCTTGAGGTTCTACCCAGTTGTGTGTGTGGGAACTTCATTGCTGAAGCAGGCTGGCCAGAAATGTCCTACAAGAAGTGATTTCAGCTCTAGCAATCACTTAACAAAACAAAAGACTCCTAATGGAGCCCTAATTAGCTCTGTTTTTGAACAGTGGAAAGGGGCAGGTTAAACCATGTCCAGGACTCTTAGGAAGAGCCTACTCCTCCCAGCAGGAACACCTATCCCCCGCCCTCCTCCACTTTCACAGGAATCTGGCATCAGAGCCCCCGGCTTAGTGAGTTCAGTCCAGTTGAGGGTGACCCCCTCAAACAGGACAGGCTAAGCACAGTTCTGCTGCCCTTTACTCACACAATAAAGATAAGAACGTTGCATTACCCCCTGCATTCAGTACTAGAGTGATTTGTAACCCAACACCTGCCAAAGTTGATGACTTGGGCAACACAGCTCTGTCTGCTAGATACCTAGGCAGAGTTGGTGTGGTCATATAGTCTGGTCCCTATGCCTTTTCCCCTCCCCAGCTAGCTGGCAGGGGAGAGCTCAGTGTTGCCTTCTCAGAGCCTTTCTGATGGAAGCTGGGGCCCTGCTAATCTGAACTGGTATTTCAAGGGTTGGTGTATGCTGAGCTGGGGTGGGTTGGGCCAGGATGTGTGAGGTCTTTGATGAAAGCTCAGGCTATGACAAAAGAAGCTTGTGCTGCATTCCCCTGCATTGCCACCCCTGAGCTTGTGTAGCAGTGCTCTCACACTGCAGCAGCCAAAGGGGCAAAGCACATTGGTGATTTCATGTTGTATTTGTATTACATCAGCAGTGACTGGCCCAGTCAGGACCCAGCACCCCTTGTGCTGGGCCCTGCATGGACACATACGGATGGACAGGCCCTGCCCTGAAGAGTTTATGGGCTAAGTACACCAGGCAGCCACAGGAAGGATCATTTCCCCTTTCAGAGCCGGGGAATTGAGACCAGAGAGATGAAGGGCCTTGCGCAGGGCTCACGAAGACCTGATGTCGGAGCCAGGAACTGAACACAGCTCTCCTGGAGCCCAGTTCAGAGCCCTACCAAGACCAGCCTGCTGAAACAGAAACCATCTCCCAACCACTAGCTGTTAGACTCAGAGTCATTTGGCATCAGACCTAAATTCCCCTCTCCTCATATGCACTGAGCTCCCCCTGTGACTTTTCTGGTTTATTCCTTCCTTCTCATCCCTAACCCTAACCCAGCAGACAGGCGACCATTAGTGCGTATGAGAACTGGGACAAAGCTGGTATTTGTCATGCCATCACCCTACAGAGCCAAGAAACGTTCCCACCTGACAGCTCCATCGCTGCGAGTAGCAGGCAGCCCCATGGCAACATGGCGGCAGCACAGATACCCTGGGCTCATGGGAGTGATGCCCTGCTGAGAACAGACCCACTCCACAGAAACTCTGCCATGCCCCAGGGCCTGTGCCAAGCTTGAGTCCACGCAGGAAGGCTGGCCTGGGAGTGTCTGGCTGGGGGCAGGGAGCAATGCTGGCAGGGGGAGGATCCAGCAAAGCAGCAGTGAGTGACGGTGCATTTAGTGGGCGGGTGAAATCATTGGGAATTGTTCTATTCAGCATTTGCAGCCCTGGGAGGTGGTGGCCAGACTGCACCAGCTAAGCCAGGCAGGGGCTGAAGGGGATTGAGACCCCTACCATGTGGCTGCTGTGGAGCCTTTCACCTGCAAACCAAGGGCTATATGAATTGACTCAGCTAGTATGTGCACGGTGCTCAGAGAATGGAAGGTGCCCAAGCAGGGCCCACTTACTCGGTGTCTGGGAGTGATCTGGCTAGATCACTAGGCTAGAGCTGCAGCAACTAGTTTACGTGTTGGGGCGTGTGGACACAGGGAGGCAGAACAGGAAAAGGCTAGAGCTTGTATATTGGTTTATAGTTTTGAGTGTACTTAAGTGCAGGAAACCAGAGCCTCCCTCAGCTGGTGTACACTGGCAGAAGAGCAACACGCTCCAGTAAGGCAAAAGGATCTAGTGGCTGGGGCATGGGACTAGGGCGCTGGGTTCTCTTCCTGGCTCTTGTTACTAATTATACCCGATAGGTCATGCACAGTTCGAGTCTAGGCTGAGGCACATGGACAAAGTCCACAACTGCAGAGTTCCCAAAGATACTAAGTTTATTACGCTCGAGCGTGGTGCCCCCCTGCTAGTCAGGAGGGGACCCCGAATGCAGGTTATACAGCGATTATATACCTTTTAGCAAAGCATGTTGCCCTCGTGCATCGGAAACCTTAGCCAATAGACAAACCCTTCCCTTATCTACCACCTATCCCTGCTGGGTACATTCCCTGTGCTAAACCATTACTTCAACTACACAACATGGTCCTAAAGCAATGCACCAGTAGCCTTTCTTATCAGGATGGGAGGCTCACATCAAGGCCAGGAGGCAGGGAGTTAGGAACAGACAAAGAACAGAAACCAGGAGTCAAGACAGGCTGGAAACAAGGGGGAGGGTTTTCACAGGAATGCAGTATCTAAGGAACACTCCTCCTGGTGCATGATGTGCTTGCTTTTAGACAATGGTGGGCCCCAAACCAAAATGGAGTCACATATGCTAACTTTTCCTTAACACTCTACCATTGGCCTGGTGTGTGACCTCAGGCAAGTCACAGCACGGCTCTGTGCCTCAGTTTCCCCTCCTTCAAGTAAAGCATTAAAAATCATGAGTCAGATGTCCCAAGATCAGGATAATGGTTTAAAATAATATTACTTTAAAAAAAAGCAGCAGCAGTATTTTGGACTATTTTTCTTGGCCCTCTGGTTTTGAACCTTTCTAGCACACTTAGTCATGTTTCCAAACTTTTCGCTGCACACACAGGGCCAGACATTTTTTAAAAGAAAGCTGAGAGTCTCACACATTAACATGATTCCAGAAGCTGGGGATTTAAGAAATAACCAAATATGACAAGACTCACAATAAAATTGTGAGAGTTATGCAACATGGCATCTGTCACTATGTCCACACACTGTGGGGCTCTGATATTGTTTCAGGTCGCTGTGTGCTACCATGATCTAAATTAAAAACAACATACTGACTTTGTGAGGTGAGGATCTGCACTATGTTTTTAGTGGTTTATTTCTTTATTAAATGGATCCCAAGCCTCTGAAGGGCCAATCGAGTGCTCTACCCACTGGACAATCCTACTCCGAGGACCCAACTCCATTTTCCGAGCCAGATTTTCTCCAGCTCCAACTCAACACTGGAGAGCCAGAGGACAGTGACAGGCTCTCAGAGAGCTTGTTATGGCTCCTTGCTTCATAAACTGCATCTGCTCCCCATCGGCATATGCTAGAGCAGCCTAGGGATTGTTCTAATACACATCACCTGTGGTCCTTAAGGGATAACGTGCCAGTTGTGAATTGACAGAGTGCAGCTGTTCTCTGCCCTGCCCCAGCTGTGAAGGAGCAGGCTAGGTGTCAGTTAAGCACTAGGCCCCAGCCCCAGCCAAACTGTCAGCTGACTGACTAAGGAGAGAACCAAGGAGGAGGAGAGAAGCAGCAATCTCTCAGAGGCTGAGAGGTGCAGTTCAGCGGCCCTTGTCCTGGCAGCTCATCCTCCTGTTTACTTAGGGGACTTTCATTCTTTTGAAGAGGAATCTCTCATTTCCTGGTTTATTTTAAATCCTGTACCTGCTCTGGGTTCCAATCCCACTTGTAGGGCGGGTCCTAGGGATCTGATTTAGTCTGTGTATGTTTCTGTGCCCCACTTATCACTATGGTAGCACAGCTGCTTTTCTGGAGCAGCCAAGTATCTGCTGCCTGCATGTTGATTTTTGCACTGACTAGAACTAGTGCTCTAAAGCCTCAATGTTTCTGTCTCCTGTCCTCCTAAGTCAACCAAAGCAACTGGCCTGAAATTGAGGCCCTGGATGGTAAAGACCCCCCTACCCCATTCCCTGACCAGTACCCCCCAGACCATAAAAAGTAGTCAATGGGGAATGACCATCAAATGGGGTTTTTTCTAGGGGTTCAGCGGGGAGGGGGGGGGAATCTAGGGCCCAAACTATTCAACATTTTCATCAATAAATCTGGTAGCAAATATAAAATCACTGCTGATACAAGATGCAGCTGCCATAGAGACCGGCAGAGTGGTAAATAATGAGGACAGGGCAGTCATGCAGAGTAATCTGGATCACTTAATAAACAGGACCCATTGAAACACAATGTGTTTTAATGCAGCCCAGTGCAGTTATAAAGCTAAGAACAAAGGATGTAACCCAGATCTACAGAACAGGGGACTATCTGGGAAAGCAGTGACTCTGGAAAGTGTTTGGGGTTATAGCGGACAAGTAACTAACATGAGCTCCCAGTGCAATGTGATCCTTGGGTGTATAAACAGGGGAATAGCGAGTCGGACACATGAGTTAGTTTACCTCTCAGACCGACACTGGAATACTGCGCATCTACTTCTGATGTTCACATTTTAAAAGGAATGCTGAAAAATTGGAGAGGGTGCAGAAAAGAGATACAAAAATCACTGGACAGCTGGAGAAAATGCCTTATATGACAGATTTAAAGAGCTCAATCTGTTTAGCTCAAGAAGATTGAGAGGTGACTTGATTACAGTATTTAAACACCTTCATGGGGAGAAAATACTGGATCCTAAAGGGCTCTTTAATCTAGCAAAGAAAGGCAGGACAAGAACCACTGGCTGCAAGCTGAAGCCAGACACATTCAGATGAGAAATAAGACACATTTTTAACAGAGAGGGTGATTACCTCTGGAACAAACTCCTAATGAAAGTGGTCCATTCTCCATCTCTTGATGTCTTCACATCCAGACTGGTGCCTTTCTGGAAGGGATGCTTCAGCCAAACACAAGCTCCTGGGCTCTATACGGGGTAATGGGTGATATTTAATGGCCTGTTTAGACAGGACAGAGTAAACGAACTAATGGTCCCTTCTGGCCGCAAGTTCTATGAATCAATGAACCTTCTTTTGGACAAGCTGAACCCCATGTCAGCTGTCCCCCTCTCAACCTGCAGCCTCAACACAAGGAAAAGCCAACAGAAAATTCCCATGTGAAGGTGAAGTGTGACTGAAGCTTCAGCTGGCTGGACCACTAGACATGGAAAGGCCCAACTGCTCCCTCTGTATTTTCTAAGGAAATTAACATTCCAGGGCCTGGGGTTTGGCTTTAGAAACCAACTGTGGGGGGTGGAGGTGTCGGGGGGCAGGAAACAGCTGATAAAAGACAGTCAGTTTCCCATTTAATGATGATACTTTAAAAAGGCAAAATGTTAGCACCTGCAACAGATACAAGCCGATCATCAGCAGAGCAGGAAAAATCAGAGCATCAGCAGTCACTAGAATAGCATCAGTGGCATCTATGCAAAATAAAAAATGCCCAGATGAAGGGAGCGTTCGGGCTGAGCAGGTAAGCAAACAAGTCAGGGTTCTGAACATGTAACGCTACCCCTGTGCCCTGGTTGCTCTCTGCTACCATCCAGCTCTCCCTACAAGCTAGTGCTGAAATAATACAACAGGGGATATTTTACATAGCACCTTGTCCTTGGGCAATTACTGTTCATTGTTCTCACAATGGTCCAAAATCTCAAGCTGGGATTTTCCAAGGCGCCCGAGGCTTTTTAAATAGAATTGTTCTCTATAAAGCATAATGCATTTAACATGTTTTGCAACTACACATGCAACAGAGAGGGGCTCTGCCACAACTGGGAGTGTCCATGCACCCAGCCTCCCTGGGAGCAGCCACTCCAGCTCTGAGTAACCTCTCACACGCACCCTGGGCTCCGGGACTCAGCTGGTGCAGCTGTGAGTCCCCTCAACTGACCCAAATTCCACGGGATGGGGACGAATAAACTCTGGAGACTGAGGCCCAGGGTGTTGGAGCCAGGGGAGCAGAACCACGGCAGTGCCCAGCTCCCTGTTCTGGGGCAGAGATTTCAATTAATGGGCTGGGTGTGATATGGAGAGCAGGGTAACGAAAGCTGGTGGGTGGGGTGGACTGAGGGGAATATAACCTGCCTCAAGGCAGTTTGCTCCCAGCTGGAAAACGGGGGAATCCCCAGGCCCCTGGCTCCAACATCTTATCAGCTCAGCTCCGACAGCATGACAAACTGGAGTTTGGAGTGATGTGTCACAGACTGGTTGAAGGTGCCAGCGCAGAGAACCAGCAAAGTTAACTGAAGGGGGAGAGGCTATTTACACAGAAAAGGAGAGAGAAACCCCCTTTTCTGAATGCATCAGCACAGGGGGATCTGCTGGATCCGTGTCCAATCTGACCAACTGCACAAGAGATGGGGATCAGTGTTGGGGAGAGGAGCCAGGCTCAACGGCCCCTTCATATCCTCACCACAGGTAACGGAAGTGCAGGCTAAACCCAGACTGAGCCCTGATTTCATAGCTCCAGCTGAAGTCTACAGGGCTTCCCTGGGGCTCAGGGAAGTTCAGATCCTCTGGGCTTCCGGAGTGCTTACCTTCCCAGCTGACACTGTGCAAAAAGACCAGCGAGTGCCAGTTCCGGGGTATCCAATCACATTGTACACACCAGCCCAGCTGGGAACAGGGCTCCACTGTCCACCTCAACTCATCCATACAGGCCAATGATCATGTAAAACCAAATAAATTCTTCTAAGAAGTAGCTCCCTGCTGAAAGAGGTGCCCCAAAGAACAGGCTCTTTATCCCACCCCCGCCCTGCACACTGGCTATACTATGTAATGACAATAACCAAATCTCATGCTTCAGATGCTCCCCTACAGGGGACAGGATGGAATTTTTTTTCCAATGCACCATTGGCCAGATGTATCTGGGTTCCTTTTTCACCTTTCCCTGAAGCATCAGAGATTGGCAACAAGACCCAGGTGAGGTAAACCAATGCTCTGAAGTGGTTCAGAGAATCCTTTTTCTATATGCCTGGCTGGTAGGTTTTGCTCACTTGCTCAGGGTCAGACTGATCACCAGATTTGGGGTTGGGTAAGAATTTTCCCCCGGTGCAGAGATGCTGGGATCATACTGGCATCTCTCACCTAATCAATTCCCAGCCATGGCAGGGGCCCGTTGGTCTCTCCTGTTCTCTTCTCTGACTCACAACAGTTTAGTCTCTTAAGCGCTGAAAGGTTTTAGTTTAATTAAAGTAATTAGGCTCAATATAGCGGTATTTGAGTGAGATTCGTCGCCTGTGATATACAGGAGGTCAGGCTAGACGATCTAATTGTCCTCTCTGGCCCTAAACTCTATGAAATTCTGGATGTTCACGGGGTCTAAGTGAGTTAGGCACCCAGATCCTGTTGATTCTGTGGGGCAGGGACCATCTCTCTGTTCTGTGTTTGTACTGCGCCTAGCACTGTGGTTCCTTGTCCATGACTGGGGCTGCTAGGTGCTACGACGATACAAATAATACTAATGGAATTGGGGTAGCTTACTCCTTAATTCTCTAATGAAAACCCCTCAGAGATCTCCCTTTGCTCTGGGTGGGATTTGAGGCCCAAATTCTTACAGTTGTCAAGACGTAACTCTATGCAACATTGCAACACCTAACTGATTTAGGTACCTAGGTCTCAAGCCCAGAAGTGACACAAGCACAGGGGACCCTATGTCTTACTGGAACCTGATGGGGGATTGTGCTACTGAATCACGCTGGGGCTTGGGAAAATCTCCCACTTGGTTCCTGGGCCCTCAGCTCCCACTGCCCAGAACCAATGGAATGATTTCAGTATGTCTGGGTGGGGTAGGGCCACAAGGGCAGAAAGGACACAGGATTCTCCCCGGTGTGGGTTCGCTCATGTCTCTTGTGGTGGGAACTGCGGCTGAAGCTTTTCCCGCAGTAAGTGCATATGTAGGGTTTCTCTCCTGTGTGGATCCGGTGGTGCTGGGTCAGAGTGGATTTGTCAGTGAAGCTTTTCCCGCAGTCAGAGCACGTGTAGGGCTTCTCTCCCGTGTGGATCCTCTGGTGTCGGATCAGGTTTGAGCTGACATTGAATCTTTTTCCGCAGTCAGGACACTCGTAGGGTTTTTCTCCTGTGTGGATCCTCATGTGTTTGACCAGGTCCGAGTTCTGGCTGAAGCTTTGCCAGCACTCGGCACACGTGTTGGGGATCTCGATGGTCGGGGTTTTCTTCTTAGACACTTTAGTTTCTTTCACCTTCCCAATAGTGGCACTTTCCCAGTGTATGCATTTGTCCTGTCTCTTCCCTGGAGGGCTCCTCAGATGCCTCTTGTGGTGGGAGCTGCGGCTGAAGCTCTTCCCACAGTCGATGCATTTATAAGGCTTCTCACCCGTATGGACGCGTTGGTGCTGGGTCAGGGTGGACTTGTCTGTGAAGCTTTTCCCGCAATCAGTGCAGGGATAGGGCTTCACCCCCGTGTGGGTTCTCTGGTGTCGACTCAGGTTTGAGCTGACGCTGAAGCTCTTCCCGCAGTCGATGCATTTATAGGGTTTCTCCCCCGTGTGGGTTCTCTGATGGTTCATAAGGTCTGAGTTCTGGGTGAAGCTTTTCCCACACTCGATGCAGATGTTGGGCCTCTCCCCTGCATATGCTCTCTGGCAGACGATGGTGTCTTTGCTCTTCCTCACAGCTCTCCCGCGGATGCCTGATTTACCCTCTCTCTGCACAAGAGAGCTCTTCTGTAGCTTGTCCGACTTCCTCTGATTCTTGAGGGACTTTTTCTGGTTCAGTCCCTGTGAACCATTTCCTCTGGATCGCTTCGGAGGCATCTTGTCATGAGTTGCTTTTTACCAGCACATGCGAATGAAGATGTTTCCTGCTTGCACTCACCTGCTGAGACAGAGACAAAGTCATTCCTTGTGCGGGGGGGGGGGGGAGGGGCGGGGAGAGGAAGGAAAGGACCTCAGAGAGGGAAGGGCAAAAGCTGCACCATAATGCAAGTATCGGTTGATAATTCATGCTAGAATTCATTCCAGTGCAGATCTGGCCCCTCTCACCCAGACTCAAACCACTGACACATTTTTAACCTGGCTCCACAGTCACAGTCCCTGAAACAGACACTGAAAAAGAATCAAAGGAGCCGCTTTGGGGGGGGGGGGTCCCCCTGCCACTGTCCTCAGGGCGGCACATCGCCCCAGCAGCGCGGGGACCAGGCAGAGGCAGGAACTGGCTTTTCCTCTCCCTGCGCCTCCCCTTGTCCCAGGGAAGTCAATCTGCCCGGGGTGCTGCAGGGAATGGGGATGGGCAGGGCTGGGAGCCGGGAACCTCGCTCCCCACTGATTGCTCCTGCTGCCCCTGCCAGTCTCTGCCCCTGTCTCCCTCCTACCCCCTCCCCTACCCTCCCCTCCCCTCGGGCTGGGAGACTCGGTCCCTGGCCCGGCCCGGGGCGGTCGCTCCCCCAGCGCTGGCTCGGCTCCTGCAGGCGCTCAGTGGGGCAGAGCCGGGGGGGGGGGTCAGGGAGGGCAGCAGCTCCGGGACTCGCAGACCCCCCCCCCGGGAGCAGAGCTGGGGCGAGGAGGGGCCGTTGGTGCGGAGTCACTTTCCTGCCCGGCCCCAGCCCTTCCCCCGGGTCTCTCCCCTCACCTGCAGGCTCCGGCTCAGGGGCTGGTGTCGGCCCCCGGAGAAAGTCCCCCCGGCTGGGCCCAGAGGGGCGCTAGGGAAGGGCTCTCCCGGCTGGGGAGCAGCAGCGGCTCAGGGCAGGGTTTCGGGTCACAGCTATGGAGGCCGCGCAGCAGCTGACCCAGGAAGCTCCGCCCCAGCCCGCTGAGCAGAGGGACCAAGAGCGCGGAGCGAGCGCCCGGCCCGCCCAAGCAAGCGGCAGAGCCACCTGGCGGCCAGCGCTGAGGAAATCGCCCCCGCCCGCAACACCGCAAGTTCGGGATCAGAGCCGGATCCGTCTGTCCCGCTTTACATGGGCTGTGGACCAGAAACACACGGACACCCCCAGCCAGTACAGGAGGAGGCGTGTCGGCGCGGGGACTCGGTTCTGCAGCCACCCAAACAGGGGTGCACAGTGCTGGGGCAGGAGTGTCCATCCCGGTCATCTGGCTGCCTGTATAGCCCAGAGGCTCTGGTAGCATGGGAAAGACTCTTCCTGGCTGCCCCAGGTGTGAGCTGAGCTGCACAGATGCTCAGGAAAGGCCTAGTGCCAGTGGTGCAGGACTCCTACCCTGCCCCTAACGAAGGAAGGAAAACACACCCTTTTGGGGGCTCACACTCACAAATGTAAGGCTGAGGGTGCGTCCTGGTGTTTGAACTGTCAGCAGAGGGTGGGCCTCCTGCAATAGCACTCCCAATGTGGGCCTGGTGCAGATGTCAGTGATCACACCAGGACAAAGGCACCATATCCTGACACTGCCCGTCGTTCTCTAGGCTTTTGTTCTTGTGGATCCCGCACTCAGTTCTCATGCAGGTGAGAGCAGTTTCTTTTGGCCAGCGGTGTCTGCAGGAGCTGTGCTGTTCCCAGGGGCCCCAGTCCAGGGCAGAGCAGGCCCACCTGCCCCTCAGTTCTTTCTGACCCTCTCAGCAATGGGACAGAACTTGAGCAGGATCCATCTGTTTCCCCACCACACTTTGTCCTTCACATCGTTTATAGTTAGCTTAATTAGGGACTTTGTTGGTTTAATTAGGTTTTTTTTATGCCATTGGCAAGAGAACACAAACAGTTGCCCCTCCTCCCCCTGCATGATATTTTAAGGTTTTTTTGTGCATACTGGGGGCTTCTCAGTGCTGAAATCTTCCGGCTAAGTCCCCAGGCTGTAAATTTTGCCCTCTGCCCGGTGCCAGTTCACGATGGGCACTCCAGGTGATGTTTTTATCCAGGGGAAGGGAATATCCAGACCACTTCTCCATCCGCTGCTCCTTTTCTACGTGGACCCAGAAGGTGCGAGGTGCCCATCTGATGTTATTCATATCGGTGCACTCCACGGAGCGGGCTTCAGACCCAAACATCAAGGGTGTCAGGGGGCCACCCCTCTGAGAAACCCCACTCAGCCAGCGCCCCATTGAGCCAGGATGCCTCCCTGAGAGCTCAAGCCTCTTCTCTACTGAATGGCCCCTGTTGTTGATAGCTGAGAAGGCTGCACAGGCCTCCTTGATCCAGGCCTCAACTGCTACTGACCCAGCTAGGCAGGCGCATTGCTTCAAGGTCACCTCCTGCAGTGCCTACGAGACAAATGTCTCTGACTCATCTCTGGATTCTCAGTGCTCTACTGACACCTCAGCACTGACTGTGCACTGGTGCCCTCAGTACTGACCCAGCCACTGAGCAGTCTTGTCCAGTACCAACACTTCGGCATTCATTGTGCACTGGGTTCCCTTGGTACCCACCTGGCCACTGACCAGCCCTTGTCTGGCACCAACACCTTGGCACTGATACTCTCGGTACTGACACACTTGGTGCCTATGTTGTTGGGACAGATGCTAGTGGCACCAGTTGTTACAGCACTGACCCCATTGAGATCCATTGCCTACATAGCACCAGGGAGCACCCTGTGACTCTGGAACCGATATCACTGAATCCTTCAATAATGCTCACCCATTATTTCCCAGCTCCAGAGACCTCCTTACCACATACTAAATCTTCCTACCTGGTACCATCTGGCTCCCCCTGCCCTGCTACACAGCTAGTAACCCCTTCCTGAGGGCACCTAAGGCACCAGAGGAGGTAGCACCAACATTTGAGGATGTTTATTCTTACACATCCTCTCCAGCATCAAATCCTAATGGGGAACCATCCACCAAAGCATAAGAGGCTTTAGTCATTTAAGGAGCACACTCCATAGTTCCCTACCCAGAGGCTATTGGTTCCTCACCCTTACAGCTGGCCTTTCTCGGCCCATGGAAAAGCAATCTCACCTATGCAGGCCACCACCACCTGTGCTGAGAGCCTCTCCCCTGGTCACCCAGGCACAGCCACCAGAACTGGAGGGCCAGGGCGATCTGGGAAATCCTGCAGAGCAGCTGATCCCTGATGCTCTTTCTTCCTCCTCCCCTGATGGGGCTGTGAATCTGGCAATGACATTTTCTCCTCCAGGTGACGCCAAGATCTTCCTGGGTCTCCTGGGCAGACCTCTCTCGACACCCCCTTGAAGTGGTTCACAAATGATTTGCTATTCTCCACTGCTCTATGCCTGGCACATTTGCAATGTCTGTTAGTGAAGGAGTCCTGGACCCTGACAATGGTTTAGAGCAGACTCCTGCCTCTGTCCCTGCCATGTCAAAGGGGGCTGACTGATGCTACCTGGTCCCGCCAAGGAGCTTTGATTGTTTCTACACACACTGAGCTGGGCTTCCTTAGGGTGGCAGCTGTTCATGAGATGTCAACACACCAAGGGTGTCCTAAGATGACACTGAAGGAGGAGAGGTCAATGGCAGGAGGGTATTTGGGGGTCTGTGGCAGGGGGCTAAGAGCTAGGGGAAGGAATTATTTGGGATCTATGGTGGGGGGTTAGGGGCTGTAGGAGGGGGTTACTTGGGGTCTATGGCAGGGGGTTATTTGGGGTTTATGGCAGGGGGCTAGAGGCTGTGGGAGGGGGTTATTTGGGGGTCTATGGCAAGGGTTAGAGGCTATTGGAGGGGGTTATTTGGCATGTGTGGTGGGTGGGGTTAGAGGCTGTGGGAAGGGGTTATTTGGGGGTCTATAGTGGAGGGTTGGTGGCTAGGGGAGGGGGTTACTTGGGGGACTATGACAGGGGGGTTAAGGGCTGTGGGTGGGGGGTTATTTGGGGTCTATGGTGGGGGGTTGGAGGGTGATTGGAGGGGGGCTGGGACTGCAGCGATCCGTTGGCTGCAGCTGGCTCTGCCTGTGTCTGTGTCTGTCTTCCTCCACCACAGCTCCCTTTCTCCTCTCTTCCCTCGCACTGCTCAGTCCTCGCCCTCCCTCCCTTGCAGGCACCAGCAGGGTGGACCAGAGCTGACTCACTGGGCGCTGGCTGCACTGGGGATGGACTCTGCCTGCAGCACCATGCCAGGGCCTCATGGCCTCACCTCACTGCTGTGGCCAGGTTCCAGGGACTCTCCATGCTTCTCTTGTAGATCTCGGCTATGCACAAGGGCAGTGTGGGGGGGGGGGGGGCTCAGATCTGGGGGTTGGGGGGTGGTGGGTCCCCTTTAGCCCAATCCACCCAAGATCCCGCCAACCAACATAGTTTTATGGAATTGGGCCAGATCCAGCATCCCTGTGCCTGACAGCCTGGGTGGTGGCTGGTTAACATCTACCACCAGAAGCTGCTCAGCTGATGTTCCAATATTTTAGACAAGCCCTAGGGCTCCAGTCCTGCACCCTCTTTAAGCACATACATATCTTGACTCTTGTGAGAAGCCCCATGGGATAAACTGGCCTGCTCCCCTGTGTAAAGTGACTTGTGTTACAGAGAATTCACCATTTACATTAGTTTAAACTTGCATGTCACCCATGCTTCAGAGGAAGGCAAAAAAAACCCAGGGTCTTTGCCAATCTGACTCAGGGGAAAATTCCTTCACGACTCCAAATATAGTGATCAGTTAGACCCTGAGCTTGTGAGACGACCAGCAGGAGGTGCCCTGGTGAGTCTACGCCTGGTTACAAAGTGGTGGAGAATGCAGGCATGAGCGGTCTGCCCCTGATACAAAGGGCAAGGGCACGGACTGTGGGACGATTGCCCGAATCAGAATGCATCCGATGAAGTGAGCTATAGCTCACGAAAGCTTATGCTCAAATAAATTTGTTAGTTTTTAAGGTGCCACAAGTACTCCTTCTCTTTTTGCGAATCAGAAAGGAGAACTTGAAGGTGGAGAAGCAGGGACAATGTATCCCGGGTCTTCTACGGGGAGTCCCCGGGTGTTGTCCCTGGGTGGGGCTCGGTGTCAGCGGCCCAGTGGAAGGGGGCTGACAGCCTGAAGGGGGACCGGGAGACCCAGGATTGATTATGGGAGGTGCAGTGGGCCTCCAAGGACAGATGGCCCAGCTGGTGGGTGAACAGTGGGCCTTGCGGAAGCTCCTCCGGCGCGTGTTCAGGAGGAACCGCCGAGGCCAGAGGGAGGAGCCCGGCGCTAGGGCCAGGAGGCCCGGTGCAGAAACAAGGACTTGTTACGCCTGTGCCAGGCGTGGGCACATAGGACAGGACTGTCCCTACGGGGCTGGGGGCGGGATGCCTCAACCTGGGACAGGACGGCGGCAGTTCCCTCAAGCCGTCCGCTGGGTAAAGGAACCCAGGCAGCTCCGGGCATGTTGGTACTGTGGGCAGTGGGGACACCTTTGGTGAGAGTGCCCTGGCCGAAGGAACACGACCCAGGGCAACCCAGGAAGGGCTGGCCCAGCAAGGGACAACGGGAAGAAGCAGGAGGCCCGGGCAACACAGAGGCGGGGAACCTGTTTGTGTTGCCGGGAGCCGGGACACCTACAGAAAGACTGCCCACTAGGGCAAACGCAGCTGGAGGTGGTTGAGAGAGTGGCTAACCAGCCAGTGGGCCACCCAGGGGAGGTGGCGAAGACCGCAACCAGGACGGCGGGGATCCTGCGACCAGCCGGGACCCAGACCGTCACCGGGGAGGTCTGTGACAGGGAAGCCCAAACGGACTGGGCCCAGCAGGAGGCTGGGACCCAGGTTGGGGTAGGACAGGGAATAGCGGACCCAGACAGATAGAGAAGAGGCTCTGGGGGACCTGGACCTAAGGGCACGACTTGGGGCTGCGGAACGGGCCTGCCAGAGGGCAGAGACTCAGGTCCGGGAGATGGCCCAGGCCTGGGAGGCCTCAGAGAGAATCATAGAATCATAGAATATCAGAGTTGGAAGGGACCTCTGGAGGTCATCTAGTCCAACCCCCTGCCCAGAGCAGCACCAATCCCCAACTAAATCATCCCAGCCAGGGCTTTGTCAAGCCTGACCTTAAAAACTTCTAAGGAAGGGGATTCCACCACCTCCCTAGGTAGCGCATTCCAGTGTTTCACCACCCTCCTAGTGAAAAAGTTTTTCCTAATATCCAACCTAAATCTCCCCCACTGCAACTTGAGACCATTACTCCTTGTTCTGTCATCTGCTACTACTGAGAACAGTCTAGAGCCATCCTCTTTGGAACCCCCTTTCAGGTAGTTGAAAGCAACTATCAAATCCCCCCTCATTCTTCTCTTCCGTAGATTAAACAATCTCAGTTCCCTCAGCCTCTCCTCATAAAGTCATGCGTTACAGACCCCTAATCATTTTTGTTGCCCTTCGCTGGACTCTCTCCAATTTATCCACATCCGTCTTGTAGTGTGGGGCCCAAAACTGGACACAGTACTCCAGATGAGGCCTCACCAATGTCGAATAGAGGGGAATGATCACGTCCTTCGATCTGCTGGCAATGCCCCTACTTATACACCCCAAAATGCCATCGGCCTTCTTGGAAACAAGGGCACACTGTTGACTCATATCCAGCTTCTTGTCCACTGTCACCCCTAGGGTCCTTTTCTGCAGAACTGCTGCCTAGCCATTCGGTCCCTAGTCTATAGTGGTGCATTGGATTCTTCCGTCCTAAGTGCAGGACTCTGCACTTGTCCTTGTTGAACCTCATCAGATTTCTTTTGGCCCAATCCTCCAATTTGTCTAGGTCCCTCTGTATCCTATCCCTACCCTCCAGCGTATCTACCACTCCTCCCAGTTTAGTGTCATCTGCAAACTTGCTGAGGGTGCAATCCACACCATCCTCCAGATCATTAATGAAGATATTGAACAAAACTGGCCCCAGGACCGACCCTTAGGGCACTCCGCTAGATACCGGCTGCCAACTACACATGGAACCATTGATCACTACCACTTTCCCTTGGTGAATCCATGCTGACTGTTCCTGATCACTTTCCTGTCCTCTAAGTGCTTCAGAACTGATTCCTTGAGGACCTGCTCCATGATTTTTCCGGAGACTGAGGTGAGGCTGACTGGCCTGTAGTTCCCAGGATCCTCCTTCTTCCCTTTTTTAAAGATTGGCACTACATTAGCCTTTTTCCAGTCTTCTGGGACTTCCCCTGATCGCCATGAGTTTTCAAAGATAATGGCCAATGGCTCTGCAATCACATCCGCCAATTCCTTCAGCACTCTCAGATGCAACGCATCCGGCCCCATGGACTTGTGCACGTCTAGCTTTTCTAAATAGTCCCAAACCACTTCTTCCTTCACAGAGGGCTGGCCACCTCCTCCCCATGTTGTGCTGCCAAGTGCAGTCGTCTGGGAGCTGACCTTGTTCGTGAAGACAGAGGCAAAAAAAGCATTGAGTACATTAGCTTTTTCCACATCCTCTGTCACTAGGTTGCCTCCCTCATTCAGTAAGGGGCCCACACTTTCCTTGGCTTTCTTCTTGTTGCCAACATACCTGAAGAAACCCTTCTTGTTACTCTTAACATCTCTCGCTAGCTGCAACTCCAGGTGTGATTTAGCCTTCCTGATTTCACTCCTACATGCCCGAGCAATATTTTTATACTCATCCCTGGTCATTTGTCCAACCTGTCACTTCTTGTAAGCCTCTTTTTTGTGTTTAAGATCAGCAAGGATTTCACTGTTAAGCCAAGCTGGTCGCCTGCCATATTTACTATTCTTTCTACACATCGGGATGGTTTGTCCCTGTAACCACAATAAGGATTCTTTAAAATACAGCCAGCTCTCCTGGACTCCTTTCCCCGTCATGTTATTCTCCCAGGGGATTCTGCCCATCAGTTCCCGGAGGGAGTCAAAGTCTGCTTTTCTGAAGTCCAGGGCCGATATTCTGCTGCTTTCCTTTCTTCCTTGTGTCAGGATCCTGAACTCGACCATCTCATGGTCATTGCCTCCCAGGTTCCCATCCACTTTTGCTTCCCCTACTAATTCTTCCCGGTATGTGAGCAGCAGGTCAAGAAGAGCTCTGCCCCTAGTTGGTTCCTCCAGCACTTGCACCAGGAAATTGTCCCCTACATTTTCCAAAAACTTCCTGGATTGTCTGTGCACGAGAACTACGGCGTGTGATCTAGTAGCTTCTGCGAGTTGCTGGAAGAAAGCCTTGTCCACCTCATCCCCCTGGTCTGGTGATCTATAGCAGACTCCCACCACAACATCACCCTTGTTGCTCACGCTTCTAAACTTAATCCAGAGACTCTGAGGTTTTTCTGTAATTTCATACTTGAGCTCTGAGCAGTCATACTGCTCCCTTACATACAGTGCAACTCCCCCACCTTTTCTGGCTTCCCTGTCCTTCCTGAACAGTTTATACCCATCCGTGACAGTACTCCAGTCATGCAAGTTATCTCACCAAATCTCTGTTATTCCAATCACATCATAATTCCCTTACTTTGCCAGGACCTCCAGTTCTCCCTGCTTGTTTCCCAGGCTTTGTGCATTTGTATATAGGCACTTGAGATAACCCGCTGATCGTCCCTCATTCTCAGTATGAGGCAGGAGCCCTCCCCTCTCACACGCTCCTGCTCGTGCTTCCTCCTGGTATCCCACTTCCCCACCTACCTCAGGGCTTTGGTCTCCTTTCCCCGGTGAACTTAGAGTAAAGCCCTCCTCACTAGGTTAGCCAGCCTGCTCGCGAAGATGCTCTTCCCTCTTTTGTTAGGTGGAGCCCGTCTCTGCCTAGCACTCCTCCTTCTTGGAACACCATCCCATGGTCAAAGAATCCAAAGCCTTCTCTCCGACATCACCTGCATAGCCATTCATTGACTTCCACGATTCGACGATCCCTACCCTGGTCTTTTCCTTCCACGGAGAAGGTGTGCGAGCCTGGAGGGGCAACCCGGCTGAGAGGCCTCCCTTCCCCCAGGCATGGGGGTTTTGAGGTGGGGGTGTAGCGGGGTGGACACCTGCTCGGGCCCAGAAGGGTTTAAGATAGCCCTGGGAGAGGGCTGGGGCAGGGGAAGAGCTGGGCTGATTGGCAGAACAGCCGCAGATCGGGGCCACGCCCCAAACATACCCAGTGGGCCTTATGAAAGCCAGGGAAGCCAGGAGCAGAAGAGACACTCTCTCTAGCTTCTGAGGGGGAGGGACCTGGCTACAGGGACCTAAGCAGAGTACCTAGATTGGAGCAGGGCTGGGGAAGGGCCTGAGGAGCTGGGGAGCTCCAGCCAGGAAAGCCCCAGGCTGCGGCCTAACATTAGGCCCAGCAGGTACAGGGGTTGCAGGGGACAGTCCAAGGTTAGACAGAGGCAGCAGGTCCAAACCCAACCTTGCCTGTGATGAGTGGCTCATACTGCAATCTGCCCCAGGGCATGGGGGCTAGCTGGTGACTGGCAGGAGCCTACGACTAAGGCAAGGTAGGGATAGTGGGTGGGGGGTTCCCCTGGGAGCGGGAGACCCAGAACTGTGGAGTATTTCTAGGGGGCAGCACCCAGTGAAAGGGACACCGGGGTCCTGGGAGGGACATGGGAGCCAGCAGCAAGGCAAGATGCTGGCCTGAAGAGGGTGCTCCGGAGGCTGGAATGCTAATTCCCTGAGACGACCAGCAGGAGGTGCCGCTGGTGAGTCTCCGGTTACACTCCCCTTTAACTAATTTCTTACCCACCTTTCAGTTCTCATATTAATCCCCATCTTCTCCAATTTAACTAGTAATTCCCATGTGAAACTGTATCAGATGCCTTACTGCCATCCAGATAGATTAGATCTACTGCATTTTCTTTGTCTAAAAAATCAGTTATCTTCTCAAAGAAATCAGGTTGGTCTGGCACCAGCATTACCTCTGTGTTACAGATGGAGATGCTGCGGCACCATGTAGAGAGGTGAACTGGCTGGTTCTGCAGGCTTGTCCATTCAGCAAGCACTGAGGTGAAGCCTGAGTTCTAACCTGGCATCTTGCACTCAAGTGACTGTAGCGCTCTGCTTGCTTGGCTGAAAATCAGGGGTGATGCTTCAGAGCGGAACTTTGAGGCTCAGCTAAACAGCTTGTAAGGTTTTATTACAGCCCGTCAGAAGTAGGAAGGAGCTAACCACCTCAGGGCCTCTGCCTATCCATTGGCCACACAGCGTTCAGCAGCATCAGGAGCCGTTTAAAAAGAAGCCCTTTGCATGTCCCCATGAACTCAACTGAGCAGTGTAACCTGCGTTCATTCTGTTACATATCTTCTGCTGTGCTCGAGCCCACAGGTAACGGGTCTACGACAGGGTGGTGTTAGGCCCATAGCTCACGCTGTGTATGGTCATATTTTTAGCTCTGGAGGCCCACGGTTCAATCCCTGGTGGCGACCAAGATGGCTCTGTTTACAAAATGTACAATCTGCCTCAGAAAAATCCTCCATATCTTTTGGCCCAGAAGCTCAGTGGTTTGAGCATTGGCCTGCTAAACCCAGGGTTGTGAGTTCAATCCTTGAGGGGGCCATTTAGGGATGTGGGGCAAAAATTGGGGATTGGTCCTGCTTTGAGCAGGGGGTTGGACTAGATGATCTCCTGAGGTCCCTTCCAACCCTGATATTCTATGATATTCTATTCTAATCTCAAACCAAGATCTATTGACACAGTGCAGCCAAGAGGATCTGAGTACCATCATTGCCAGGAGGCATTGGACATGGATCGGTCACATGCTTCGGATGGAAACTGATTCCATCACCAGAGTAGCAATAAGATGGACACCTGAAGGCAAGTGAAAATGAGGCCGCCCAAAAACAACATGGCGAAGAGCTGTGGAAGCCGAGCTGAAAAACCTGGGGTACAACTGGGGAGCCACTGAAAGGCTTGCCAGAAAGAGACAGAAGTGGAGGAGCTTCATCACTGCCCTATATGCCAGAGACGTAATAGGAACATGATGATGATGCATCCAACTACTCATGCCAATGCACTGACCTGGTGCATAGGACTGTAGCTAGTTCCAGAGAATTGATGGGGCCAGGTTCATTGTATACTTGGTTTTAATGCAATGTTCTGCAAAATAAGAAAAGTGTGGGGAAACTAGCCACATTTCATATTGGAGCTGGGCACCATTTTTTTTTCAAATGGATTTTTTTTTTCCATACAAAAATTGCCTTTTTTCTCAACTGAAATTTTTCATGAAAAATTTTCAACATCAACGTTTTTCATTTTCTATGCAAAAAATGAAACACGATGATATTTTTATTGAAAATACTAGTGAAAACATCATAATGATAAGGCTTTTTTTTTTAAAATGAAAACCCAGTTTTCGGTAAACAAAACATTTCAATAAATTTTTGCTAAAAAAAGTATTAAAAAAATTGCAAAAAAATTCACTAAAAGAAAAAAGTCAATTTCAAGTCCTTTAAAATGAAAACAACATAGACATTTAGTCATTTTTGACAAAACTAGTTTTCCTTTTCTTGGCCAACTCTGTTTCAGATGTTCGTTGGTTCTCTCTCTCTGTCTCTCTCCTTTTAGTTGTCCCACATTAACAAAAAGCCACAACAATTGTTTTTGAAACAGTGGGGAAAATGTATTTTTTTTTCACCCTTGCATAACTCCAAAGTAGTTGAACGGATCCAGCTAAAACTTAAAAAAAAAAACCCAAACCAAAAAAACCCAGGGAGATGCAAAGCTTTGAAAATGTCAAAAGCTACTTGTGTTGCAGTGGTTATAATGGAAACTTAATAAAGGATTACAATCCTAACTACAGTGGCTGCAGCCAGACTTCACAATTTTTAACTACTATCATTAATAATAAACATTTATATAGCACCATAACACAGCATGGTGCTTTAGAGATTAAAAACTATATATGCTTCCTGCCCCAAAGAGTTTACAATCTATGGGCTTGATTTTAACAGTCCCATTGACTTTTTAACAGCACAGGATTAGGACCTATTTGAGCCATACCTAGGACATGAAGATAGTCACAGTAAGAAGGCAGGGAACAGAAGGATGGGCATTAAGACAAATATAAAAGAATAACATGATCACATAATAACAATACCCACTCGTATACACGCTTATATTTCTAAGTAGAGACCAGGGTAGGAAAGAACAGCTCAGGGTGTAGGAGTTGCTAGTTTGACATGTGGTGGTGACATCAACATGATACATTGAATTTATTGTGCATTCTGCCCACAAATCCATCTAACAGTCGAACCCCCGGATGCCTCAGGATGCCAGAGAAACATGTCCCTCTTTCCTCGCGGAGTTGAATTTCCTCCCAGTTTCACTGAATGGGCAACAGTCTCCTCCTGTACCGAGGAGACTGGGGAAGGAGCTCGTTGACTTTGGACTTTGTTTTACTTTGCTAACAACTGTTCCTGGCCAGAATTCAGAGCTTCCCAGTGGTTCTAGCCCTGGACTGTTCCCATTATTACTCTTCATAATTGAGCCCCAGCAATGGCCCAGGACCCCATTGTGCTAGGTGCTCTACAGACACAGAACAAAAAGACAGTCTCTGACCCATGTGAACTGACAATATGAGCTATCCCAAGGAATTGGACTTTAAAATCATGGCAGTAGGATGTAGGAACAAGCTGTTTACAGAGAGTTTTAAAAGTAAGATGTATTAACGCAGCTTTCCTGTCCTAGTGAGCCTTGCACAGTTACTCTCAAGGTACTAAGGCAGCCTAGTTTTAAAGGCAGAGGGATATGAAAAATAGCATTCATACAATCGTTTACAAGACTGTTTTTAAGAGCAATATAAGTCAAAAGACAGGTCTTTTGTGTTACAATTAAGATATTATTTACAAAAACATAAGAACTGGAGACTGATAAAAGTAGATTTCTCCCCAGTAGAAAATCCATATAAGGAAATTACAAGATAATCAGATCTCTGGTTAAATGAAAACAAAATCAAATAGCGACATTGTCTGAACTAGTTCCTACATAGTTACAGAGACATGATAATGGGAGATTAGATTGGGGAAAGGAAATGACCTAGCAAATTTCCCTAGATAATTGGAAGGCTATAATGCTGTGCTACTAGAAATAGAGCATGCTTCTCCTTCTGTAGAAATGATATTTTCACACAAAACAATACAAAACAAAACAGAGACAGAGTTCTGATCCAAACGCTGGAGGGGACACCAGAATGTAGGGGAGTGTCTCTGTATCATCTGGGATCGCCTCAAGTCAAAAAGCTTCTGGTCCGATGTTGGAGAATTGATGCACAAGTTATTTCAGAAACACATTCCCAAAATCTCTAACACTCTGGTGTCAAGGAAAGGTTCAGGGTTGCTGAAATGACACAAAGGCAGGAGCCTATTTAAGATTCTTGTCACTGCTGCCAAGGGGTGCAGAACAAAATGGTGTCTGTGGAAAGAGGAATGATCAGAAGAGCCATGGAGAGTCTCACTGTCCGTGTGAGATTATCCGTGAACTCTCCAAGGGAAGATGGGGCAAATGGGTTGAACTGATGAAAAAAGAAAATTGATATAACTTTTACCAAAGCAATTTGTCTGCCTACTGAAATGCAGAATGTGTTCTGTCTCTGCTCGGCTGTATTCCTTCACCTTTTGTATCAGTCACCCTAAAACAGTGCCCCTTTGGAAAGCCCAGCCACGACATGTATCCCACACCACAGCATTGTATGTTCTGCACTCTCTCTCTCTCGGTGAGAGGAACCTACTTCTAACAAAACCATATTTTCCACAGCTTGATTTCCTTATAAGCAGTTTCATTATCACTCGCCATGAGAGAGAGCCAAAGAAGTCTGCACAGAGAAGATGCTTCTGCAGACAGTGATGTGAACTCCGGTGGCTCCCAGAGAAAACCTCTCCTATGGGCAGGCTATTCCATAACTGCCCACTGCACAGTTTCTGGCACCTTCCTGTTAAGTGTCTAGTTCTGGCCACTGTTGGAGATGGGAGACCGAGCTGGAGGGACCAGGTGTAAGAGCCAGTCTGACAATTCCTGTTCTGATGTCTTCAGCTCAGTAGCTCTTGCAGCCCCCACAAGCTGGAGTTTTGTTGCAATACAGGCCAAGTTTCATTAGACACATGTGCCTTTCCAGTGCATTCAACTATACTTCACCTGTGTATTTTATTTTGACCCAAAATAATGAATAGCATCTTTAATTAGACTAAAGCAGACTGAGTAGTGTAAAAACCAGGCGAACAGTTCCTCGAACTTTGAAGACCAGCTTTCAAATTGTTTTGTTCATGCCCTGTTATTTGTGAACAGTTCTCCAAATAGAGCTTTGCCCAAACCAGTGTTCATAGCCAGAAGCCTTTAGCTGAGATTTGTTCGAGGAACGAACAAAATTTGTTTTGCAATGAAATAAAATGAATAGTGGATGGAAGCAGTTTATAAAAGTCAAGTCAGTCTGCCAATCAGGGAGCAGAATCTGTACCACGGGATATTCCATACCTCTATATTGAAACACTGTGGAGGTACTCATACACTATGGTGACAAGGGCCATAGACAGATAGATGATCCAGACAGACAAATGGCACAGCTCAAAGCAGGAAATCACAACTACTGAATAACTGATGGAAAACTTCTACATTTTGCGAACAATCCCAATTTCAAATATGTTCATAAAAACTACTCTAACCATTTCAAATAATAAACATTTTCTTAGAAATTGTCACCCGGTGGCAGAGAATTTGCTCACAGAGAAAACAGCTAACTCTGCAGAACCGCTGCTTTCAGCCAGTTCTGTGAAGTATCAGCCTCCTTCCCGCACTGCTGGCCAGCAGTTCTGCTAAACGCTGCACAGCCCCGAAGCCCAGCACTTTGGACAGAACACAAAGGAGAGCCCTGTATCCACCTGGAAATGCTGCAGGCGTTTTTGGGGGACAGAAGCTGATAGTGCCAATCCTTCCAAGAGTGCTGCTCACCAGGGTCATTCTGCAGCCCAGTGAGCTCCAGATGCATAGCGCCCCTTCCTGCATGCTGAGGTTCTAGGCGCCACACAGTCTCAGCAAATGGACTCCCTGCGGCTCTGCCCTCCTCAGACTGGCCCTGCCATGTGTTGGTGGATCTGCTTAGGCTGAAAGGAGCTCTGCTGTAGCTGCTCCTAGCCTAGGCCAATAGAGATGTGCTGGGCAAGCCCAGAGAGGGACCATCACAGGTAATGTCTGAGTGGGCAGCTGCCACCACTCATCTTGCATCACTGCAGGTTTCTTATGAAGAAAAGCAAATGCTCCCAAAGGGGCTACAAATGCCCAGTCAAAAGTCAGGGCCAGAGTCTGGCTAGGACATGCCCAGGCCTCTAAGGCTGCATGATGTCAGGGAAGCCTTGATTTGTCTTTATCCCTCTGCTCTGGAGACACTGCCAAGGAGGAGACATGCAGCCCAGCCGGGAGGGTCCATGCACCCAGCCTCCCTGGGAGAAGTTGCTCTACCTCTGAGCAGCCTCCCACACACCCCCTGGGCTCCAGGACTCTGCTGGTGCAGCTGTGAGTCCCCTGAACTGACCCAAGCTCCAGGGGAGGAACAGACTCTGGAGACTGAGGCCCAGGTAGTCGGAGCCAGGGGAGCAGAACCACGGCAGCGCCCAGCTCTCCATTCTGGGGCAGAGATGTCAATTAATGGGCTGGTTGTGATGTGGGGAGCAGGGTAACAATGGATGGACTGAAGGGAATGTAACCCACCCCTGGGCACTTTGCCTCCAGCTGCAGAACCAGGGAATCGCCAGCTCCTGGCTCTTGCCTCTCATCAGCTCAGCTCCAACACCAAGACAAACTGGAGCTGGGGGTGATGTTTGGTTTAAAGGTTTTGTTAATGACAATCCATGTTCTGTGTGTCACGGATGAGCTGGGGGGGCCAGCACAGAGAGACAGTGACATTAACTGGGGGGAGGGGCTATTTACACAGGAAAGCAGGAGCGACAACCCCCCTTTTCTAAATGTATCAGCCCATGGGGATCTGCTGGATCCGTGTCGGATCCAACCAACTGTATGAGAGAGAGATGGGGGATCAGTGCTGGGGAGAGGAGCCAGGCTCAGCGGTCCTGTGTGATGCACAGCACTGGTAGTGCAGTCCACACTGTGCGCGCACACACACACACACCTGCATGCTCTCTCTCTCTCACCCCCACACACCTGCACACTCACAAGCAGACACACAACTCACACTCGTTCACACACGTGCGCTGCACATACACATGTATATGCACACACGCATGCATATACACACACAAACCACTCTCACACACATGCATACACGCACACACACACACACACTCTTACGCTCACACACACAACCACTCATTCTCTTTCTCTCTCTCACACACACACATACACACTCTCTCTCTTCTCTCCTGGTCTGCAGGAATCGGTTCCAGGAAGAAGACAGAAGTTCAGTTTCTTCCCCATAAAAGACTTCACCTCCCAGATGACACTGACACCTCCCAGGGGACCAGCTAGTTCTGATCTTGATGCTGGTGGTGTTTTTTTGATGTAAATACCTGAGCTGCTAGAGACAGGGCTGAGACCCTGGAACTCATATCATACAGGCGTTAAAACAAAAGGTCTGAGTCTCACAGACACCAAAGCCTCTATTCATAGCTCAGGCAATGGGAAGGAGCTTTAAAAGCTAACAGAATGTTAGGAACCATCAGGAAAGGGATAGATAAGACAGAAAATATCATAATGCCACTATATAAATCCATGGTATGCCCACACCGTCAGTACCCTGTGCAGTTCAGATCACCCCATCTCAAAAAAGATTATTGACAAAATTACAGAGAAGGGCAACAAAAATGATTAGGGGAATGGAACAGCTTCCATCCGAGGAGCGATTAAAAAGACTGGGATAGTGCAGCTTGGAAAAGAGACGACTGAGGGAAGATGTGATAGATATAAATAAAATGACGACTGGTGTAGAGAAAATGAATAGGGAAGTATTTTTTACTTGTTCACATAACACAAGAACCAGGGGTCACCCAATGAAATTAATAGGCAACAGGTTGAAAACAACATAAGGAAGTACTTCCACATGCTCCGTGTGTGTTGTGTGAAGAACTCTTTGCCAGAGGATGTTGTGAAGGCCAGAACTGTAACTGGGTTCAATAAAGAACTAGATAAGTTCATGGAAGATAGGTCCATCAATGGCTATTAGCCAAGATGGGCAGGGACGGAAACCCCATGCTCTGGGTGTCCCTAAAACTAACTGCTAGATGCTGTGGCTGGATGACGGGGGTGGATCCCTCTAAAACTGCCCTGTTCTGTTCATTCCCTCTGAAGTATTTGGCACAGGCCACTGTCAGAAGACAAAATACTAGGCTAGATGGACCATTGGCCTGACCTGATATGGCCATTCTTATGTTTTTATGTTCAGGGAGGAACTGGTTAGAATCTGAAGGTGGAAGGCAACTTGTGTGAAAGTGAACATGACATATTTTGTGATTCTAGGGGCAGGAAGGAGTGAGAGCTACAGAACACAGACAATGCACTTCAAAAAAAGCAAATTTCAATAACTCAGAGAATTGATAGGTAAGGTCCCACTGGAAGGAAATCTAAGGGAAAAAGGAGTTATAGAGGCAGTTTCTAAAAGAGACAATATTAAAGACTCAACAGCAACCTCTAGGTAGAATAGTAAGATACCAACATAGCTGCATCAGGAGTTATTTAATAACCTGAAAATCAAAAAGGAATGGTACAAAAAGGAGAAACAAGGACAAATTGCTACAGATTAGTACAAAAGAATAGCATAAGCATGTAGGGACAAAATCAGAAAGACTAAGACACAAAATGAGTTACACCTAGCAAGAGACATAAAGGGCAATAAGAAGTTCTGTAAATACATTAGAAGAGTAAGAAGGTAGAAAGGGCAGGTCCAGTATTCAATGGCAAAAAAGAGCAATAATGGATGACACATAAAAGGCTGAAGTGTTTAATGCCATTTTTGCTTCAGTCTTCCTTAAAATGGTGGACTGTGACCAGGTGATTAAAACTGTTAATATTTACAAGGGGGAAGGAACACAAGCCAGAATAGGGGAAAATGGGTTAAAGAACATTTAGATAAGATAGATGAAGTATTCAAGTTGCCAGGGTCTGGTGAAATTCACCCTAGGGTACTTAAGGAAATAGCTGAAGTAATTTAAGGAACAAGCTGAAGCAATCTCTGAACTGTTAGAATTATCTTTGAGAACTCACGGAGAATGGGTGCGGTCCCAGAAGACTGGAGAAGGGTGAACATAGCACTTATCTTTAAAAAGGGGGGAAAGACTAATCAGCCTAACTTCAATATCCAGAAAGATATGGAACAAATTATTAAACAAACAATTTGTAAGCACCTAGAGGATAATAGGATGATAAGTGACAGCCAGCATGGATTTGTCAACAACAAATCATGCCAAACCAACTTAATTTCCCTTTTTGATAGGGTTACTGGCCTAGTGGCTGGGAGGGAGGAAGTAGACATAATAAATCTTGACTAGCAAAGCTTTTGATGCATTGCCACATGACATTCTCATAAGCAAACTAGGAAAATGGGGTCTAGATGAAATTACTACAAAGTGAGTGCACAACTGGTTAAAAGACCGTATTCAAAGAGTAGTTATCAATGATTTGATATCAGACTAGGAATATGTATCAAGTGGGGTCCCACAGGTCTGTCCTCAGTCCAGTACTATTCAATGTTTTTGTTAATGACTTGCATGATGACTTATAAAATCTATGGATGACACCAAGCTGGGAGGGGTTGCAAGCACTACGGAGGACAGAATTAGACTTCAAATGACCTTGACAAATTCGAGACTTGGTCCAAAATCAATAAGATGAAACTCAATAAAAACAAGTGCAAAGAACTACACTTAGGAAGAAAAAAATGAAATGCACAAAGACAAAATGAGGAATAACTGTCTAGGCAACTATACAGCAAGAAAAGATCTGGAGCTCAGGCTGGATCACAAATTGAATAAGAGTCAACGTGATGCAGTTGAAAAAAAAAGGAAATTTCACTCTGGGATGTATTAATAGAAGGATCATGCCAAAGACAGAGGAGGTGTTTGTCCTTCTTTATTCGGCACTGGTGAGGCCTCAGCTGGAATACTGTGTCCAGTTTTGGGTACCACACTTTGAAAAGGAGGTGATCAAATTGGAGAGAGTCGAGAGGAGAGCAACAAAAGTGGTAAGAGGATTAGAAAACTTAGCCTGTGAAGATAGGTTGCAAGAACTGGGCATGTTTAACCCAGAGATCAGAGGACCAAGGGGGAACCTGATAAGTCTTCAAATATGTTAATAGCTGTTTTAAAGAGGAAGGCCATCCATTGTTCTCCATGCCCTCTGCAGGTGGGATAAGAATAGGCTGTTTGCAGCAATGGAGATTTAGGTCCGATATTAGGAAAAACTTTGTAACTATAAGGCTAGTTCAGCACTGGAACGGGTTACTAAGAGACTGTGGAGTTCCCGTCAATGGAAGTTTTAAAGAAGAGGTCAGACAAACACCTGTCAGGGATGGTCTAGGCCTCAGCACAGGGAGATAGACTAGATGGCCTCTTGAGATCCCTTCCAACCCTACATTGTTATGATTCTATAAAGCACACATGAAGCACATACACAAAACACACAGTCACAGATGCGCACACACACACCTCTTTCTTAAGCCACCAAATTTCCATGTCCCCAGGGTCCTGAACAATCAGTTCTCCTACGAGCCAGCTGCACCCCGACAAGCAAGCCAGTCCGCTCCCTCCCCTGTCCCCATAACCCAGCCAATCATACAGCCCTCCCCACCCCACCCCTGTCTCTGGGGCCCTGCCAGAGGGGTTGGCAACTCTAGAAGTTCTGGCTGGGGTAGTGCCACAAGGGCAGGAAGGTGTCAGGATTCTCGCCAGAGTGGGTTCTCTCATGTCTCTTGTGGTGGGAGCTGCGGCTGAAGCTCTTCCCACAGTAGATGCAGATGTAGGGCTTCTCGCCCGTGTGGATGCGCTGGTGCTGGGTCAGGGTGGATTTGTCAGTGAAGCTCTTCCCGCAATCGGGGCACTTGTAGGGTTTCTCCCCGGTGTGGATGCGCTGGTGCCGGGTCAGGTTGGAGCTGACGCTGAAGCGCTTTCCACAGTGGGTGCATTTGAAGGGTTTCTCTCCCGTGTGGATCCGCATGTGTTTGACCAGGTCCGAGTTCTGGCTGAAGCTCTGCCAGCACTCAGCGCACGTGTTGGGAATCTCGATGGTCGGCGTCCGCTTCTTGACCTTGATCTCCTTGGCCTTGGCCACAGTGGCTTCCCCGCTCCGGTGGGAGCACTTGCCCCGGCCTTTGGCGGGCGGGTTCCGCAGGTGCCGCTTGCGGTGTGAGCTGCGGCTGAAGCTCTTCCCACAGTCAGCACATTTGTACGGCTTCTCGCCGGTGTGGGTGCGCTGGTGCTGGGTCAGAGTCGACTTGTCTGTGAAGCTCTTCCCGCAGATGGGGCACTTGTAGGGCTTCTCGCCCGTGTGGATGCGCTGGTGCCGCACGAAGTTGGAGCTGACGCGGAAGCTCTTCCCACAGTAGCTGCACTCATAGGGGGTCTCACCGGTATGGATGCGCTGGTGGGTGATGAGTGTGGAGCTCTGCCGGAAGCTCTTGCCACAGTCAGTGCAGATGAAAGGCTTGTCACCCGTGTGGATGCGCTGGTGGTTCACCAGATCCGAGCTGTGCAGGAAGCTCTTCCCACACTCGGAGCACAGGTTGGGCCTGTCACCCTTGGGCAGTGGCTGGTAGACCAGGGTCTCCTCCTCTGGGGGGCTGCGCTTTGGCTTCTCCAACTTACGCTTGTTCTTGGGCTTCTTCTTCTCCAGGGTCTTGGCCACATTCCCTTTGGACTTTTTGGGTGACATTTTGGGTGGCTACTTGCACTCAACCCCTGGGCCAGCGGAGAAATATTCACTTCCTTGTGCTCCCTCACAGCGCTGTCATCTGCTGGAACAGAGAGAGAGAGCCCAGGCATGGGCCATTACTTCAGGGCAGGGACTGTCTACTACTTTGTGTTCGCACAGCACCCAGCATGATGGGGCCCACTTTTGGTTGGTCCTGAGGCCCTGTGTAATAAACCCCTGATTAATAAAAATAATTCATATCCCAGCAGGGCCTAGAGATTTTCGCTGAGATCAGGGCCCCATTGTGCCAGGTACTCCACAGACACACAGCGAGAGAGAGTCCCTGTCCCCAAAAGCTTCATCTAAATAGACAAGACAAAAGAGGAGGGGAGGGGGGGAAACAGAGGCAAAGGGATCAGCCCCCACGCCACTGGTTTGTGTTGCCTCCGGCTGTTTAGCTAGGTATTTATATGGCCCTCATCGCTGCAGTATCTCAGCGCCTCATACTCTTTAATGTATTTCCCTTCACATAACCCCGTGAGGCAGGCCCCTGCCACTGCCCCCACTGTACAGGTGGGAACAGAGACACCGATGCCCAGGGTCACACAGGGAGTCGTCCATGCTGGAAACTTAAATCAAGAATGAGTGTCGCTTTCAAAAATTCCTGACCATGAGTCACTGAGCTTGATTACCGGCGAGGGTCCCTGGCCTGCATGGTGCAGGAGGTCAGACTAGATCAGTGGTCTCCGACCTTTTTATGCCCAAGATCACTTTTTGAATCTAAGGGCAACCCGGGATCTAACCCGCCCCTTCCCCAAGGCCCCGCCCCTTCCCCAAAGCCCCGCTCCACTCACTCCATCCCCCGCTCTCTCTGTCGCTCCCTTTCCCCCACCCTCACTCACTTTCACTGGGCTGGGTTAGGGGTTCGGGAGGGGGTGTGGGCTCTGGGCTGAGCCTGGGGCAGGGGGTTGGGGTGCAGGAGGGGGTGAGGGGTGCAAGCTCTGGGAGGGAGTTTGGGTGCAGGAGGGGGCTCTGGGCTGGGGTAGAGAGTGTTGGGGTGAAGGAGTGGGTACAGGGTGCTGGCTCTGGGAGGTGGGTCAGGGCTGGGGGTGCAGCCTCCCACTGGGCAGCACTGGTCACTCCCGGTTGGCGGTGCAGCATGGCGGCCACTAAGGCAGGCTCCCTGCCTACCCCGGCCCCACGCTGCTCCCACAAGGGCCCAATGCGCCCCTGCAGCCCCTGGGGGGGCAAGGGGGGCACGCAGCTCCCATTGGCCACAGCTCCCTGTTCCCAGCTAATGGGAGCTGCGGGGGTGGTGCTTGCAGGCAGGATCAGCGTGTGGAGGGAGATCCCTGCCCCCAGGGCCACGGCAGGCAGCCGGCGCAGGCAGGGAGCCTGCCTTAGCGGCAGCCCACTGCAACACTAGAGGTCACAATCAACTGGGAGATCCTCTAGGATCGACCAGTCAATCGCGATCGACCAGTTAGTGACCACTGGACTAGATGAACACAGTGGTCCCTTCTGCCTTAACATCAATAAGCTGAACACAGTCTATTCCCAGTCTACAGCCCTCCACTAGTCTGGCCCCTCTACCCAGAACTGGAGGACAGGAATCTGAGAGAGAGGAATGGGAAATGTAAAAACAAATTATAATAATTTGTTTTAGCATTTCCTATGGTTTTCCCAGCATCCAGCACAAGATAGAAAATCACCAAGAAATTTTTAACACCCCTTCTACCCCGAATAAGGGAGTCTGAATCAAAGGAGCACTTTGGGGGATTCCTCTGACACTGTCCGCAGGACAGCACACTCCCACAGCAGCGCAGGGACTAGGCAGAGGCAGGACCAATTAAACCTATCTGTTTGAGCTGAGCAAGTCATTTACAGTTTCTCATTTCACAGGGCTTGGATACCACACTGGTGGGCGCAATCCACGAACCTGAACAGAACAGTGTATTTTCCCAGTTTTTATGTTCACAAATTGTCCTTGGACAGGCACAAAAATTCTCAAACCTGCTTGTTCTTCAGAATTAGGAGCACACTGCAGATCGGACCAATGGGCCCATCTAGAATGGTATCCCACCCTTTGTGCTGCACCAGTTCAGACTAGTGGTCCCTCTGGAGCAGTATCCCCATCTCCCAACTACCTCACCTCAAACCAGGATCATGTCAGTGTCGAGTACCAGATAGTTCAGAGGAAGGTGTGAGGAATCCAGTCTTGGGCAATTACAGAATAACCTGCACATACGAATACAGTCTCACTAAGCCCAGGCAGTCAGAGGCTGATTTATGCCTTAAAGCAAGAGCACAGATATCCCTTATATACTCTAGCTAATTATGCGCGTTCTTCAGTGAGTAGCTCTGGACCCATGGATTGTTTTGAATAGTGAGTAATGTCCGTGCAACTCATACCAATTTTGGTTACTTTGATAAAAATAATAATTAAAAAATGCTTACCTCTTAGAGCACACAAGTCACATGGTGTTGCTTCTATTTTTTAATTGGATGATAAGGCTTTTCAAAGCAGGGACCATGTATTTCTCTGTGTGTGTACAGCACTCAGCAGATTCCAGCAGAATATTATGACCAATGCTACGAGATGAAATTGACATGGTGTAGGTTAGATTCATGAATCGTCCAATCAGAGACAAGAGAGGATACTACCTGACCCCTGTAAGTAACC
Organism: Chelonia mydas; assembly: GCF_015237465.2. Lineage (NCBI taxonomy): Eukaryota > Metazoa > Chordata > Testudines > Cheloniidae > Chelonia > Chelonia mydas. The sequence continues at coordinate 30,629,360 of NC_051254.2, read as the reverse complement.
AGTTATGAACTGCACAATGCACAGTTACCTTTGTGATGGCCCTCTCTATCTAAGTACCTCTACAGCACCTATCAGCAAAGAATGTGAGCGCCCCAATGTAGCCTGCCACTCCCGCTGAGGTAGGGAAATGTTATTGTCTCTGTTTTACAGATGGGGAAACTGAGGCACAGAGAAATGTAAGGCCAGTAATTTCTAAGGTGATGAATGACTTTGGGTGGCCAACTTGAGACCCCTTTAAGGGGCCTGATTTTCATACAGTGCTGAGCACCCACCTGCTGAAAATCAGGCCCTTTTGTGGGGTCGCAAGCTGGGCACTCAAAAATCACTAGTCACCTCCAAAACTCTTAGTGTAAGTGAAGTGCCATGGTAGTACGGCGAACCTCGGACAGAGCTGGACCCAGCCCATCTGAGAGCCCTGCAGAGTCTTAACCCATCCCTCCTCCAACTATACAGCAGAACAAAACTGCAAATTACACTGTCAAACAAACCTTTCCCAAACGCGCTCGGGTTAATATCCAAACTGAGAACTCGCCTTTCAGAAGCACTGAGCACTCCCTGAGCGCCGGGGAGGGCGGACACCGGGGACCAGTACAGCTGAGCCGCAATTCGGTACTAGACTGGCAGTGAGGTGGCTGGTAATTAGCTCAGCAGCTCCAATGCCTCCGGATGAAATTCACCCCAGGGCAGGGGGCAGCAGGACGCCTGGCACCACTTCAATCCTGCGCCAGGTACCGGGGTTGGGGGGGAGCCTGGGGGTCAGGGAGGGCAGCAGCTCAGACCCCCGGGAGCAGAGGAGGGGCCGTTGGTGCAGAGTCACTTTCCTGCCCGGCCCCAGCCCTTTCCCCGGGTCTCTCCCCTCACCTGCAGGCTCCGGCTCAGGGGCTGGTGTCAGCAGAGCCCGGGGCTGGTTCCAGCCCCCGGAGAAAGTCCCCCCGGCTGGGCACAGAGGGGCGCTAGGGAAGGGCTCTCCCCGCATAGACCCCGCTGGGGAGCAGCAGTGGCTCAGCCTGGAAAGGAATCCGGGCTCACAATGGAGGCAGCAGCAGCAGCCTCTGACCCAGGAAGCTCAACCCTGATATCCTGAGCGGAGAAATACAGAGAGGGCCGCCTCCCCTCCCCTAGCAATAACCAGAGACCTCTAGCGACAAACTCTAGGGGCACCGGCTCCCTGCGCTCCCCCAGGGACAGAATCTCAGCGCAGGGGGACCGCCCAGAATCCTGCGCCCTCCTTCCTGACGAGAGAGCCCACAGGAATAGTCCTGCTGGACCAGACCCCAGAGCCACGTGGAGACCAGTGGCCTGGCTCCGGCACTGGCAGAACCAGATGCTCCAGGAAGGTGCAAGAGCCCTGCAGTAGCATATGTGGGAAAACCTGCCCCCCCCCCCCCGCTTCAGTATTGGTCTCATGCTGGGCTGTAATAGCTAGAGATTGGCTCGCGCCCTACACTAGGGGGTTCAATATCCCTTCAGAAATGTTTGTTGTCTTTGATTAGGGGACTTCTGGATAGTCTTGCTGTCCATAGAAATGTCCAATCCCTTTTAAATCTTGCTAAGTCTGTGGCTCTCAACCACTTCCTGTGGCAATGAGTTCCCTAGGTTAATTACATATAGTGTGAAAAGTATTTCCTGTTAACTGGTTTTGAATTTGTCACCTTTTAACTTTGTGGTGTGTCCCTTGTTCTTGTGTTATAAGACAGGGAGAACAGAAACTCCTGATCTCCCATCTCTAGACCATTTATTATTTTTTACTCCCCTTTTACTCATCTCCTTTCTAAGGTAACAATCCCAGTCTTTTCAGTCCATCTTCATATGAAGATTCTTCTGGGTCCTTGATCATTCTTCCTGTCCTTCTCTGTTCTTCTCTGATCCTTCCCCCCCCCGCCCCCAACCACCACCACCACCACCACCACCACCACCACCGATTTTGCAGTAACCTGTGAAAACTGGGGTGCCCACTACTGCCCGTGGTCTTCAGATGAGGTCACACCATTGATTTACATAAAGGCATTAGAATATTCTCTGTATTGTTCACCATCCCATTCCTTATGCATGCTGACATCTTGTTAGCTTCTTTGGCCTCAGCTGTGCATTAAACCAAGCTTTTCATAGAGCTGCCCACAATGGTCCCTTTCTTGGGTTGATGCAGTTCATTCAGAATTCTGATTTAGAAGAGTTTAAAATGTGTCCCTCCAATGTGCATTACTTCACAATTGTCAGAAAGAACTTAATTGGCCATCATGTTGCCCATTCCCCTTGCTTAGTTAGGTTCCCAGAAACCTCCAGAGCAAAGAGATCAGAGACAGAGTCCCAGAGAAAGGTGTCCCTTGGTGCCATTCAGGGGCCCAGGCAGCCCCCTGTCAGGACTTGTGGTTTCTGTTCACAGCTCTGGAAAGGGAGTGTTGTTTAGTGGTTAAAGCAGGGAAGGAGACTCTAGAACAGAACTCCTGGGCTCTTTTCCTGGCTTTGGGAGGGGAGTGTGGTCAAGCTGTTCCAGCAGTGGCTACAAATGGCATATCCAAGCACAAAGAATCAGCACATTCATTCTGAAGGGCAGCGTGGCTACATTTCCACTCACTGGTATTAGGAACTTGGTTCTTCTCTGTGCTGCTGGAACTACCTCATCTCTAAAGTCAGAGGCGAAATGATGCTTGTTTGCCTTTTGGGGCAGAGGTAGGAAACCTTGCTCTCCAATAAGACCTGGGAAGCACACAGCTTCGTTGATACCAGTGTGTGGAAGAGCTGAGACTTGAGCTCACAGCCTCCTGGCTCCCAACCATGATCATGATGGAGTGGCCAGGCAACATTCCTCCTGGTAAGAACTGGGGCTTCAGGTCCATGCCAAGAGACCTGAGACACTCAGAGGGTCTCCCACAAATTCTGGGAGCTGCAGCCCCACAGCATCCCTCTCTGCCCCTCTAGCTCCTGCTGTCCCCCAAGGTCATTTGCCCCACAAGTGTTCTCCTGTGTCTCCACCTTCCCCTGCCCCCACCATCTCCATCGCTGCTCCCTCAGTCCCTCTCTGTCTCATAATGACATGGTGGACAGCCGCTTTTCCTGCAGGTGGCCGGCTTCCACCCCACTGGGAACAATGGAAGCCACTGGCCTTCTTTGCTAGCTAAACATCCATAACCCCTGCAAGGGCTGGAGAAGTGGCAACCATCTTGACTGAGGGCAGCCAGTGGCTTCTGTTCCACTGAGAACAATGGGGAGGTGGTGAGTGGTCTGAAAGCAGGCAGTACTCTGTGAGTTTGTTCTTAGTTATCCTCAGACAATGAGAAGGTTTAAAAAGACAAAGACGTGATATTGTGAGTCACCATAACTTCACAATTCTTCAGACAATCCCCCACACCCTGGAGCCAGATTGGAGCCAATCCCCCTAGAGGGGAAAGCCCCCATGTCCCACTCCCCCGCCCAGGGCCAGACAGTTCCTCCACCCTGGGATTCGGTTGGAGACAGTGCCCCTTACAGTGGGAAGTCCCCGTGTCCCATTCCCCTGCCCAGGGCCAACCTGTTTCCCCACCTCAGGACTGGATTGGAGCCAGTGTCCCTTAGAGGGTGAAGTCCTCGTGTCCCATTCCCCAATCTCCTGTGCCATCTCCTGAAGAAATAAGGAAGCTTAAAAGAGAACAACCCAGTGTAATTAAATGCCAAGGTAGAAGAGTTTATTTGCACTCAGCAGGAATCATTCACACAGTGTAAAGTCAGCCTGTGGGCAGCCAACAGAAAGGAACATAAACAGTGAGGGGGGAATTAGGAGGGAGAAGAGGCAATCTGGGAAGTCAAAGACATAAAGACACTTAACTGGAAATTCTTCACTAACCCCAGAAGTAGGAAGGTTGCACAAGTCAGTGGGCCCATTAGACCTCGGCCCCTCAAATCTTTTTACCCCTCTTAACAGATTGTCTTGTGTCCTGTTTCCTATCCTGGTCCCCATTGCCCAGGCCCCACCTCCTCTCCCATTGCCTGACACCATTCCCATTTCCTCTCCCTTCATGTACAGGGGCAGCTAGTCTGGCTCCTCCTCCTTATTCCGAGCTACTTTTCAAGGCTGTCAGGCTCGCCATGAAGCGCCAAAAACAACTGGAGTAGCCGCTGGCAGGCCAGAGGGAGAGACAGGCATGGGAGCAGCCAGCTGTCTGGACCAAAGGCCAGAGTCCCTTGAGCCACACTTGGGGAATGGCTGTTCCATCACCTGGGTGAAACAGAAGCTATCTCGGAGGGCAAGGACATTGCCGAGAAGCTATGGGGTTTCTTTGCCTCAGGCTCCATCCCAGAGAGTGTTGTGGAGAAACCTACCCCAGGCTCTCTGTGCAGGTAGCAAAGATAAGGCACTGTCAGAGACTGAGGTGTCAAAAGAGGAGGTTCTGGAACAAACATCATTTACACTATACTAGCTCTGCCTCCCAAACTCCTGAGGATGCAGCTGAGCCAAAATATTTAAATATAATTTAAAACCATTCAAGTTACCTATGATGAGATTACTGGTTCTGTGGATGAAGGGAAAGCAGTGGATGTATTGTTTCTCGACTTTAGCAAAGCTTTTGACACGGTCTCCCACAGCATTTTTGTCAGCAAGTTAAGGAAGTATGGGCTGGATGAATGCACTATAAGGTGGGTAGAAAGCTGGCTAGATTGTCGGGCTCAACGGGTAGTGATCAATGGCTCCATGTCTAGTTGGCAGCCGGTGTCAAGTGGAGTGCCCCAGGGGTCGGTCCTGGGGCCGGTTTTGTTCAATATCTTCATAAATGATCTGGAGGATGGTGTGGATTGCACTCTCAGCAAATTTGCGGATGATACTAAACTGGGAGGAGTGGTAGATACGCTGGAGGGGAGGGATAGGATACAGAAGGACCTAGACAAATTGGAGGATTGGGCCAAAAGAAATCTGATGAGGTTCAATAAGGATAAGTGCAGGGTCCTGCACTTAGGATGGAAGAATCCAATGCACCGCTACAGACTAGGGACCGAATGGCTAGGCAGCAGTTCTGCGGAAAAGGACCTAGGGGTGACAGTAGACGAGAAGCTGGATATGAGTCAGCAGTGTGCCCTTGTTGCCAAGAAGGCCAATGGCATTTTGGGATGTATAAGTAGGGGCATAGCGAGCAGATCGAGGGACGTGATCGTTCCCCTCTATTCGACACTGGTGAGGCCTCATCTGGAGTACTGTGTCCAGTTTTGGGCCCCACACTACAAGAAGGATGTGGATAAATTGGAAAGAGTCCAGCGAAGGGCAACAAAAATGATTAGGGGTCTAGAGCACATGACTTATGAGGAGAGGCTGAGGGAGCTGGGATTGTTTAGTCTGCAGAAGAGAAGAACGAGGGGGGATTTGATAGCTGCTTTCAACTACCTGAAAGGGGGTTCCAAAGAGGATGGCTCTAGACTGTTCTCAATGGTAGCAGATGACAGAACGAGGAGTAATGGTCTCAAGTTGCAATGGGGGAGGTTTAGATTGGATATTAGGAAAAACTTTTTCACTAAGAGGGTGGTGAAACACTGGAATGCGTTACCTTGGGAGGTGGTAGAATCTCCTTCCTTACAGGTTTTTAAGGTCAGGCTTGACAAAGCCCTGGCTGGGATGATTTAACTGGGACTTGGTCCTGCTTTGAGCAGGGGGTTGGACTAGATGACCTTCTGGGGTCCCTTCCAACCCTGATATTCTATGATTCTATGATTCTACCTACTATAAAGGAGGAGCTGAAGACTGTTGTATTAAAAGAGATGCTAGGGAAGAGGCAGAGATTACAGACCAGCTACCATACCAGCTACATGGATTAAAACGGGCACTAAAATAATCTGAACCTAAATGAGGATGATATGAAGGGATCTGACCAAAGGAACCTACTGGGATTCTCTAGAGCACCTCAGCAGAACAGTGGATGAAGAAGATCCAGGTGACATCCTTTATTCCAACTTCCAGAAAGCTGTTGGCAAAGCTCCTCCAAGAAGCCATGAAGGGAACCAAGACATCGTGGGGTGAGTGGTGAAGTGTTGTCATGGATTGTATACTGGGAAGGGAAAGGGCACAAAGAGCAGAGCTCAGTGGTCAGTTTTCCAGCCCAGAAGATTGGCAGTGGGCTGACAGTGGGAAGGAGCTGCTGAGTGAGTCGTGGGAAGCAGTGTGGTCTGAGGAATGGAGCACTGGCCTAGGAGCCACCAAATGAAGGGTCTGCTTCTGACCTGCTCTGTGAGCTTGGACAAGTCGTTTCCCCTCCCATCTCTATTTGGATAATAAGCTCTATATACAGACAAGAATATTCAGAGTAAATACTAAACATCTCCAAACAGGTTTTGGAGGGGTATGAAGCCTCAGGCTTTGGAACTTAACGATTCAGGGTTAAGAGCAAAGTTTTCCTGGAGATACATAAGCCTATAACTACTCACTGCAGAGCTTCTTCACTTTCCTCTGAAGCATCTGGGCTGGCCACTGTTGGAGGCTAGACTAGATGGACCATGATCTAATCCAGTCTGGCAATTCCTATATCCTCATGTTCTTTGGGGCAGGGACTGTCTCTCACTATGTGTCAGCGCCCAGAACAAAGGGGCCTAATCTTGGTTGGGGTCTCGAGGTGCTGATCTAATACCAATAACATATAATATGGAATAGAGTTATATTATGAAGGTCTATCAGCTACATTCATAAATGCAGAAAGAGAGATGTTTAATGGATCTGACCCAAGTTAACCATTTGGAAGGAGGTTAATTAGCATACCTGATGAATGGGTAACAAACACCTCTTGTGGATTTGCCCACAAAGAACTATGAGGCTGGGGACAGGAGCTGTCTGTCATGCAAACAAACTGCAAGAAATTCGCAAGAAATCGCCTTTGTGAGGGGTATCAATGGCTGAGAATCACTAACCCAGGCATATCAAAAGAACTGAAACACTGACAAGGATCTTGAAACACAGATCACAGAGGAAAAGACCCTGGGGGTTAAAGGAGATGGATGGCGGATAGCTGGGCTCTGACAAACAGAATGTCAGGCCTCATCTACACAGGAAAGATTTTTTTGGTATAGGCTAGTGTGAATTTAAACCAGCGTATATATCTCACCATGTGGACAGCTACTCCAGTTAAAGCAGCTTTTTTCTGGTATAGCTTATGTCGCTTGGGACAGGGTTTAAAATAAGCTGAAAAAAGTCACTCCTATACTGCAGTAAAACTGTCCACATGGGGGTTTAACTGGTATAATAGTAAAACGTTTATAACTGGTAAAACTTTCCTGTGTAGAGAAATTTCCTGATGTCTAGAAATTTAACATATTTTCCTTTTAGTCTTCTGTAACTAAGCTGAGAGTACGTCATCTAGTGTAGTTTATAAGAAGTTTACATCTAGATATGTCATGCAATTCGTTTCTTTGAGTTTACTAGAATAGTTTCTCTATTTTGAATATATCTGGTTTGTTTTTAAGGAGACGATAGGAGTAAGACTAAGTAAGGACGAGACTCTGGGTAATTTCACTCTGGACAACTCAAGAGAGCAAAAGCATTCTATTCCCAGTCCTGCCACTGGTCAGGTGGGTGACCTCAGGCAAGTCCCTTACCCCTCTCTGGGTCTCTGGCCAGGTCTACACTATAAACTTACAATCGGTATAACTACGTCACTCAGGGGTGTGAAAAATCTCGTGGAGGTGGATTAAATATGCCAAGGAGAGAAGCTTTCCCGTCGGCATAATAGTGTCTTCACTGAAACTGCTGCAGTGCAACTGTGCCGCTGCAGCATTTTAAGTGTAGACCTGCCCTCTGTTCCCCTCCCCTATTTGTCTGTCTTGTCCATTTAGCCTGTGAGCTCTTTGGGGGAGGCACTGTCTCTCAACATGTGTATGTGCAGCTCCCGCACAGTGCGGCCCTGATCTCAGTTAGGGACTCTAGGCTGGACTGTAATGCAAATAAAAAGCTGAGAATGCTATTGGCTGCCTAGAGCTCACCCCGCAACTCAGGACAAAGGATAGGACAGAGGGGACTCTGAAGAGGAGTGGTGTGTCAGAACAAGGCACAGAGAGATGCTGACACAGCAAAGAGGAGATGCGCATTAGAGGCGATGAAAATGATAGGTAGGGCACCCTGTGGTTTAATATATTTATTACTGATCTAAGGAACAGGGTGAGCAGTGAGGTGACAACATTTGCAGATGACACAAAATTATTTTAGTTTAGTCACGTATAAAGGAGGCTGAGTGCAGAGGGATCTAGCAAAGCTGAGGCAATGTGATAGCAGAGTGAATGCAGTGCAGACAAGTGTGAGGTAATGCACCAGACAACAGCATGCCTTCATATTTTTTAATGAAGATTCAATTTATCTAGGAAGTGCTTAGATACTATGGTGATGGGTGCTATCAAAACCGTACTATAGATAGATACGAGATTTTTTTATAACTCTCCATTCACTTGATTAGGGAGAGCTGCTTAAAAATTAATGGCACTACATGGCCTATGAAAAGGAACAAGATGAACTACTCATACACAATGCTAGTAACATCTCAGGAAAAAGGCCTACAAGGCTTGGTGGACAACTGAATGAAAAGCTCTGCACAATGTGCAGCAGTGGCTAACAAAGAAACACACACACACACAAGACATATAAACAGTTGGATAGAAAATAATACTGAGAATATTCTAATGCCACTATATAAATCAATGGTGTGTGTAGTTCTGGTCACCCCATCTCAGAGAGGACATAGGAGAAACGGAAGGTATTCAGAGATGGGTGACAAGAATAATTACAGGCCCCGAAGAGATTTTTGTATGACGAGAGAATGAAAAGATTGGAACCGTGTCAGAGACGAGATTAATGAGAAGACATAGTAGAGGTGTATAAAACAATGAATGGGATAGAGAAGGTGCTCCTATTTGCCCTCTCTCTCCATACAAGAAAAAGGGTACAGTCAATGAAACTGAGACAGAAAATGTAAAACTGATAGACATGCTACTCTACACAATGCAGAAACAACCTGTGGAAATCTCTGCCACAAGGTGTATGGAGGCAAGCAGTAGCATTGACATTAGACATTGATGTGAAGGACAGAAATACCGTCCTTAGTTACAATGGCTAGGAGGAACATTTATAAGGGGTGCTTATGTAAAGAGCAGAAGCCATCCATCCATTTCCTGGATAGATGCGACAGCTTTTCCCCATGAGTAGGCTACTGGAAAACTTTTCATTAGGGGAGTTTCACACCTTTCTTTGAGGGAGTTGGTAATAGCCACTTTTGGAGACAGGTGATGGCAGTAGAAGGACAATTGCTCTGATCCTATGGATGAGAGACCATTCTGGAGTGCTGTGTCAGTTCCAGTGTCCACACTTTAAAAAGGCTGTTGCAAAACTGCAGAGGATTCAGAGAAGGGCTACACAGAATGATTTGTAACATGCCTTACAGTGAAAGGAAACTTACGGAGTTCTAGCTATTGAAGGGTAGGTTAAGAGGGGATCTAATCACAGCCTCTAGGTACCTACATGAGGATCATATTGCTGATACCAGAGGACTCATTACTCTAGCAAAGTTCCAGTGGCTGGGAGCTGAAGTCAGCAGTGTTCAAACTGAAAATAAGAGGTAAGATTTTACGGGATTGTAGTGAACCCTGGGAACAGATCCCAAAGGCTGTGGTGGATTCTCCATAACTTGGAGTATTTAAACTGATTTTGGATTCCTCCTTCTAAAACACACTTTCTCACTCAACCACAAGTTACTGGGCTGGATGCAGGAATCACTGGATTAGATTCTCAGGCATGTGATGTGCAGGAAGTCAGACTAGATGATCTAATGGTCCCTTCTGTTCTGAACATCTATGCAATCTCTGTGGCCGTTCCTAATCTCCAGAAGACAAATCCCCACCATGCAGACAGCTCCCCACAGTGGAGCCCACACTGATCCCTGCATGATCCTCAAACCTCGAGCTGTTCAGAATGTCTGGGTGGGGAAGGTCAGTAGCGGGTTCTCGCCCTTGTGGATTTTCTCGTGTCTCTTGTGGTGGGAGCTGTGGCTGAAGCCCTTCCCACAGAAGGTGCAGATGTAGGGCTTCTCGCCCGTGTGGATGCGCTGGTGCTGGGTCAGGGTGGACTTGTCAGTGAAGCTTTTCCCACAGTCAGAGCATGTGTAGGGTTTCTCCCCGGTGTGGATGCGCTGGTGCCGGAAGAGGTTGGAGCTGACACTGAAGCTCTTCCCGCAGTCAGTACATTTGAAGGGCTTCTCGCCCGTGTGGATCCTCATGTGCTTGATGAGATCGGCATTCTGGCTGAAGCTCTGCCAGCACTCGGTGCACGTGTTCAGCACCTCCACCTTCCTCCTGGCCTTGGCCTTCCCCATGGCACCCTCACGCTGCTGCGGTGATGAACACTTGCCTGGCCTCTTGCCCATCAGGTGCCGCAGGTGCTTCTTCTTGTGGGAGCTGCGGCTGAAGCTCTTCCCGCAGTCAATACACTTGTAGGGCTTCTCACCCGTGTGGACACGCTGGTGCTGGGTTAGGTTGGACTTGTCGCTGAAGCTCTTCCCGCAGTCAGGGCAGGCATAGGGCTTCTCACCTGTGTGGATGCGCTGGTGCCTGCTGAGGCTGGAGCTGACGCCGAAGCATTTCCCACAGTCAGGGCATTTGTAGGGCTTCTCATCCGTGTGGGTTCTACGGTGGTTGATGAGGCTGGAGTTCTGGGTAAAGCTTTTCCCACACTCGATGCAGATATTGGGGCTCTCCTCTGTCTGGGTTCCCTGGTGCACCACAAAGTCCTTTCGCTTCTTAATTCCTTGGATGAGTTTCACTGGTCTCTTCTTCATGGGATCTGGCTCCTCTGGCCTGCACTGGCTCTCACAGGGTTTGTCCTGCTCAGGGCTCTGGCTCACATTCCTCTTGGATTTCCTGGGTGACATCTTCGGTGTATTGGCTTCCCTGGATAACGATTCAGCTCCTTACATTCAGTTGTACCCCATTGCAAGCTGCAAAATCAAAACAACTCGTCAATTAATTTCCTTCAGAATGTATTAGTATTTATGGGGCATCCATCAGAAATACCCACTCAGAGAATATTAAATTCTTAGTCACTTTATTATGGTGCAAAGCCATCATCTAGCACCAAGACTAAACCAACTGAGACATTTTTAACACCCCAGCAATAGATTCTCTGAACCAAACACTAGAAAAGAGCATAATCCAAGGAGCCGCTTGGGAGATCCCAATGACTCTGTCCCCAGGGCAGCGCATCCCCCCAGCAGCGCGGGGACCAGGCAGAGGCAGGAACTGGCTTTTCCTCTCCCTGCTCCTCACCCTGCCCCAGGAAAGTCAATCTGCCCCGGGTGCTGCGGGAACGGGGCTGGGAGCCTGGAACCTCCTTCCCCACTGATTGCTCCTGCTGCCCCTGCCAGCCTCTGCCCCCGTCTCCCTCCTGCCCCCTCCCCTCCCCTCCCCTCCCCTCGGGCTGGGAGACTCGGTCCTTGGCCCGGTCCTGGGGGAATCGCTCTCCCGGCGCTGGCTCGGCTCCTGCCGGCGCTCAGGGGGGCAGAGCCTGGGGGAGGGAGGTCAGGGAGGGCAGCAGCTCCGGGACTCGCAGACCCCCGCCCACCCGGAAGCAGAGCTGGGGCGAGGAGGGGCCGTTGGTGCAGAGTCACTTTCCTGCCCGGCCACAGCCCTTTCCCCGGGTCTCTCCCCTCACCTGCAGGCTCCGGCTCAGGGGCTGGTCTCGGCAGAGCCCGGGACTGCCCAGGGGCTGGTTCCAGCCCCCGGAGAAAGTTCCCCCGGCTGGGCCCGGAGGGGCGCTAGGGAAGGGCTCTCCCCGCACAGAGGCCGCTGGGCAGCGGCAGCGGCTCGGCAGCGGCTCAGCCCCGGCTCCCGGCGCACAATGGAGGCGGTGGCAGAATCTGACCCAGGAAGCTCAACCCCCGATGTACGGAACAGACAGGCAGACAGCAGCAGCCTCCCCTCCCTTAGCAACAACCAGGGCCCTCTAGCGACAACATTGACTGAAAACACGTTCCCTGCCCCCACACCCAGCACAGAAATGTGTCACAATGGGGATTCGGCCAGAATCCTTCTCTCTCTCCTGAGCAGAGAGAAACCTCCAGAGGTAAAGGAGCAGAGACAGAGCCACAGAGAAACCTGCCACTGCTGCCAGCCAGGGATTCTGAGAACCCCTGGGGCCTTTATTTCAGGGATGCCTCAGAAAATTTCTGACTGGAGTTCCTGGACTCTCCTCCTTCCTGTCCCCACCACATGTGTTCATCACAGGTGGATGTGTGCCATGCCAAGCCATCTCTTTGCCTGTCTCTTCCACCCAAGTCAATTGTGCCAGGAACTCTGGCCTGATGATCTGGGATGGGTCCCTCCCTCCTGCTCTCCGTGCCATGGAAGTGGGGGGTGGAGGCAAGGTGCACTGGTTCATGTTAGGGTGGTTGCTCATGCCTACCCAGAATACCGGACATTCTGGTACCTCCAAGAATGGCGTGGGCCTGCCCCTGCTGGCATGACCTTGGACACATGGTGGATGTGAAATCACACCTCACGTGCCCCCTTGCCCCTCCTGTGTGACCCTGCATGCGAGGTCACACCAGCAGCGGCGGAGTGACATGCGCTTCATAATGGCGTCCCCTGTTCCACCCTGGAAAAAAAACACATCTGGTTTTGTCTGAGTATTGAATGGGACACAAACCCTAGAAAAGCAGGACTGTCGCTTGTGGCCTGCTTATCTGGGCATATACCTTTCTGCCACAAATCCCTCCCCACTGGAGAATTGGATTGATCTAGAGGCCAGGGTGTCTGACAGGATGTGGAGGTAGACAGGGTTGCTCTGGTGCCTTTCCCTTCAGAGGAGGGTACTGGTGATCAACCTGTTGGTCTAGTCCATACTCTGGCACTGGTTCAACATCCTGAGCCCCTCCCCGGGCACCGTGGCTAGCCTCCAGAAGATCCCGAAGTTTTTCTGGCCAGGACTGCACTGGGTCTCTGTGGGTGTCCTGATCCTCCCCCTGGGTGAGGGCAGACAGGGCCTGGTTTGCATCCACAGCCCGGTCCATGCCATCCACCTTCAGCATCTGTAGAGACTCCATTCACAGCGTTCTGGCACATGCCTTACTATGCTGCCTCTGAGGGTCCCACACAACTCTTTTATCTCCATCCAAGAGGTCTCTCAAGAGAGCTCTGTAAGCGCCGGTCTTTTACCAGGACCGCCTCAGAACCAGGAAGCTAGTTTCAGAGACCAGGTTGTAAGTGCTGCTGAGTGGGAGAACCTCTGCACAGAACCCCTGCTGCACAATCCACACCTCACTGTGAAGTGGTGGAGTCCCCACTGGTGCAATGGATGATGGTTCTGGCTGGTGACACCAGACTCACAGACCTGGACTACGATCATAGAATATTAGGGTTGGAAAAGACCTCAGGAGGTCATCTAGTCTAATCCCCTGCTCAAAGCAGGACCAATACCAACTAAATCATCCCAGCCAGGGCTTTGTCAAGCCAGGCCTTAAAAAACTTCTAAGGATGGGAGATTCCACCACCTCCCTAGGTAACCTATTCCAGTGTTTCACCACCCTCCTAGTGAAACAGTGTTTCCTAATATCCAACTTAGACCTCCCCCACTGCAACTTGAGACTACTGCTTCTTGTTCTGTCATCTGCCACCACTGAGAACAGCCTAGCTCCATCCTCTTTGCAACCCCCCTTCAAGTAGTTGAAGGCTGCTATCAAATCCCCCCTCACTCTTCTGCAGGCTAAATAATCCCAGTTCCCTAAGCCTCTCCTCATAAGTCATGTGCCCCAGCCCCCTAATCATTTTCATAACCCTTCGTTGGACTCTCTCCAATTTTTCCACATCCTTTCTGTAGTGGGAGGACCAAAACTGGATGCAATACTCCAGGTGTGGCCTCACCAGTGCCGAATAGAGGGGAATAATCACTTCCCTCGATCTGCTGGCAATGCTCCTACTAATACAGCCCAATATGCCGTTGGCCTTCTTGGCAACAAGGGCACACTGCTGACTCATATCCAGCTTCTCATCCACTGTAATCCCCAGGTCCTTTTCTGCAGAACTGCCACTTAGCCAGTCAGTCCCTAGCCTGTAGCGGTGCATGGGATTCTTCCTTCTTAAGTGCAGGACTCTGCTCTTGTCCTTGTTGAACCTCGTCAGATTTCTTTTGGC